>NC_063347.1:18989733-18990264 GCF_021869965.1 Rhincodon typus
AGTTCCTACTATCTCTCACAAAACCAAATACATCTTAATCTGATAATTGGCAGGAATAATTAAGAATCTGTTCATATCAGGCCTGACTTATGTGCTCTTTTCCCTATTCTAATGCTTCTGTGTTTCTCCAGTGGCTGCAGGTTGGGGATTGAAAGTGTGCTGAACAACTGTCAGAGATAGTAAGAACTGCCGATGCTGGAGTCTGAGATAACATAGCATGGAGCTGGAGGAACACAGCAGGCCAGGCAGCATCAGAGGAGCAGGAAGGTTGACCTTTCAGGTCGGGACCCTTCTTCAGAAAAGACCCTTCTTCAGCTCCTATGATGCTGCCTGGCCTGCTGTGTTCCTCCAGTTTCACACTGTGTTATCTCTGACTCCAGCATCAGCAGTTCTTACTTTCTCTGAGTGAGTTATAACCCCACTGCAAAGCCCCTTCTAGGGATGCCCACCCTGAAGAAGTTATCCTCCTTCCTTCGTAAAATAGCCCCATTTCTGAAGAAGGGTCCTGACCCAAAACATCAACTTTCCTGC
>NC_063347.1:18990274-19029591 GCF_021869965.1 Rhincodon typus
CCCCATTTCTGAAGAAGGGTCCTGACCCAAAACATCAACTTTCCTGCTCCTCTGGTGCTGCCTGGCCAGCTGTGTTCCTCCAGCTCCACATTGTATTATCCCTGACTCCATCATCGACAGTTCTTACTTTCTCTGAGTGAGTTATAACCCCACTGCGAAGCCTCTTCTCGGGATGCCTACCTTGAAGAAGTTATCCTCCTCCCTCCAGAAAGACCTCAGTGGATCTCTCTCCCACTGCAACCTTCTGGTAATTTCTTCAGCCCTGAAACTGAACAACTATCAGGATTCTTTACATTGCCATGGAGAATAATTTTGGGCAGTCTCTGGCTCTAACTGCAGACTTCAGTGTGCTTCTGTTTGCCAGAACAGGCTGGTGTGTCTGATTTGCTTTTTATTTCATTCACACCATATGAAAATCATTGGCAAGGGTTAGGATGAACTGCCTCCTTGAATGCTGCAGTCATGTGTGTAAATATACCCGCAAAGGTATAGATATAGAGTCCTCGGATTTTTAGCGAGCACTGAGAGAGATTTGTTGACATATTTCCACACCAGGGTGGTGTGTGGCTTGGAGGTGTAGTGTTCCCATGTCAAATGCTTTTGTCTTTGTAGATGGGAGAAGAAAAGAATTTGGGAGGTTCTGCTGAAGAGACCTTGGTGAATTGCTGCATAGCTGATGGTGGAGGGAGTGAATATTTAAGGTTGTGATTGGACAGCCAAATCAAGTAGATTGCTTTCATCTGGATGGTCTGAAGCTTGAATTGTGCAGGGTTGTGTGGGACTGTGTGGGACGAGCTAAGCTGTTGGCAGAGTGTTTGATGAAGAAGCAGGAATACCGTTATTGTGTGGGAACGGCAGTCACTTTATGGAGTGAAGACGGCTCTGCTGGCACAGTGCCTCAGCAATCCTGTAGGTCACCATGAACAGAATACTGGATTGCTGTAACAGTGTGGAGCCTCTTGTCAGTATTGGCTTCGAGAGCCACAGTGACAGTTTTCTGGGTGTCCATAGCATAGATTTCTTAAGGAATTTGCATATGCTGTATTTCATGGCATGCAAAGTGCTGGCAGTCTTCCCAGTGTAGTTCGCATTGGCTGATGTAATGCCCATGAGCCTTTTTCAGCTCTCAAAATTTGGCATTTGAATTCTTATCAGCAGATCTAGTGTGTAGACTCACCAGTATGCTGATGCCTGTTATGTTCTATACCATTGCGTAAGCTCCTGCATGCTTTCACTTTGTGAGACACAATATTGTTGCAATTAGGATTAATAGGATTATTGTGTTTTGGGCTTTTTGCCTTTATGTTGAAATTAAAAAGTAAGGGCTGGGCTCATCTTACATCTTCTGAAATTTGCTCTGTCAAGTTGATTGCTAAAGTTCAAAGGAAGGCTTAGGTGATTTTACTGAGAGACAGTGAAGGTATCCTGGGTGTTAACACTATATTTCTAAAGTACCATAAAGGTTTTGAGAATCTCGGGTTGTAATCAGTTGTGCTTTAAACTGTATGTTGACCTATAAGATACGTAAGATAAGATCTTTACCTCCAAGATAAAATTGTTGGGGTCAAGAACAGCTGATCAGTATTTCTTTCTAGTTGCAAGGTTATAAAGCACCACATTATAGGAAAAATGGGAATGCATTAGAGAGAGTGCTGAAGCAACTTACAAGAATGGTTCAAGTTACTAAGGATAGATTGAAGAAGGAGATAGCAGGAAGAAGTTGGGATTGCTGTCCTTGGAGAGATAAGGCTGAGAGAAGATCTGTTGGAGGTTTTCAAAATTATGAACAGGGTGAATAGATAGGGAGAAGCTGTCTCCACCACACTTCCAGGCAGTGCATTCCAGATTCTAACCTCTCACTGTTTGAAGACTGTTTTTTCTCACATCGTATTTGCTTCTTTTGCAAATTATTTTAAATGAATGCCTTCTTGTTCTTGATTGGGAATGATTTCTCTGCATCTACCCTGTCCAGACCCCTCATGATTTTGAAAACTTGTATTAAATCTCCTCTTAACTTTGTCTCTATCTCCATTCTTGTCAGTCTTGCCTGCACTCTCTCCAACGCGTTCACATCTTTTGTGAAGTGTGGCACCCAATAATGCACATAATATTCCAGCTGAGGTCTGACTAGTGTCTTATACAAGCTCAGCATATATCTCCTGGCTCTTTTACTCTATGCCATTTGTCCATGGGTCCTTTCAGCTCACAACTTTGCTGGAACCTTTTTCTAAAAGTTGTAGGTCTCTGCAGAGATCTGAGCAATGTGCAGACCATGCTAATGAAAGTACATTGGTGCCAATATCTGAGCTTGTGCTTGTGTGAATCAGATTCAGTGATGACGCAGCTTCAGAAAACTGGTTTCCCCCTCCCTTCACTGACACAGGAGTTTTTACATTTTCATTAAAATGATCAGGTAGTTTGATATTACTTGCTGGTTGAGACAATGTTAATTCTGTGCACAGTTGGATTTTTGAACCTGAGAGTGTAAATGGTATAATTTAGCAGTGATTAGAAGCTGCTGTGACCGGGTTGATTGCCTTTTATCTTGTTCAACTAAAATAGTATATTTGTTTACCAAGTATAATGCAGAGCTGATTACAATTTGTAGAATATGGTAGTGACCTTACTTCAATATTTCCTGATTTTCAGATGGCTTGTATATTTTATACTCTATTTATTTTTTCATGTATTTTTGAATGTATTCAGCTTCATTCAGTGCTATTTACTATAACTGCAGCAGAAGATGAAGTAAGCTGAGGAAGACTAAATTGACTAAGGTTTGAGATGAGGACAAATCAAAGGTTCTGTCACCCTTTAGATATTGTGTGTGATGGACCGTACCAGGCAGTGTGAAGGCTCCAGTTTGTATGTTCTGAAATTGTAATTTTCACATTTTCTGTGTTTGTCCGGCTGATGGAATAGTTGTCAAAGACTGCGTTACTAAAATGATTTCAAATGTAACATGATATGGTTCCTTTAAAAGATTAAATTAATAAGGCTGAATAATTGATTATTTTTGTTCTTTGTTAGTTGCACTTGTAATGTTCAGGTTGGTAGGCAAGATAAGTGGTAATGACTCCATTCATAGTATATGATACAAATCACAGAATTTTTCTTTATTCACTCATGGAACATGGGCATTGTTGATTAGTATTTTTGCTCAGGCCAGCATTTATTGCCCTTCCCTACTTGCCCTTGAGAAGGTGGTGATTAGCACCCTTATTGAATTGCTGCTGTCCATGTGTTATAGATCGACCCACAATGCCATTAATGAGGTAATTCCAGGATTTTGACCTAGTTACAATGAATGAAGGCAATATGTTTCCAAGTCAGGGTGGTGTCTTGGAGGGGAACTTGCAGGTTATGGTGTTCACATCTATCTACTGCCCTTTTCCTTCCAGATGGAAGTGATTGTGGGTTTTAAAGGTGCAGACTTAGAGTTGTTGGTGAATTTCTGCAATGCATCTTGTAGATACTAAACACTGCTGCTACTGAGCATCAGTGGTGGATGGAGGGGATGCTTGTGGCTGTGGTGTCAATCAAGTGGGTTTCATTGTCCTAGCTGGTTGGAGCTGCACTCATCCAGGCAAGTGGAGAATATTCCATCACACCCCTGACTTGTACCTTGTAGTTGATGGACATGTTTTGAGGAGTTGAGTTACTCACCGCAGTGTTCGTAGCTTCTGCCCTGCTCTTGTAGCTATTGTGTTAATGTTTTTGGTCAATATTAACCCCCCGGGATATTGGAAGTGCGGGATTCACTGATGGTAATGCCATTGAATGTCAAGGAGCGAAGGTTAGATTGTCTCTTACTGGAGATGGTCATTGCCTGGCATTTGCGTGGCGTGATTCTGTCTGCAAGACAATCACAGAATTGTTGCAGCACAAAAGATCACTCAGCCTGTATTACTCTGTTGGCTCTCCAATGAAGCAATTCACCAAATGCCACTTCTCTCCTTTCTCTGCATAAGCCTGCACATTCTTGCTTTTCCGATTATTTCCATTTCTTGCCAAATGGCTTGATTTAATCTGCCTCCATGACACCCTGAGGCAGTCCAGTCCGGATCTTAACCACTTGCCGCATGAGAAAGATCTCCTACTGTCTCCATTGCTTATTCTGCCAATTACCTTCATTCCTTTTTATATGTGGCTCTCAATCCTTTTATGAGCAGGAGCAGTTTCTCCCCATCCACTACATGAAAACCTCTCATGATTCTGAATAGCACCCAAGGTTTTCCGAGCCGAAACCATTCTTGTGAACCTTTGCTGCAGTCTCTCTAAGGCCTCCACATCTTTCCTAAAATGTGAATGGTGGCATGGGTGAAGATATGATCTATGTCCCTTTAACATAAATGTAAATGAGCCACCTTACAAGCTTGAATGATTATTTTAAATTGGCTATTTGTTAATCAGTTGTGCTCATAACATGCCTTATTTATGCTTGCTGGAAGTGACATACATTCATACCCAGGGACATGTTCTTTGCAAATAAAAGGAATATATTCAAGCCTTGCAACTTTCTTGATTTACTGAGGAGCATGAGCAGCCTACAGTTTCCCATTGCCTTCTCTATAGCAATGCCTTGATTAATCAGTGTTGACTAATTCAGCATCCTTTTCTCCTGTTGTGTAAATTATTGTGATTGTTTGAAATTTGGTATTCTTGCACCTGTCCTGATGAATTCAAGATGAAACCTTCGACAACATGACTTTACTTTCGGCAACATTCAAGTTTTGTACTACTTCTGTCTGATTTTGATTGAATAGGACAAAATCATGGGCATGGAATCAGGAACTAAAATGGCGTGTTAAATGAGTAAAGCAAGATAAGATATGTAGTCTTGGTGATACCACCAGCAAAAGAACTGAGCTGGATAAACAAATTAGAAAAAATATTTGGAAAAAATATCCAAGAATATGTGCTCCAATATTCTACAACATTCATGTATACTCTTTCCTCCCATGCGATCCTCCAGTACTGTAAGGTTAGTTGTTAAAAACAATGTGCACCAGTATAAATTATGCAAAAATAGATTTGTGATAAATTGTCAGTTCTACAGACAATAAGCCACAGTTTAACTGTAACAACTTGTACATATATCTGCTTAATGGCATCCGCAACAACTGTTGCCATAGTAACATGGAATCATTAAATTCTGCAGCTCACAACGAGGCAATTTGGTATATCACATCTGTAAAAAAAATATAAACTGGCAGCAAAGAGGGTCGACACACAGACTGAACCATAATTCCTGTCAAGCTAAGTTTCATCATAGAGTTCCACTCAGGAGGACATTGAAGATCCACTATGATTACTGAGACCTGCCAGTGAGGAAGAGTTATCATTTGTAGTCACAGAAGAAGAATCATGGTGGAGGGAGTATAGGGTCTCCTCCTGACATATGCAAAAGGCTGCTACTTTGTTCGGTACAATAGATCTCTGTGTCCACCTCAAATGTTTAGGACCTTTTTCATTTGTTGATGAAGAAACATGAGGCAGATTTTCCAAGTTATGGCATTATTGTGTTATACAAGAGTATTATCAAAGAGAACATGGACAATGTCCATGGTTGCATGCAATCTGCACATTGTCCACTGCAAAATTATTTGGTCCTACTGCTGAAGAAAATTCAGTTTGAGGCGCAATGGTGGATCAGTGCTATATCACAGTGCCAGGGACCTGGGTCTGATTCCACCCTTGAGCGCCTGTCTGTGTGGAGTTTGCACATTCTCCCTGTGTCTGTGAGGGTTTCTGCTGGGTGCTCCGGTTTCCTCCCACAAGATGTGCAGGCTGGGAAGATTGGCCATGCTAAATTACCCAGAGTGTTCAGGGATGTGTAGATTAGGTGTGTTAGCCATGTGAAATGCAGGGTTACAGGGAAAGGGTAGGGGTGTGCGTTTGGAGTGGGATGCTCTTCGGAGGGTTCGTGTGGACTTGTTGGTCCAAATGGCCTGTTTCCACACTGTAGGGATTCTGTAGTGTCCATTCCATCTGACCAAGAAAATTGTTTTGGTAAATTTGCTCATCATAGTGCTGCAGAGCTAGAAACCCTCCTCAATGTTTCTCCAGGTTTCTCCAGATTTCCAGCATATTCAGAAATACATAGAAACAGCTGAAGGCATGTTAGTGTTTGGACCAAAGCCTTTTTCACTTATAGTCCTTGTACCTCTGCTAGAGGGCACTTGTCTAGAGAAGAATCCTTTAATAGATAAGTTGCAGCAAAATTTAGCAATAATTTTCTGAACACATAATTATAATTCCTGTTTAAAACATGTATGTTTCATAGGTCAGGATACCATGTTCTGGGTTTTCAGAAAAGGTCAAAGATCTGAAAAAGGTTAACTTTATCTCTCATGAAAAATGCTAACTTTCTGGGATGTCACTGTTGAGTGCGACATGGTATTGCCATGGAGACTGAGGGCTCCAGTTGCCGGCATTCCCTGGGACTCTTGGCTCATATACAGCAGCATGATAGGCTGCATCGGTTCTATCAGAGTTTATGGCATTGTAGCTACAGAGATCAGGTAAGGGCTTTGCCATTCTAACTCATTCAAACAGTCGTGTACCTGTGTTGCAGAGACTGGCATGGAAAGGAGATCACAGAACCGGGGACAGGGGGATGAAAGTGCCCCAAATGATCCAATCAGTTGGTCAAAGGCAGCTGAAGCAAGAAGTTGCCTCCTTCAGGCTGCTGATCAGTCAGGTGTATAGGACCAGTGGGAGAGGCCCAGCCTAGCTAAAGGTGTGCTATTAGCTGGCTTAGTGCCACTGGGGCTCAGGGCATGCCATGCATATTGATAGATCTGTGCTGATGGGTTGTTGGAGCTCAAGGAGGCCCTGGGGCTACATAGCAGCTCAGTGAGTTGAATGGTCTGCTGGAGAACTGGCAGCTGGTCTGAAAGGAAACCTAAGAAGGTGGTTCCACATAGCTAGAGTCCTGCTGTTTGCTCAGACGAGCCAAGGGCTCATTGAAGTACCAGGAGCTGTTTGTTGGCTGAGATTTGGGGCTCTTGGAAGCCAAGAGAAGTACTTGCTCTGGTGTAGCTCAGGAAACTGGAGTTTGGAGAAAGCACGGGCAGTGCCTGGCTTATTGAAGCTAGCTATCATGACAAATGTAGAGCTGTGTTGTGAGTAGATGCTTCAACAATCCAGGGGAACCCGGTTTCAAGAAAAGCATTTGAACCACTTGGAGGTGAGCAGCCTTTGAGGCAGTCCAAGGCAATGTGCCATTTGAGGAAGTTCAGAGGCCAGATCTTTGAAAGTGAGGTTTCAATGTCCCTCGTGAAGGAGGCAACATTTTGATGAGATATAATGACCTATAGTGTCACTAATTTTGGGTGGGTTGCTGGGAAGTTCTTCTCTTACTGAACGGATACTGAAAAATGTTTCCAATTGTGGGATGGAACAGAACTCGGGAACACAGTTTAAAATGAAGGGGTTTCCCATTTAAAACAGAAAGAAGGGGGTAATTTTATCTCAGAGGATCGTGACTCTTTGGAACTCATTTCCACAGATAGTAATGGATGTGAAGTCATTGAATAATTTCAAGGCAGAGATAGGTTGATACTTGATTAATGAGGGATTCACAGGTAATTGGGGATGGGTAGGAATGTGGAGTTGACGCCATACTAAATCTGCCAAGAACTTATTGAATGATGGAACAAGTTTGAGGGTTGAATGGCCTATTCCTACTCTTAATTTGCATGTTCTTATGTTTGTGTTTGTCTTGACTGTATTTGGTATTAGATGGACACAGAGGCATGTTTAACCAGAATTTATCTGTTGACTTATATTTGCCTCATGCTAATTCTGGATGTTAGAACATAAGTTGTGTATATCTTATAGGTTGTTTTGGTTTTCTCATCTTGTATCATAAAGTTTATTTGGTTTGTTCTTGTGTATTTAATTTTTTAGTAAGTACCTGGAATTTCAAGCTGTCTTTACTTTTATCAAAGTGTGACAGGAATTTGGTGGTCTTGTCGAGGATTGTGATACTGCCTCTTCAGAAACTACCACAACTAGTACCTTTGGCATTTTCTATGCTTATTCTACATGTTATGGTTTGAATGGCATTGTCTGTCTTCGGAAGATATTTCCACACAATACTTGGCAGAAATGGTATGAAATAGATGTTATAATGGAATATATTAAACACTTGCTGATAATATATTCAAAACTAGGCACAAATCAGGAGTGTGATGGAATACTCTGTATGTTGCCAGGATGGGTACAGTACTAACGACACTGAAGAAGCTCAACACTATCCAGGACAAAGCAGCTTATTTGATTTGTCCTCCATCCAGCACCTACAACATTCACTCTCTTCACAACCATTACACAATGGCAACAGTGTTCACCATCTACAAGATGCACTGCAAAAACTCAACACGGCTGCTTTGACAGCACCATTCATCTTATGAGCTTTACCATCTGGAAGGATGGGGGAATCAGATGCATGGGAACACCACCACCTGCAAGCTCCCCCTGCCCCAACCAAATATGATCCTGACTAGGAACTATTTTGCCAATGCACTACTGTTGCTAGGTCAAAGTTCTGGAACTGCGTTCCTGATAGCAACGAGGATGTACTTGCACTGCAAGACTGTAATGGTTCAAGTAAGTAGTTCAGCACCACCTTCGCAGTTCAGGATCTGCAATAAATGCTTGCTGAGCCAGTGAAACCCACATTCTGTGAATGAATAAATAAAATAATCTGTTAAAGCTGTAGAGAAAATCACCATATTGCTATTGGGTGAATCCCAGGTGGAATCTTCAGCTTCCAGAAGTAGTGAGCTTGGAGGCAGCATGGTGTCATGACCTATCATGTCTTCTTGCTCCACTGGAATTAAGTTCTGGGAGGAAAGGCCCATGCCCAACCTTCCCACCCCATTGCAAACTGAGGCCCTTAAGTAGCCAGTTAAGGATGACAAAAGGCCTTATCCTGCCACTATCAGCAGCAAGTGGGTCCGTCACCAGGTGGTACACCCAGAAGATTGACTTTGGTGCTGCTTGTTGCCTTGGTGAAGCGAGGTCGCTCAAATCAAAGCAACTCTGTGCATGATTAAGGGACTACACTTTGGGTGGGTGTGGGCAGTTCCCCTTTGCCCTTGCTTCTGACCACCCTGCCCCTCTCTCCTTACAACCTTGAACTTTGCCTCCCTCTCACCATGTCACTTGCTTTCACCTTGGGTCCTCTACAGTCATGGGACTGCAGGGTAGCTCTTCTGACAGGAGCCACAGGCATTTCTGTGATGCAGCTGAGTGCAAGAGATGTCAGCTTCTGCTTTGTCAGCAGCTTTTGCTGTGTGGGACTTCCATTCCCAGGGTCTTGATTCCATGACAGGGTCCACTGGTAGCCTCGCCACTGCCTGATTGGTGTGTGGTTCAGTGGGCCATTACCCAGGACTGGAGACCCCTACAGTTTAATTTCATATATTTATAACTGCTGATCTGATTGACTACAATTAACAAAATTCATTGCAGGTAACTCCTGATATAAAAATATAGTTGTACATGGGAGACCAGCAGAATGTAACTAATAGACTATGTGCAGCTCATACTAATGAGTGCCCTTATTGGAACAACTGTCTCTATTCAGTTATATTTTACATAACAGACAGCATCAACAGACCATGCACTCCTTCTTACACTTTTCTGGTGAATGTTTGAATAACCTATCCCAAATTTAATTCCAATTCTGCCACCATCAAAGATGGGACTCTAGTCAGCCCGTTTTCTAAATATATTATCAAATATGGGAAGACTATTAATCAGTAAAAATAATTTGTACTTAATAGATTGTCATTATTGCTCTGGATTGTACATCAAAATTAGATTTGAGCAGAACCAGCTGAAATGTTAAAAACATGCAGTAATTATGATCAGGATGGACCGCAAATATATTCAGCTGCCCTACATCTATCTCAACAGGTACAAGCTATACCGCTGGTTACAACAACAGCTGCAATAAATCTTGTCCAAGGTGAACAATTAACAAAGTAATTCCTTAAACTTTCAGAATCAGATTGAAATTTAAGATGGTGCTTAGGTGAGCTGACAAATCAGATGTCTTTTCAGCTTTGCTTTCAGGAATAGTTCTGCATGCAAGTTTCAATCACAAAACAGCATCAACAAAAAAACCCTTACATGAGGGTCATAACATTTATGAAAGCAGATTTCATTATGAAATACAACCAGACGAATACTATTATGCTTTTTATGAGTGCTTCCTGGTGTCCATGATGTGCCTGCAGCTTTAGCGTGCAGCTGAAAGGTTGGAGGAACCCGGGCATTACTAGAGCATTACTAGGACCCGAATTTCCCAGATCATACTTAAACAGAAATTATGTCAATATTTATGCCAGTGACTGTTACCAATCTTGCTGTTGGAAACTTCACCAAAATCTCCTGTGGAGACTATATCAAAACATAAATCTGACAACACCACCAGTTATTGTACATTATGCTGAAATTATAGACTGGGTTCTTTCGAACTGGCAACTGCATGTTTCCCTATTGCTGTTTAGTGACATGTCTTTATAAAATCAAGAAACTTTAATATGAAGAATGCGAACCAGACAACTATATTATTTCACAGCAGGAATATTCCTTCATTTAGTGGTCTGGCAAGAAGCAGCAAAATATGTAGAATGGGGGACTGTTGTGTGAATCTCCATTCTATCTGGTTTGACCTCTCAGTTATTCCACTTAGAGCCCTCATATTTTACCACTGGCCACTGGAGAAGAAAGTATTTGTAATTCAGCCTTCCATTTCTATGTATAACAGAAGAAAACATTGTTCTGTCAAGTAACAAAAATAATATGCATCACATGCATGTTTTCAACATGGTGCCAATTTAGGCAGCATCCAATATGAGCCTCAAAAAACCATTTGTTAACATGTTGAAACTTGCCTTATTCAGAATTCCAGTCTGAGGTTCATTTCACCACTAAATGCAGGTACACATTTGAATGCTAGTGGTTGTGAAATTCATTAGCATTGGTGTTACTTCATCAGGGATTTAGTGGAAGCTGTCCTTGTGTGTTATTGGAGTTTAGCCTGCACTCCCAGTAAAGTAATGCTCTCTGAGGAGGGATGGTTATTTAGTGTTGCTGTGCTAGTGATTTCAGCCTTTTGGTTCTTTTGCCACAATGCTTCATTCTTAAATGTTTTCCTCCTCTGCATCTCTATCTCCCATCAGTACGCAGAACAAGTGTCTGAACATGCTTAAGGGCATATGAACCAGAGAATAATGAGTCTGTAAACACTTCTCTTATGATGGTGGAGATGGAGTCACATTGTGGTAATGAAGTAATTTGCTGGACTAGTACCCTCGAGAGGCTATTGCTCTGCAGACCTGAATTCAAATGATATCGGGTGGAATTTAAATTTTGTTAATCAATCTGAAATTGAAAACCAGTTTCAGTAATGAAGACTGTGAGAACTATCATTAAATATTGTGAAAACTGGTCTGGTTCACTATTGTTCTTTGGGAAGGAAATCTACATCAGTACCTGATCTGGCTTACATCATTGGTTCAGATCCATGATACCTGGTTGTCTCTCAACTGCCTTCTGAAATGACCTAGGAAGCCATTCAGTTCAAGGGCAGTTATGGATTGGCAATAGATGATGGCCTTCTCACTGACAGCCAAAATTGACAAAAGAACGAAAAATGTCGACCAGAAGTCTTGAGAAGAAAATTTTACAGAAATGGCTGCGAGTCTGCAGAGATTTATTACGCTGGTATCAGGTGACTTTGGTCTGTTGCTAACAGAATAGATCCATGCCAGGACGTTTGCCTGAGGGAAAGAGCAGCAGTGAATATTGACATATATATTTCTGAAGTGAGGTAAATGATCAAGGAAATTGATGTGTGCTGATATGAAACTGGTCAAATGCAAAGTTTCTCAAGAAAATCAGTCCAATCCCATTCTTTTAATTTGTTGTGCCAGAACCTGCAACGCAATTCCTGCCCATTTATAATCCATGGCATAAACACATATAGTGCTAACAAAAAGAAAGATTTTATAGACAAACATTAATTGAAATAATTCCCAAAACAATAAATTACTTCTGGTAATTGAACTAACTAAGAGATTTGCTACTGCATATCTTTTCAATAACACTCTATCTCACACTGGAATCTATTTTGGGTATAGAGTGCAAAATTACTCTTGTAATTTCTTCTTTCAGTGCCAGTGCCAACTTTGAGAGTTTGGCTGCAAACTGCATTTTATCTCAAGCCAAAGGGTTAGTTTCACACACTTGAATGTCATACAGCAAAACATTATAGTCACCCCAAGCATGCTTGACATAAACATTAGTCTAGTCCTTTGGGCAGTTCCAGTGCTCAACATTTACTCCAATCTGTTGCCTACTTTTCACCGTAAATTATCCTAAGGCAACACTGCAGCAATCAGCTTAATGAGCAAGATGTAGAGTTTCCAAGGTTGTATTCATCTCTGATATCAATAGTCAGCATATAGGGTTATCCAACTTAAAGGCAGTGAGAATTGGAAAGAAGTGGATTCTGCATTGGAAAGAGTGCTGCTTGGTGTTTTGTATTACAACTGTAAACAGGATTTATTTACTGTAAAATGGTCACAAATTTTTGGATACATGTTCAGAATGAGAAAAATCAAGTCGATCAGAAACCTTCAATTGCAGTAAACAGTTGATATTGTATACTGATACACATTCAACTTGTGTTTCTGAATGATGGATCAAAGAGGAAGAGCCTTTGCAATTGAAAATGTTAAGATAACATGGACCTTCACATGTTCTAGTCATTTCAGGACATTGCACAGATCCCAATTTGTCTAATATTCAGAAAAACTGCTGTTCACTGTAGTTCCCTGCAACTCACTGAAATACCTGTAGTTTTCAATAGAAACATCTATTGTTACAACAAAATGAAACATATGAAGTCGCCATGTTTTACTGTGGCACATGGAGAACAACCTCTCAATGTCAGCAAGACTAAAGAAAGGAGGAAAACACATCCCCATCTGCAACAACGGAGCTGCGGTTTAGAGGGTGGAGAGCCTCAAGTTCCTAGGAGTGACAATAACTGACAACCTGTCCTGGACATCCAACATAGATGCGACGGTCAAGAAGGCACAACAACACCTCTTCTTCCTCAAGCAGCTCAGGAAATTTGGTGTGCCCACAAGGACTCTCACTAACTTCTACAAATGCGCCATAGAAAGCATACTGTCCGGGTACATAATGCCTTGGTATGGCAACTGCTCTGCCCAGGACCGCAAGATACGACGGAAAGTTGTGGGCCCAGCCCAGACCATCACGGAAGCCAACCTTCCTTCCATGGACTCCATTTATATGGCCCATTGCCGCAGAAAGGCTGCCAACATCATCAAAGACCCATCGTACCCTGGTAATGCTCTCCTACAATGTCTTCCATCAGGTAGAAAATACAGAAGCTTGAACACCAGCAGGTCTGAGAACAGTTTCTTCCCTGCCATTAATGGACTGATGAATGGACTGTGTAACGTTGAATAATGCTGATCTTGCTAATGTTGATCTTGCCTAGTGCACGCCCTGTGCCATGTAACTTGTATGCCTCTGTCTAGTTCTTTTTTGACCTATGATCTGCATGTCCTTGCTTACTTTGATCTGCCTGTACTGCTCATAAACAAAGCTTTTCACTGTACTTAGGTACATGTGACAATAAATCAATGAAATCAAATTAGACATTTCAAGAAAAAGATAAACATTCTGTAATTTTGCGTCCATAATTCGGGATGAATAACTATTTTTGTAGTTGTACTGGTGACATTAAGCAGAACAGCTAAGTCCTCAGCAGTAAGAACAGATGGCCAGTCAAATACTATCCTGTAACTTTACTCGGGTAAGCTGATGGTACATAAGCTTGTGAGCAGTCAGAATGTAACTGCTATTTCTTTGCCCCCAGTGAAACATCAGCAAGGGTATGCCAAGAAGCTCAGCTGTCACTCACAATGTACTTGGCTGAATAGCTTGATGACGTTCAGACATTCCAGGCTTCCAGTTCATTATGATCAAATGGATGATTTACATGAGGCAGCTTCTGAAGGTACACTGAGCTTGGTAAGAAAACAAGACAGCTGTCTGCGCTACGATGACCAGATGGAATGGCCACAGGCAACAAATAAGCTGACAGCATTCCGCCTACAGATAGTTAATCAAACACCTGCATTTTTTGGTGAAAGGTACTTTTCTGGCTGGGTGGTAGGATAGAGAACTAGAAACGGGCAAGAGAAGCTTTTGATGTAGCAGTAGTTGTATTACAAGCCAGTTGATTATCTTATTGGAAGGAGTGAAGCAGACAGGCTGCTCAATGCTTATCATGGCCAAACTAATGAGACTACTTAATTCAGTTGTGCATATATAGAATCTGGAGAAAACATATTTTAACCGTGTTCTTAGGTACTTAATGAATCTTTATTGCTCATTTATTAACCTCAGTAACTTCCTTCTCCTCATGGGTACCAAGCCATCTTGCTTTCTGACTGAAAATTGAGACAAGACAAAATAATTTGAAAAGAGAGAACAGAGATACAGGTTAAAGAAATGAAGTTGGAATATACTGATGGTGAAATTTAATGAAATAGTACTCATATGTTGGCATTAAGTCTGACATTTTGTTTCCAAAATGTTGTGCGTGGTGCCAGTGTGCATATTTAGGTTTTGATGTGCCAGATGCCACTTTAATGAGGGCCTTAGAATGTGTGCAGGGAGTGACATCTGGTAATATACAGTATAGGCAGTTAGTTATGTTACAATCTGGTTTAATATTAGTGCTGTCATTTTAGAGCTTAACATTCCAGCTAATCTTAAAAATCTGTGAATTCATTCATCAGCAGCAAGGGCACTCTCTCTGACACTGATGAAAGGGACCATTTACAAGCTTCAGGTTCTACAGACAGTTGCTGTGATGGCAAAAATGTTTGATAGTTTCTAGAGTTGCTTAAAGCTGATCATGTCCATATTACCCATGGACTGTAGCATCATTGTCAGAGTGTGGTTGAGGCCAAAACATTGTGTTTTCAAGACAGAGATAGCTCGTGTGGCTAAAGGGATCAAGGGATATGTGAACATGGCTGAATAAGGCAGAATTTGATCAACCATGATCATATTGAATGACAGAGAAGGCTCAAGGGGCTGAATGGCCTACTTTTGCTCTTATCTTCTATATTTCTATGTTTCTATGGCTGGGACACTGAGCAGGACTAACTACTAGAATATGGAGGAGTGCTCTCACTGGGAAGCCATAACTGTTCAAGTTTTCAGCAAGAAACATTGTGTTAGATGTCCTCACTAAGGATGTCCTTACTGAAATCCATCATGGCTGCTGCCCCAAAGGATGGAGAGGCATTAGCACTGATCTTGCGGCTGAAATGTGCCCATGAACTTCGTATGCATCTTGGTCCTTCAAATTTGTTATCAGCAAAAACTTTCGGTTTGCTGTCCATTGTTGCATAAAGGTGGTTACTGAAGCTCTGTATTTTCAGTTGAACACATTTCATTTTTTCTTGCCAGAGAAAAGCAGACAGAGTTTGTGAGTGACCTTTTGAGGATTCTAGGCTTGCCCATGATGGAGAACATCATTCGCTCTGAGCCCACCATTTTGTGGGCACCAGATATCAATCTATGAGATAGTAAGAACTGCTGATGCTGGAGTCAGAGATAACACAATGTGGAGCTGGAGGAACACAGCAGGCCAGGCAGCATCAGAGGAGCAGGAAAAAGAAGGCTCCTGACCTGAAATATCAGATATCAATCTGTGATGTACTGCAATCAAAGAAAGATTCCATTCTCTTAATACCCATACGGTACATTACTATATGTAGCGTAACATGCAGGTCTGTGCTCGGTAACTTGGTAACAATCTGTGTCATTTCACTGTTCCATCGACATGAGCTACCATGACAAACCAGAGGGTGACTATTGAGTGACAAGGTCCATCCACTGCTGATATAGCTTATGCTTCTAATTAGCAAAATATGTACGCTTGGACTGCATGTTAATAACAAAAACCATGCTGCTACATGACTTGTGGTAGGAGAGACTATTGGGGTTTTTAAGCAATGATTGCACGACAAGGACCCCTGCAGCATGCGGCAGACAACATGGCAGGATTTGTGATGGTTGTTTACATGCTTCGGAACTTTACCATCATGAGGTCTTGACCTCGACCATCCATTATATAATGACCAGTGGAGAAAGAGAAGAAGCACCTTCGTGTATTGGTAGTGCATGGTGGACCCATTTAACTGTGATATCAGTCATGGAACACCAATTCCACATTCACCCACAGTTCCATGCCTTCCCTTCTCTTTGTTGCTGACCATCCCAATGTTTACTTGGTCACAGTGCAAAAATATAAGCCACCAGAAAATAATGAAGTTAAGAAATTAAAGCATGTCATATTACCGACTAACGTCAACCGATCGCCCTTGTGTATTCTCTAAATGCCAGTTTTCTGTCCTGGTGTTCCTTCACAATGCTGTAGCTTGGCTGGTTACAGGCTCCTTTGTTTCAGCACAAGGCACTAACATGGTTTTGTAAGATGACTTCGAACAGCTCTGGATCTAGTCTTCAGACTACATCATCTCAACAAAGGCTGTGGAAACGGTGTTGGAGAGAGGCAACCATGGGAGAATGAATGCTGTTATCCTGAGAGAGGACAGGAGATTCATAGAGTCCAGGCCACTACTTTGGCGTGGCACTTCAACAATTCTGGCAATGTGTTAGAGGACAGATTGCCGGTTCACCAAACAGGTCCTTTGATCATTGGAATCTGTAGCCACGATAGCAGCAGTCTGAACATATGTGAGAAACGTTTCAGCCACATTGGCACCCAGCTGACTTTGCATGACTACAGTGCGAGCTTTTAAGGCTTCACTCTGTTGGTTGGCTGGCTGCTATTTGTGGGGTTACGAAAGCTGAGACAATGGCCATTGGATGCTGCAGCATGATTGTGTGAACAGTGTTTGCCAACATGTGTGCACTGGAAAGAATTAGTGTCTAGCTCTGTGCTAACCCCTGTGCCAAGTTGGTGCCAAACCCCTCTGCATCCTTGATGATGATGACAGGACTTCTGTCAGTCCTGCCAATGCAGGGTGAATCTCAGGGTGCATACATATTAGCCAATCCCATTGAAACCCTCATCTGAGTCTTCTACAACAGAAACTATGCACATGAGCTTCACTCTGCAGAGCTGGCTCCTGTACCATCCTTGTGCCCTAATGTATCCTTGTGCCCTCCCATGGTTTCAGGCCTAGTGTCTCATCATGTATAGGTTCCACCTCAGAGCTATTCTGTAAAGCATAAGTAACTTCAGTGTCTGAGCTTGTGCCTGAGAGTGTGAGGGAGTGATGATGCATTTCCTTTTCCATTATCTACCCTCTCTTTTAGTCTTTGTTCTTCCATGGGTTTCTAGTCTGATTACAGTCCTTGGATATCTGAGAGGAGAAAGGCATAAAGGTGGGACAAAAACAAAGTTGCTGGAAAAGTTCAGCAGGTCTAGCAGCATCTGTGAAGGAAAAAACAGAGTTAACGTTTCAGGTCCAGTGACCTTTCCTCAGAACAGAGGGTTGTGTAAAGGGTCAGAGGAACGCAAGGGGTTCAGTGTGCTTACACTACCTGCAAGTTGTCAGAGGAGATTGAGAGATGGTAGGGAAGAAGGATGTTAGAAAGAAGATCAGGTGTCAGGTGGCACCATCTTTGGTTTCAACCACAGTGCTGGCCACAACTTCAGACACACCTCCTCCAATGGGCCAAGCATTGTCTCTTTGCAATGTAATTAATTCCTTTTTTGTTTTATCAATTTGTGATGCATGAGCAAACACTTGATGAACATTGCCACATTCAGGGGTACAGGCAATTTGAAAGGTGCGAAGTTCGCATGTTTCAATATATCAGTTGCATTTAATTCTGGCTTGCAATATGGGCAGGGTCTGTTGCAAGATTTTCAATCGGTCACTCAGGACATTTCAGGGGTCACAGTGGAGGAGTTCAAAGGTGACAGGCTATAAAACTGGAAGACTGTGTGGATGTAAGAGAGAGAGAGAAAAACAGACTCTATTTTAGGCAGGGGTACAACTAGCTGTGTTGCTCAAGGCAGCTGACATACATGGTACTGTGTAGCTGGGGCTCAGGGTAGGACTAGAACAGTTGAATTGTGCTGTGTATTGAGAGCTTAGGGAAGACCTAGGAACTGTGTGGGGCACAAAAGATGCCGGTGTGTAATTAATAGTTTGGTGCTGCAGAGAGTGTGGGTTGAGGTCTAAAAACAGTACATGCTTTGTACAACAAAGCTGGAATAGAGCGCAAAAAAGTCCAGAGGCAGTTCTGGCTTAGTGAAGACCACTGTTTATAAACCCTGGGGTTATGCTGACGAATAAATGCTGGAGCGCAGTGTAGACTTAGGAAAAGAAGGTGGAACACACAAATATGAACGATCATTGAGGCAATGAATGACGGAGTGGTTTTTGAGGGAGGTTCAAGACCAAACCATCAAAAGTGAAGAATCCTAATCCATTGTGAAGTTTTAAAGATATTTGGTGACCCATGGTGTCAATGAGATCTGGGGGCATGATTGCTGAGAAATCTGTCAGATCTGTTTGATGTGTTCTGTGGGGTGTTCACCCACCAAACATGTTCCAATAATTACCTCACATTAAGTCTATTTTTGCACCCCCAACCCTTTTTTTCAATTATTGTTGCATGTATATTTTTATTTTGTAATAAGTATTTATTTTTTATTGATGAAAGAAACCTATCTGAATTGTTTCCAATACTGAACTAGATACAGCATAAGATCTACATAATGCACCATATCACCACTCTGGTTTAATTTAACATTGGTTGTGACCAGTGGAGGAGTGAGACTAGAAAATAAATTGGTACATCCCTCCAACCTTGGCTATAACATTTGAGATAGGGATCTGCAATGATGCCTTCCCCCACTGGCAAGTTGCAGTCCCCATAGTTATTGGTCACCTTGTTCTGCAGTACCATTGAGTATGAAGCCGTGTGTTTATGTGATGTGGGCTATCACAGGTAAGTAACTGGCATTGTGTAGAAGTTGTATATGAGGCTTGCAACATTACCAAGTGTGTGTTTGAGCAGTAAGACATGTGAATGTTATCTATGAGTTCCTTTTTGAGAAATGTTTTTGCTAGAGAAGTTTGCAGGAGCATTGAACAGTGTGTGAGGCTTGTTTTGCAGTTATTAGGATATGATTTTTGAAAATACCTTCATTGACCTGAACCACTTGCGTGAGGTTTCTTACAAACAGTGCTCGTAGTCCAGCTTTTTACAAACAGTGAGCTTCACCGAGCCAGAACTGCCTCTGGATTTTTTCGGTACTGTAGTCTGGCTCAGTTATACATTGAGGTATCAATGTCTTCGGGGCTAGACCCTTGGCATTTACTACCAATGGCTATTTGGTTACACTGCTTTTAACATGTTTGCTAACAGGGACTCCAAATACCCTGTAGATGGACGAGATCTCTCTTCTTCTCCAGCTTCTCCTTGCATAGCCTCCAGTTCAGCATCAGGAAATATTGGTAACTGCTATCTGCCAAATTCTGCCATTATGAAGTGTTTGCAATGTCAAAGCTGCCTTTTGAATGGCTACCAATACGTGATCAAGCTGCAGTACACCTCCTCCTGAAGAGTTGCACATTGGCTTTAAGTAGTGCAGACCATCTTTACCTTGCTGGCCTGTTATAATTTTGCCTCTAGTCCTTGGGCATGCAGTTGTTCTATAACTGTCTTAGTGTGGAACACATATCACAACAACTTAAGTGTACAAGCAGAATTGGGCTTGAATACACCTTCACTAAAAGACAACATATGTGCTGGTAATACCACACTGCAAACCCCTCACCTGCTTTTTGTCCTTGCCCAGTCTTTTAGCCAAAATGTCTTACCATCTGGGTTTGAAGGTATATTTATTTCACTGAAATTTAACAAAATGACACATTGTTATTTTTAACTGAAACCATTTCCTTCATCAGGAAATGTTTTCATCCTTGAGTTTATTCGAGTTAAACACTATTTGCTGAAGAAAACCAGCAATTGCTGGAGATCTGAGTAAGCACCTAGTTGTTTGAAGTAGACAATAGGCCAGTCAGTATTTGTAAAATGTTAAAACAGACTATAATGTTTCAAATTCACCATAGCTTTTTATTATAAATTTGTATATGATGGTTGTTAATTGAGAAACTGGATTATAATTTCTTGCCATTCTGAAGAGTTTGCATCTTCTGTTTGTCATTCAATGTAGGATTATGAATATAGTTACTGAATTGGTAATTTTTTAGTGGAACAGCATAAAAATGTATATGAAGTGATTGATTTTAGCCTTAGGTGTGTTTTGGGCTGGCATTTGGATGGTGGAAGGAAGGGGTGGGAATCAGGATGAATGTAAAAAGTGCATTTAGAAAGTTGAAGCCCAAGTATTTTAACTCGTAGGTTTTCTTGAAATCTGATGAATGGGATTCTTACCCACCATATGGCTGAATGGGAGAACTGCCTCTTATGAGTGTCATTTTTGGTGAGCTTTTCAAAGCATTCGTTATGAAAGCAGGAATGTGCACCTTAAAGAAAGAAAGAAAGTCCGGTATTATACAGCGCATTTCAGAATCCCAAAGCACTGTGTTGCTAATGTAGTACCTTTCAAATGTTGAATCAATTTTTGCAGAACAGACATCCAGGAACATTAACGTGATGATGACCAAATAATCTGTTTTCTTTTTTGTGATATTGATTGAAGGACAAGTATTGACTAGAGTACTCAAGTTGACTTCCCTGCTTATTCAAAGCAGTGCCATTAGATCCTTTATATTCAGCTGAGAGAGTGGGATGGGCTTTGATTTCACATATCATCTAAAAGACAGCACCTCTGGTGATGAAGTACTCCCTCAGTATTGCATTGAAATGTCAACTAAGATTGTTGCACTTGATCTTGGAGTGGCAGTTCAACTCTTAACCATGTGACTCAGAGAGAGTGCAAGGTATCTTCTCTTCTGTTCTGGATTGTACCCGGAATGGAAAGTGGTGGCAAATGCCATTAACTCAAGGAATCTGCATCCAGTACTTCACATGACTAGAAAAAGTAAATAAAATTTCTCTCAAACCGTGGCAGTTAGTCCTGTAAAATAAAACAAAGAACCACTGTCACCTCCCACCCACCATTCCACAAAGCAAATTGCCTGGGGTGCATCATTTAGTGGAGGCACTGTCTTGTACACTAATGCTCCCAACACAGAGACTACTGCCACTTTTAGGTTACAGGGACTTATAATGTATCCAGCACTAAGAAGCAGATGCTGAAGATCCGAAGAAGCTTCACTGGATTTGAAATGTTAACTCTGCTTTCTCTCCAGTTTCGCCAGCAATTTCTATTTTTGTATCAGTCAGTCCTCTGCTGTGTGTCTCAGCACTCAGACCCATTCCTCCATTTTGTTGTCCACCATTCACTACAAAACCTTTCTCTGCCATTCTCATTCCAGACACATCCTCACCGCTTCCTCGCTCCTTTCACAGGCATCACTCATTACAGTCTGTTCTCACATGGAAACCTTTGTCAATGCAGCAACTTCTCTCATTACTGCTTCCTCAGTGCACCAGCTGCTGGCTATCTATTCAGCACCTCCCCTTGTACCCTTCATCATCATTTCTCTCTCAGCTTGAGCGATGCAAGAAGGAGGCCCAAACACGTACACTCTCTTTAGTAGGAAACTCTCATTATCTCTGACCCTGTCTCTGTATAGGAGGAAACGGTTAATGACACCAAGGAGAGGAGTAGAATTTGTTGAGGACTAATCAACCTTTTGGATATGTCAGAGCAGCAGCAGGTAATTTTAAAAATCAAGAGCTATGTGCACTCAGGATTTTGAGACTCAGGATAATGTCTGAACTTGAACAGAGTATTTATTGCTTCAAAAGCTGGGAGTAAAGACACATTCAGTCACATTTTCTGAAGAAGGGTCTAGACCCGAAACGTCAGCTTTCCTGCTCCTCTGATGCTGCTTGGCCTGCTGTGTTCATCCAGCTCTACACCTTGTTATTTCAGTCAGCCTGTCTGCATCTAGCTGTAATGTGATTCATGCCATCTGCAACAGCCAGGGGCACAGTCAGTATTGTCCGTTTTCCTGTTTCCTTCAGTTCCCTCACTACAACCAATGCCACCTCCCACCCACCATTCCACAAAGCAAACTGCCTGGGGTGCATCATTTAGTGGAGGCACTCTCATGTACACTAGTGTTCCCTACGCAGAGATGACTGCCACTTCTAGGTTACAGGGATTTATAATGTATCCAGCACTAAGGAGCAGGTAGTGGGGCTAAGGACTACTGAGGAAATAGCTCCCCGAATGGAGAATCCTTCCACCAACATGAATGTGGGTAAGAGGGTGTCAGGGTGACAGATAGTAAAGAATAGTAATGTGCTTGCCCCAAGCACGTAGCTATGCTAGATGTCAGAAGGCTTGACAATGAATTGCAACACCATGCTACCAGCCTGTGCGGTGTCATCTCCCGAGGCACCATCACTCTGCCTTGAAGACTGGGACCATCTCCAGGCAGCACACATCAGCAACAGTCTGCCTAGTGAAATGAATAGGCAGAAAATCAACTCTTGGCTTCGGAAGGCTGTAGGCCTCCTACGAGAAGCCCCCTCACCTGCTGTGTTGCGCTAGGCACACTGCTGTTCATGCTTGTTCTCGACTTGGCTGTTGCTGTTCTTTCGTGCAAAGCAAACAAGCAAAAATGGCACCCGTTACAAGCAGTAGGTGCTTACACAGGGTGAGTAAAGCAAACAACATCAGAAATGAGCAGTCTCCAAGCTCAGAAATCCTTTCGAAATGCATTACTTGCAACAGTACACACTCTTAGAGTGCCTGCAGCTGAGTGCACTTTTAAATCGTGCTTCCAGTCAATTTGTGAAGCCAATCACACAAGGTTTTACTGTTGTTGGGTTAAAATTCAGTGCTATCTTTCACGTGGGGAAGATTGGTATTCTTAAAAAAGGGCTTTAGTTTTGACAGGAAAGATGGCTTTCCAGTTTCAGTATTGATTGCAGAATACCATTGATTCTTTATATTTAGCTCCTGGAATCGAGAAGGAATAGCCTGACAAATTGGCAGCTGCTGTTATTCCTGAACCATCACTCTTCTTGCTCACACTTGTTTTCACTGATCTTCTACCTGCTGCTTGGCACCTAAGCTGCTGTTGCCATCCAAACCATGGCACAGCAGCATGAACTCATTGCCAAGAAAGTAGAAGATTTCAATACACCTGAAAACCACCAACCTGCAAATGACATCTCATTGAATTTGAGACAGCATAATTCATGAAAGCTGACCTTGTAGAGTTCTGCGCAATTACAGAATGCAGATCTGTTTGGACTCGCATTGAATCTGTACCTTTGAAGCCCAGAGCTAAGATGGAACCTCCTGCAGGGATCTTCATTGCACTCAGTGGAGCACCATGCACACTGTCGAGATCAACAACTGCAGGGTCATTCCCATAACTCCGATATAAAAACAAAATACTGAAGTTTAGGAAATCTGAAATCTGAACAGGAAATTCTGAAAATGCTCAGCACATGAAAGAGTCTCTCTCTGTTCTCCTGTCTGCAGTTTCTGCCTGACCTGCATTTCCAGCATTTCTTATTTATATCCCAGCAGTGCAGGACAGTATGCAGCACTCTGCACCACTAGGGACAGAGGCATTAATGGGAGAAGTTTAATTTGAATAGGATGAGCTGTGGATTTGTTTGCTGCAGCAAATTTCCTCATGCTTTCTCTAAATTCTGTAATTACCTTATGTCCCTAGTTAGAATTTAGTGAACTGTGTTCTACTTTCTGATGGGCTCAATTACCTGTGGCGAGCAGTAGCACGTTACCTTCATGAAATATTTGTAAGTAGCAATAATCCTCATTTCAGCTGTTGTTCAAGGCCTGGACTGTATACCGCATCACTTGAGTTATCTACTGGAGTTATTAACTGACTGCACACAACAAAAATTTCAGGAATGCTCCTTCAATACAGAAGTGAAAACTGCAGAATATTTCCTTCAGTTAGACTCCCCAGAGATATTCCTCTTAAGGTCAGTATCATGTGTATGGTACCTTGGTGATTATTTACGTAGTTTTCTCTCTGTCATGATACTCAGGTTGCAAGAATTATGGTAGGCATGGAAAACTCTACCCTGTGCTTTCAAACAGCAACTGCAATAAAAAGGTTATCCTTCTATTGAGTATTATGAACATTCATTTACATTTCAGCGTAGACAGCCAATATATTTTTGACAGATTATCGATAAAGTGTTTTTCAATGCTTACAGGGAACGGAAGGTGGAGTATCAATCTACGTCAAAGCTACATATGAATATCCACTTTATTCCATTGTGAAATGAATACAATAGTTTGTTTTGTTCTTGACTTGATTTATTTGTTTAATTGTCTTCATCTCGATTACCTATTCAGTACAACTGACACCTATAACATAGAACGTAAAGGGGCTGAAATTTTAAGGTTGAATAAACAAAGTAAAACATGAACAAATCAGCAGGTGAATGATGAGCAAGTCAGTTTGAAAAATATATGAACTTTCAAGTGTTTGTCAACCCTATCTGTCATATTTCAATCAATAGAAACGTGCTGATAAATCTGTGATTTGGTCTGTTGCCTCACTGTTGGATGCTCAGAATTTCATGGCATATGCACATGTAAAAGAAAATCTAGTACGTAAGAACTAGGAGCAGGAGTAGGCCGTCCGGCCCTTCGAGCCTGCTCCGCCATTCAATAAGATCATGGCTGATCTTTTCATGGACTCAGATCCTCTTACCCACGTTCTCACTGTATCCCTTAATTCCTTTATTGTTCAAAAAAATATCTACCTTCTCTTTAAAAACGTTTACTGAAGTAGCGTCAACTACTTCACTGGACAAGGAATTCCATAGATTAACAAGCCTCTGGATGAAGAAGTTCCTTCTCAATTCAGTCCTAAATCTGCTCCCTTTAATCTTGAGGCTATGCCCTCTTGTCCCAGCTTCACCTGCCAGTGGAAACATCCTCTCTACTTCTATCTTATCTATTCCCTTCATAATTTTATATGTTTCTATAAGATCCCCCCTCAATCTTCTGAATTCCAATGAATATAATCCCAATCTACTCAGTCTCTCCTCATAAGCCAACCCCCTCAACTCCAGAATCAACCTAGTGAACCTCCTTTGCACCCCCTCCAGTGCCAGTACATCCTTTCTCAAATAAGGAGACCAAAACTGCACACAGTACTCCAGGTGTGGCCTCACCAGCACCTTGTAAAGCTGCAACATAACCTCTCTGCTTTTAATCTCAATCCCTTTAGCAATGAAGGACAAAATTCCATTTGCCTTCCTAATTACTTGTTGTACCTGCAAACCTACCTTCTGTGATTCATGCACAAGGACACCCAGGGTCCCTCTGCATAGCAGCATGCTGCAACTTTTTACCATTCAAGTAATAATCCTTTTTACTATTACTCCTACCAAAATGTATGACTTCACATTTATTTACATTGTATTCCATCTGCCAGACCTTTGCCCACTCACTCAATGTATCTATGTTCCTCTGCAAAGTTTCACAGTCCTCTGCACACTTTGCTCTGCCACTCATCTTAGTGTCATCTGCAAACTTTGACACCCTACACGTGGTCCCCAACTCCAAATCATCGATATAAATTGTAAATAATTGCGGTCCCAACACCAATCCCTGAGGCACACGACTAGTCACTGACTGCCAGCTAGAATAGCACTCATTTATCCCCACTCTTTGCTTCCTGTTAGTCAACCAATCCTCTATCCATGCTAATACTTTACCCTTAATGCCATGCATCCTTATCTTATGCAGTAGCCTCTTGTGTGGCACCTTGTTGAAGGCCTTTTGGAAATCTAGGTACACCACATCCACTGGGTCCCCATTGTCCACCTCGCTCGTAATGTCTTCATAGAATTCCAAAAGATTTGTCAAGCGTGACCCTCCCTTCATGAACCCATGCTGCGTCTGCTCAATGGGACAATTTCTATCAAGATGCCTTGCTATTTCTTCCTTGATAATAGACTCAAGCATCTTCCCCACTACAGAGGTTAAGCTAACCGGTCTATAATTCCCCATCTTTTGTCTACTTCCCTTTTTAAACAGTGGCGTCACATTTGCTGTTTTCCAATCTGCTGGGACTGCCCCAGAGTCCAGCGAATTTTGGAAAATTACCGCCAGTGCACCTGCTATTTCTCCCGTCATCTCTTTTAGTACCCTGGGATGCATTCCATCAGGGCCAGGAGACTTATCAATCCTTAGCTCCATTAGCTTGCCCAACACTACCTCTTCCATAATAATGATTGTTTCCAGGTCCTCACCTACCTTCGCCTCTTTGTCAATTACTGGCATGTTATTAGTGTCCTCCACTGTGAAGTCCGATACAAAATACCTGTTCAATGCCTCGGCCATTTCATCATATCCCATAACTAAATTCCCCTTCTCATCCTCTAAAGGGCCAACGTTTACTTTAGCCACGCTTTTTCGTTTTATATATTTATCGAAACTTTTGCTATCTGTCTTTATATTCTGTGCTAGTTTTTTCTCTCATGTTCTATCTTACTTTTCTTTATAGCTCTTTTTGTGGCTTTCTGTTGACCTTTAAAATTTTCGCAATCTTCTAGTTTCATGCTGTTTTTGGCCACTTTGTATGCCTTCTCTTTCAATTTGATAGCCTCCCTTATTTCTTTAGACACCCATGGCAGATTACAGTCCTTCCTTTTCACTGGAATATACTTTTGCTGAGCACTTTGAAGAATTGCTTTGAAAGTCCTCCACTGCTCGTCACCTGTGTCCCACCATAAAATCTTTGTTTCCAGTCTACTTTAGCCAAGTCCTCCCTCATTCTATTGCAGTTCCCCTTGTTCAAGCACAGGACCCTGGTATTGGATTTTATCTTCATACTCTCCATCTGTATTCTAAATTCAACCATACTGTGATCACTCCTTCCAAGAGGATCCCTAACTATGAGGTCATTAATTATTCCTGTCTCATTACACAGGACCAGATCTGGGATAGCTTGCTCCCTCGTCGGTTCCATTATATACTGTTCAAGAAATCTATCACGGATACACTCAACGAACTCCTCCTCAAGGCTACCCTGACCGAGCTGGTTCGACCAATCTGCATGTAGATTAAAATCCCCCATGATAATTGCCGTACCATTTTTACAGGCATTAGTTGTAATGTATTATTAATAGCAACCAGTACAGTAAATCTGATAGAGACACAGAGGGCATTATTGTAATCAATTTTGTGCTGTATAAATCATAACGCCATACTGTCAGAGCCAAAGTGCAATAGGGAGGAGAGAGGAAAGGTCTGGTGAGGGTGGCTGAGATCTACATGCAGATTTTTGCAGGAAGAATGATAGTCTAAATAAAGACCAACATTTTTGTAGGATCTGTCAGGAGATCCCAAAGCCCTTTGCAGCTAATTTGTGCACAGTTGTCTCCCTCAAACAGCAGGATAATAATTAGAGCATCTGTTTATTTAGTTGCGTTGATTGAGGGATAAATATTGGCAAGGACATCAAAAGCATGCCTCAGGACTTTTTACATCCATCTGAGAGAGCACGCAGGGTCTCAGTTTAATGTCTCATCCAGAGAAAGACATCTGAAGCAATGCAGCATTTCTCAGTATTGCAGTGGCTGTGTCGACCTGGATTTTGTGCTCAAATATAGTCTCAGAGACAAAAAAGTGTTAACATCTGAGCCATAGATCATGCGTTTGTGTCTGAAGAGCTGATTGCCTTGTGCGACTGTGTTGTTTATGTCCCCTGGTGATTTAGTAGTGCAAGCCTGCATGATTGTCAAAGCAGAGGAATTTGTATCTGAGAATGTGAAAGGCCAACCTGATCAATAAGGGAACAGGTATTTATTACCAGACAGAGTCAGTAGCCTTGAAAATGATCCATATTTCTGTTGTTACAGGTTTTCATTAACTGGTAGACAAACTGCTCGAGGATAAATTGTCTTTCAACCTGTAACCGTCATTTGGATTATAAAACATACCAAAAATAGAGCTCGGAACATTCAACAGGTCACTAGCATCTGTGCAGAGATCAAAACAGTGTTAACATTTTAGGTCAGACCTTTCAGCTAAACTGGGAGCAGTTTAAGGTTTAGCAGTGGCAGCAACATAATGATCTCAAATTGTTGAACTTTGTTTTGAGACTGGGAGATTGTAAAATGTCTCATTGTAATACGAGATGCTGGTTTTTTTGGGTTACAATCTTGATTCGATCCCATTTCCGTATTTCAACTCATAATTAACACAGGCAGCCATGGATAATTACTTAGAATCATAGAATATAGGAAAATCTTCAATGTTTTGGCCTCAACAGTTTCCTGTGCCAGAGAATTCCACAGGCTCACCATTGTCTGGCTGAAGAAATTCCTCCTCATCTCAGTCCTTGAAGGCCTACTGTTTATCCTTAAACTGTGACCCCTGCTTCTGGACTTCCCAGTCATTGAGAACATCCTTCCTGCATTTAACCTGTCTAATTCTGCTATAGGTTTCTATAAGATCTCCCCTCATTCTTCTAAACTTCAGTAAATATAGTCCTAACTAAGCTCATCCCTCCCCAGAAGAGGCTTAAGTTTCAAAATCTCCCCTCCCCCTACCGCATCCCAAAACCAGTCCAGCTCGTCCCTGCCTCCCTAACCTGTTCTTCCTCCCACCTATCCCCTCCTCCCACCTCAAGACGCACCTCCATCTCCTACCGACTAACCTCATCCCGCCCCCTTGACCTGTCCGTCCTCCCTGGACTGACCAATCCCCTCCCTAACTCCCCACCTACACTCACCTTTACTGGCCCCATCCCCGTCTCTTCGACCTGTCTGTTTCCTCTCCACCTATCTTCTCCTGTATCCATCTTCTATCCGCCTCCCACTCTCTCCCTATTTATTTCAGAACCCCCTTCCCCACCCTCTTTTCTGATGAAGGGTCTCGGCCCGAAACGTCAAAAACTCTGATTCTCATCCCTCCCCATATGTTAGTGCCTCCATCCCAGGAATCATTCTGGTAAACCTTTGTATTCACTCAATACCCAGAACAAACTTCCTCAGATAAGGAGACCAAAACTGCATGCAATACTCCAGATATGATCTTATCAATGCCCTGTACATTTGCAGCAAAACATCCCTACTCCTGTGTTCAAATCCTCTCATTGTGAAGGCCAATATACCATTTGTCTTCTTCACCACTTGCTGCACCTGCATGCTTACTTTTAGCAACTGGTGTACAAGGACCCCCAGGTCACATTGTAAACCTTCTTCCCTTTTTAATTGCCATTCAGATGATAATTTGCTTACCTGTTTTTGTAACCAAAGTGGATAACCTCATATTTATCCATGTTATTCTGCATCTGCCATTTATTTGCCCACTTACCTAACTTATCAAATCGCACAGAGGCTTCTTTGCATCGTCCTCATAGCACACCCTCCCTCTCAACTCTGTGTCATCTGCAAACCTGGACATGTAGTTTCCTCATGATTCCTGCAGTTCTCCACTAGTCACTGCCTGCCACTCGGGGGATAAAAATCCATTTATTCCTACACTTTGTTTCCTGTCTGCCAATCAGTTCTCAATCCACATCGGTACACAATCTCCAACCCACATGCGCTTTAATTTGCAATTCTACAATTACATCAGGGTCTAGGCCCGAAACGCCAGCCTTTCTGCTCCTATGATGCTGCTTGGCCTGCTGTGTTCATCCAGCTCTGCACCTTGTTGTCCAGTTTATCTCACTGCCCTTCTTTTGGTACCTGGGGTTGAATTCAACCCAGACTGATAAGTTGAAAGTACGTTTTCTTTATGTACTATGCCTCTGACGTAAAATGACATTGAGAAGCTTTCAGCAAATACAGAATTGTCTTTACTTTGATGCAAAATTGCTATTGTCGCTTAGGGAGGTTATCACGACTGGTGTGGAGAGTAGAACTAATCCTGGTGAAAGAAAGAGATTTTGCCAGACAATTGTTAAACTACATTTCTGATCAACAACAACTAAATCTTTATTTACATAGTGCATTTAACATAATAAAATAATCTTTACAAGTGTTATCAACCAAGAAAAGGCAGTGAGCTATGTAAGGAGATTAGGCCAGATGAATGATTAATTATATAAAATCTGAAAGAACTGCGGATGCTGTAAACAAAAGCAGAAATTGCTGGAAAAGCTCAGCAAGTCTGGCAGCATCTGTGGAGAGAAATCAGAATTAATGTTTCAGTTTGAGTGACTGTTCCTCAGAATTATTTACCTATTGTTTTAAGGATCATTTTAAAGCTGAAAAAGGAGGTAGAGATATTTAGGAGAGAATTCCAGGGGTTTAGGGCAGATGAAGGTATAGGCCATTAATAGTTGAACAAAATAGTGGAATAAAAATCAGGAATGTTCAAGAGACTGGAATTGGCAGAGCTCATAGGTTTCAGGTGGGGAGAAAAATCATTGTAGCTGATTCTCGGCTGTGACTGGATGGCCAATTGCTGTTATGTTGGAGGAAATCATAGTGATAGGGATGAAGCCATGGAGAGATTTCCAAACCAGGATGCGAACTTTAAAATCAATGTGTTGCTTAACTATCGGCCAGTGCAGATCACCAATTTCGGGGAAGATCAGTCAGCAGGACTACGTAGTGGTAGCAGTTTTGAATAACCGCAAGTTTGTGGATATGACAGGCCAGCTAGGCATAATTAACTATTCTTAATGTGGAGATAACAAAGGAAGTGAGGTTTCAACAACTGAGCCATGGATGGAGTCAAGTGATATTGCAGGGATGGAAACAGGCAGGCGTAGTGATAATGGAGGTCTATGGCAGGAAGATCATATTGGTGTTAAGTGTAACACTAAAATTGAGAACTGCTTGATTCAGGCTCGATAGATGCCAAGGGGAAAGGATAGAGTTCATGGCAAGTGGAACAAACTTTTATGAGAAGGACCAAAGGCAATAATTTCTGATTTCCCAATATTTAGTTTGAGGAAATTTCTACTCGTGCAAGATGTGATGATAAACAAACCATGTGACAGATTAGAGGTAATAGAGGATTCAAAGGGTGTGGAGGTGAGGTAGAGTGGGTAACATTGACATACTTGTGACTGATGCTGTGTTTTCACATGATATCACTGAGGGGCAGCATGTCGATAAGAAATAGAAGAGAGGCCAAAGGTAAATTTTTGGGGGACACGTTATGATCTTGTTAGGGACTGTTAACATTTAAAGAATAAATTCAACACTGAATAATTGGCCAACAGAACTATGCCACAAAATGTCAACTTTCCTGCTCCTCTGATGCTGCCTGGCCAGCTGTGTTCCTCCAGCTCCACACTGTGTTATCTCTGACTCCAGCATCTGCAGTTCTTACTATCTCTATGCCACAAAATTTCACGTTTTTAAATAAAAATAAAATTAATGTTATGTATGAAAATAAAAAAAATTGCTACTAACCTAACTCTGAGACCAACTCTACTCTGACCAAAGATTTCTGTTATAAACTCAGTTTTACTTTGTACTTTTACTTCACCACTCCCCAAGATTTCCTTTATTTTATGAAATCTTGAGTATTCAGTCACCTGTTGTAGGACCAATCCCAATAGTATGCCACAACCTTCCAGAATTTATTTTAATTCTCCTGAGTTTTTCTGCCATTCCTTAAGGCACAAATTACATGGAGACACTTCTGTTACTTTTTGACTGAGCTATCCCTCATATTTCTTTTAAAGATTTGCTTGGACTGAAGGGTCTGTTTCCAAGTTGTATGACCTCTTGATCGTTCTTCATTTCCTTGTCTTATCTTTAGACATATATGGACCTTTACTTATTCCCAGTATGCTCGCAGAGTTTAGCTTTTTCTAATTTAACTAATCAAACTGACTGCTTTCAGACACAAGGCTCCATGAGGACCACTGTAGATTTCTTCCAGTAGCTGCAGATACGAACAAATCTTTCAGTTACTTTTCCCTGATGAAATGCAAACTGAATTGCCTTTTTCTTTTAACAAAACACTCAGATTACCGAAACAAAATTAAATGCCTCACCATGCCAGGGACCTGGGTTCGATTCCAGCCTTGGGTGACTGCCTGTGTGGAGTTTGCACATTCTCCCCGTGTCTGCATGGGTTTCCTCCAGGTGCTCCGGTTTCCTCCCACAGTCCAAAGATATGCAGGTTAGGTTGATCAACCATGTTAAATTGCCCCATAGTGTCCAGGGGTGTACAGGCTAGTTGGGTTAGTAAAAGTGAGGTTATGGGGATAGGGTGGGTTGGGGGGCTGGGTCTGGGTGGGGTGCTTTTCAGAGGGTTGGTGCAGATTCAATGGTCTGAATGATTTTCTTCCACACTCTGGACATTCTATGATTCTAAATTAGCTTTTAACTGTAATTAACGCCAAGTTTGTTTGAATTGCATTTATTTCAGGTTTCCTTATCAGTGTCATTCAGTTGCTCTCATTTCTCCTCTAGTTAAAACCTTAATTACTGAAATCAAAAGTTACAATCTAAAATATATGAATTCTGAACTTGATATTTGCAATAGAAGTGAAACACAACAGCGTTGCAGTGAGAAGTTACTGCTTGACAATTTCTCTGGCTGTGACTGGATAGTTAGGAATGGTAGCAAGGGAGGTGCAGAGCAACCTAGCAGAATGAGAGTGGAGCATAGTTTGTGATTAACTGTATCAAAGACTTCAGACTGGTCAAGAAGGCCTACAATGGTCGCCGGGATAGTTTCTCTTTGTCACAGTCAGTTAGGATGCCAGTTGTGACTTTCAAAAATGCCAATTTGGTACGAATGGCAAGGCTGAAACCTCAAAGGTGAATTTCAAAAATGAAGTTATGAGAAGTGTGGGAACAGATTTGGAAGGCAGGAAGTTTAATGACTTTGGAAAAACAAAGGAGATTAGAAATGAGCTGGTAGTTTGCAAGGGCAGAAGGGTTAGGGATTTTTTGTTTTGAAGACCGTTGTGATGAGGAAAAATTTGAAGGAGAGGGGGACAGAGACTGAGGTGAGGTAACTATTCATTATGTCAGCTAACTTGACGGCCACGAAGGGAACTTGGGTATACAACAGTTCAGTAAGAATAAGGTCTAGAGAGTAAAAGATAGATCTTGTCAGCAAGATTAGCTCAAAGAGGGCATGAGGGAAGATAGAAAAGCAACTTGAGAAATATATGCTTTCAAAGTTAGAGTAACAGTAAACATAAGGGAAAGTCTATCTCAATGAGCTCAGGGAAAATACAGTGTTCAGTGCAATTTGCAACTCCTTAGTTTCTGAAAAAGCCTGTATTGATTTGCAGCAAAACCTGGACAATATCCAGGCTCCGGCTGATAAGTGGTAAGTAACATTTGTGAGTACCGATAATATTCTCCCCGTGTTTGCGTGGGTTTCCTCCCACAGTCCAAAGATGTGCAGTCTAGGTGAATTGGCCATGCTAAATTGCCCACAGTGTTCAGGGATCTGTAGATTAGGTGGGTTACAGGGGGATGGGTCTGGGTGGGATGCCCTGAGGGTCAGTGTGGACTTGTTGGACTGAAGGGCCTGTTTCCACGCTGTAGGGATTCTATGATTCTATGAGAGAATGTAAACCATCACTCCCTAAATATTCAATGGCAAAACATTTCTGAACACCCCATTATTAACATGCTAGGAATTACCGTTGACCAGAAACTGAAACTCAACTGGCCACATGAATACCTTGGCTCCAAGCATGGAAAGAGGCTTGGACGTCTGTCCAAGTAACTCAGCTCCTGTGTCCTCAATTCCTGTCCACCATCTACAAGACACAAGTCAGTTTTGTGGTGAAATACTCCCCACTTACCTGGATGGCTGCAGCTCCAACAACACTTAAGAAGCTTGACATTATCCAGAACAAAGCAGCCTGCTCGATTGGCACCCCGATTTTGGCACTTGAACATTTACTTCTGTCACCACTAATGCTGACCAGCAGCTGAGTCCACCATCCCTAGTATGTACTGCATAACCTCACCAAAAACTCTTTGAAATCACCTTCCAAACCTGGGCCGTCTATCACTTAGAAGGACAAGGGCAGCAGGTGCAAGGTAATGCTATCACCCACCAAATCACACACCATTCTGACATGGAACTACTTTGTCATTCCTTCACTATTACTGAGTCAAAATCCCAGAATGCCCCTCCTGAGAGCAGTGTAGGTGTCCCCTTATCACAGGGACTGAAGCAGTTCAGGAAGGCAGCTTACCAACACCTTCTTGGTGGCAATTATGGACTCACAGTTAAGGCTGGCCTAGCCAGTGTTACCCACATCCCAAGAACGATCTAAAAGAAAAGGATGGAAGCAGCAGAGGATCTGAATAATGAACTTGATAGTCATAACAATATGTCCATAAATTCCTTATGCCATGTTGTAATGTGTGAATTAACAAAGCAGTTTGTGGTGGAGAAGAACAGCTGCGTGTTATAGTGGTCTTTCTTTGATGGAAAGCAGGACCAAATAATACATCATGCAAAGCTGCCAAACTTGGTAATGAATTGTTTGACGAGCTGCATGCTGAAGGTATTCAAATCTACATTTCTTAGACTTAAGAAACCAAAGCTGGGCAATACTAGAGGAATGACAAGGAGATAAGAAAGTGTAATGTCTTAATGGCAATAAGGGCATCAATAATAGTTGAAAGAATGTATCTTATTGGGGAGAATGTGTCTGTGAATATGAATAGGAGAGTGCAAGGATATTCTAATTCTAAATCTAAATAATTCTAATGTGGTAGGAGAGGGTGAGGTGAGGATAGTAGCCTCAGATTACAGGAGGACATAGAGGGCTGGTCGGTTGGGCTGATAGTGGCAAATAGAATTCAGTCTGGATTGGTTTGAGGTTATACACTTGGGCAGGTCAAATAAAGCAAGGGAATACGTGATTAATGGTAGGATCCTTGGAAGCACCGAGGTGTGCATTTCCACCAGTCCCTTAAGGTAACGGGACAAGTACATAAAGTGGTTAAGAAGGCAAATGGAATATGAGCCTTTTTTAACTGAGGCATAGAGTTTAAGAGCAGGGAGGTTATGTTGGAACTGTATAAGACATTGGTTAGGCCACAGCTGGAGTATTGGGTACAGTTCTGGAATGCACATAATAGGAGGCATGTGATATCACTGGAGAAAGTACAGAGGAGGTTTACCAGGATGTTGCCTGGGCTGGAGAGTTCTAGTTACGACAAAAGATTGTATAAACAGGGATTGTTTTCCTTGGAGGAGAGAAGACTGAGGGCACATGATTGAGATGTATAAAATTGAAGAATTTTCCCATTGTGGAGGGATAAATGACCAAGGAGCATAGATTTATGGTAAGAAGCAGGTCGTTAGAGAGGATGTGAGGAAATTTTTTTTTCACCCAGATGAATGGCAAAGGCTCTTGTTTATGAGAGAGATGTAGTGAGATGGACTGCTGAGAACTGATTTCAGAAGGCCAGTACCAGGACCAGTGAGCTGGATGGGAAGGAGGTTGACAAGATTAGTCCCTGGAAGGAATGAAGAGAGAGAATAGAGCAATTCACATTCCTGCTTGTCAGGAGGCTGTGATGATAGGAGGACACTGTCGGATAATGGAAGAGGTAGTTAAATCTGGAAGGAGAGTAGGAAAGATAGTGAATATTGAAAAGCAGCTGTTGTGACAGTACAGTACTAGAAGGAAGGGAAATGAAAGGAAAATCTGTTGTTGGAAGAATAGTGAGAAGAGAGAAAAGAAAGAACAGAATAAAAGAATTTGAAATGGAGGCTGTAGAGTGGAGATGCACCAGATGTGAACAACTGTGCTACATAAATGTGGCTACAGTCAATTACCAAATGAATGTCTTGATGCCAGGATGGATAAGCTTTGTGGCAGCAGAACATTGAAATGTGAATTCCAATAGTTTAAATGTTTCCTGAGGCAGTGAGAGTTGTTGGTGGTGAGTAATGTCTAATCTTCATCCTCTGCAGTGAGGCCAGACTGTACTAGACTTCAAGGTCTTCTGCAATATCATTGTTGAAAGAATTAGAAAGTATTTAATTCCTCTGGAATGACCTGGCTTAACAATATGCCTAAAACCCCCTAATGGTCAGGACAGCATGAAGTGTCACATTTGTGTGACATTTGCATGAGGTCTAACTTGCCTGTTCAATTGAGAAGGATTTTAACATGAGGCCTGAATAACCCCACTGCTTTGGCCACCATTTCTGTGAGAAGTCATCCTCGAAGATTCCATGGTTTCAATGTAATTATCTCATTGGGTGAGCCTCATAATCTCTCATTTTCATCTCCAAAAGAGGAAAGAAAATCTAATTTGGCAGAGCAGTTGTTTATAAACCTAGTTACTGTTGGCCAGATGCTCAATATGCAGCACTCACATCTCTTTTACTCTGAATTCAATCAGAGAGCAAAAAAAATGGACATTAAATTTGCTACATAAGCTGCAAATTCCAGCTATGTCAGCTTAGTCAAAAGAGCAAAACTAGGACAGATGAACATTTTCATTAATATTTTCCTAGAAATCAAAATGAAGCAGCTTTTTAGATATTTATCTCATCCTTAATCAGGTTTTGGCTCCAGCATTTTGAAAGCCATCCAGCTACGGAGGTCATTATTTTTTTAATCATGCATCAAATAGATCCCGTATATATATATGTGCCACTGCTGTAGATTACTGTTTATATAATCTGTATATTATGGGTATGTTAAGGGATTACTGGTAATGGAACATATTGTTGCTTTGCATATCCCTCATCGTTCCATCCTTGGGCAATCTCTTCATTCTTATTGTTTCCAGTGTACAAGCTGCTTTATTCTAACATCTTTGACAAAAACTCTTATTTTGGTAGTCAGACTGGCATAGATTTTTGTTTAGAGCGGACATGGTAGCTGTAGGAAATCAGCTCCTTTGAAAGATGTCTCTGAGATCTGCTTCACTTTAACTAAAATTGTTGTGTACATTTTGAAATTCCAACTCATGCTGAGCCTGACTGGGGGATGTTTAGATTTCCTTGTTTTCTCCATTGTAGTGGCATGTTATGCAGCGCATTCCATTGGCTCAATGATACCATCAATTTTACACAAGACAATGAGTATCTCCACCATTTATGGCAAACTTACATTGTACAAATGGTGCAATATTTATTTTCAACTGGGATATTTGTGTGGTAGATTTTTTTTTGCCACTTGTGTATCTCAAAAAGGCTTTGCTGCATTGTCTGTCTTTTTCTTACCATTCTACAATTCAGTTGCTTGCCTGATTTGCAAATGTCACAGTCAGACCGTGCGAGTGAGTGGCATGACAACTTCATGTTGTCAGAGTTTGCATTACAATTTTCTCTTTGGTATCAGATTGGTGAAACGTGCTGTTTAACTGCCTCTTCTAAGAATGATGTCGCATCCTGCCATTTGCATTTGCCAAAAATGCACCAAATGAATATTTTAATGTAGTTTGTCAGATTGCAGTCTCAAGACCCTAGAAAGAAGTGAATGTAGGTAAGAACAGTTAACGGTAGGGATGGATCATAGTCATGGGGACAGGAACCTTTACACAGAGCACTACAAACTGTTCCAAGTAAAACAAGGCGATCTAGACTCTATGTATTTCATAAGAGCCTTGAGGGGCAGTGATGTAGTGATGACCCCAAGCCAAATGCCCACAAAAAGATGCACATGAAGTTACTAGGCAGGAGATCAAGAAGACTATAAAGGGTGTAGAAAATGTGCAGTGCCAAGACAGATGCAACCAGCAGACAAATGTAAGCACCAGTGACAGATATCCCTCTGTCAACAGAACAATCTAATGCTCCATTTCAATATCCTTCACATAAAGAGCCCAATACTCTGGCAGAATTTGAATTTACAAGATACAATTCATGTGAGTCAGAAATGCCTTTAATAACTTACACGCTGGCTCTGAGTGGAGCTGGCCTATGTTGTTGATACAGTATTTGTATCTTGGCTGAACTTCTGGTCCAGATGATGTAGAATTGAACATCATGGCCCAGAATTTGCAGCAGTTGTGATCCAGATGACAAATAGCACTTAGTAAGTTCTCCTCATCTCCCAGTAGTGAATTCACTCCACAACTTGCTGGAGAAAATAATTGGAATATGCCACAGCAAGCAGAGTGACTGATCAGGAAAGGCATGGCCAATGTCTGATATACATCCAAGATACGACAGCCTTTCACAATGGAACACCAGCCTCTTTAAGAGGGACAGATTTAGAAGCAATATTAGGGACCATCAGATAAATGACTTAAAATGTATTCGTGAATTTGGAAACTTGAGAAATAGCTGGTTGGCATTAGAAGTTGGAGGTAGCAGAAATTTTGCCAAGTTCAGGTTCCTGTTCCCAAATTAAGGGGAACAACAGCAGCATGGCATTCACAAAAATGGAATTATGGACTTCTCATGGGAGAATGGGTCACAGACTGTATAGATAGAGTGTCCACCTCTGGTTTAATCTCATTGATTTTGTTCTGAAACTATATTATACACATAAATAGGCATTTAAAAGGATGGTCCAATATTGGGTTGTCTCCTGAAATGCATTTGATTTCCAGCCAAAATTAATTACCAGTTGAAATGCCTGTTTTAGAATGTGACCATGAAATCAATAAATATTAATGTAAGTTAATATAATATACATTTATCAGGAGAAAATTAGTGTAAGTCTGGATGTCTGAACACTTATTTTTCACTTAAAGTTGAAGATTGAAGTTTACTAAAAGCTTCCGGAAGAAGGTGGTAAATTGCCAATAATTAAATGTGACTTAATAGATTGAGCTTTGTTTGCATGGGATTTAAGCAATTAAGGCAAAACCAGATTGCTTGGAGACTAAATTGGAGAAAATCTTTTAAAGAAACAATGTAAATAACAACATAGGATGGCTTCAGCTGGTTGTGCATTCTGGTGAGATTTAAGTCACAGGATTCACTCTCTAAGGTCTCTGGTCTGGTCTCAGACCAACTTGCGATTGACGTAGATGGTTTAAACTATCGATGGGTAACAATGAAACCTAACAGAGTGATGTCCTGTGCAACCATCATACCATCTTAGAACCAGGCTATTATTGAATTAATGATTGGCTATAGCTGTAGCTCAGTAAATTTTTTCAGAGATAGTAGGAACTGCAGATGCTGGAGAATCTGAGCTAACAAGTGTAGAGCTGGATGAACACAGCAGGCCAAGCAGCATCAGAGGAGCAGAAAGCTGACGTTTCGGGCCTAGACCCTTCTTCAG
>NC_063347.1:19029991-19047390 GCF_021869965.1 Rhincodon typus
CTTGTTAGCTCAGTAAATTTTGTTGGCTTTCACTTATGTCTTCCCTCCTGAGACAATCTGGCCTCCGTATCTTTAACAGAAATACAATAAGATTATTATTTTATATTCATTCACGGGATGCAAACATCACTGGCTAGACTAGTATATATTACCCACCGCTAATTGATTTGGAGACTGTGGTAGTGAGCTATTTTCTTGAACTGCTGTAATCCTTGCCATAGAGGTAGCCGCACAGTGCTGTTAGGAAGGAAGTTCCAAGATTTTGACACAGCAACAGTGAAGGAAAGGTGATGTAGTTCCAAGTTAGAATGATGTCTGACTTGGATGGGAACTTTCAGATGTTGTCGTGTGTCTGTTGCCCTTTTTCTTTTAAGTGCTAGAGGATACATGTTTGGAAGTTGCTGTCAGAGTATTCTGAGTGAGTTACTGCAGTACATCATGTAGATGGTACTTACTGTTGCCATTGTATATGAGTGGCAGATACAGTGCCAATCAAGTGGGTTGCTTTTTCTGGATGATGTTGAGCTCCTTGAGAGTTGTTGGAGCTACATTCATCCATGCTAGCAGGAATATTCTACAAAACACCAAATATGTCAACTTCCGATATTATACAAGGAAGGTTAATCATTATTCTTCTTAGCCTGATTTAAATATCTCTGTTCTCCTGTCTGTAACTCGATCCTTGATTTCCTGACCCATAGACTGCAATAAGTAAGAATAAGTGACAACACCTCCTCAACACTGGTGCCCTGCAAGGCTGTGTACTCTGCCCTCTACTGTACTCCTATTTCACTCATGACAGTGGTAAAATTCTGTCCCAACCCCATTTACAAGTTTGCTGACAATACCATCGATATACGTCAGATCTCAAACAACGATGAGACAACAATCTCTCCATCAACGTCAGCAAAACGAAGGAGCTGGTCATTGACTTCAGGAGGCTGAGTGGAGGGCACGCCTCTGTCTGCAGCAATGGAGTGGAGGTGGAGATGGTCGAGAACGTCAAGTTCCTGGGAATGATGATCACCAACAATCTGTCCTGGTCCACCCACGTCGACATGAAAGCAGAGAAAGCACAACAACGTCTCTACTTGCTCAGGAAGCCATGGAAATTCGGCATGTCCATAAAGACTCTTACAATTTTCATAGATGCACCACAGAAAGCATCCTATCTGGATGCATCACAACGTGGTATGGCACTGCATCTCCCCAGACCGCAAGAAATTACAGAGAGTAGTGAACACAGCCCAGACCATCACGCAAGTCAGCTTTCCATCCACTGACTCCATCTATACTTCCAGCTGCTTTGGGAAAGCAACCAACAAATTAAAGACTCCTACCACCTTGGTTATACTCTCTTCTATTGGGCAGAAGATATAAAAGTTTGAATACACGTACGAACAGATTCAAGAACTCCCTGCAGTTATCAGACTTTGGAACGGACCTCTCAAATGTCAGTGTTGATCTCTCTGCCTGCACGTTCTCTGCAGCTGTAACACTATTCTGCACCCTATTCTGCAACCCTGATGCAGTTTGTATGGTACAATCTGCCTGAATGGCATGCAAAACAACATTTTTCACTGTATCTTGGTACATATGACAATAATAAATCAATCAATCCATTAATAGAGTCTTGCATGCCCATTGAGCGCTATCTCGTGGATCTTATTAGGGTTCCAAACCTTTGTATTCATATGTTTCAGCTGAAATTACACTTCAACTTGTAACTTAAAATGTATACCCTTAACAATACTTAAATGACAACTCTCTTTCCAATTTAGTTATTGTTTACATTGATTTGTTGGTTATAACTGAATCAAGGTTCATCACTTTTACAGCCATCTATTCATGATTGGTCAATCAATCAATCCAATAATTTGCTTAATGCATGTTGTTAATACAAAATAGCTTCTCCAGCCACATATTAGACTTAAATTGACTTCCTTGAACTTGTTAATTGCTACAGTGAATATTGTATAAAAATGGTAAAATTGAATTAAAATCTAACTACCCCAATTCTGGTTGCACCATATCTTTCAACAAAATTTTGGCTTTCATCTCTTAAATTGGTCATATATCGTTTCTGACTAATTTTCTTTTGGTTTGCTTCGGTCAGTTTTCTTTGAGACCTTAGGGTGCAGCTGTTGGCTTGTTCCCAGTTGAAGAAAAAAATGGCTAGGTGATTCTTTCCCAGTTCTACTTTGCTTCCCATGGAAGCATGCATAGATTCCACTCAATACCTCTCCTGGATAATACTGTTTTTTCATTATAGATTCTATTGAATGTAGGGGCTGGACATTTAATGGGATTCAGTTATGCCCTAAACTGAAGGAGGAATATTTCTCACTTTTGGTGATTGGTTATGGTGGTACTTAACTTGTAATGTGTAACTTTATGAATAAATGCTTATAAAAATGTTTAAAGGTTGACTCCTGTTCTGTGTTACATCACCTGGCTTCCTGAAATAAAACGCAATTGTGATCAGGAACTTGTGTTTTCAGTGGTGTGTGTGGTAACATTCCATCACCACAAGCACAGATTATGTGGCTGTCTTTAAAACTGGTGCAAATACTAGAAATCTAAGTCAAAAATTGATATGTCGAGCATCCAGAAAGCAAAAGGACGTGTTAATATGTGATTAAATTCTGAGAACTGAAGAAGATTCAAAATGCTAACCTACTTTTTCTTTCTGCAGATGTTGGTTGAGTTGCTTATTATTTCGAAATTTTTTCAATTAGGAATTAGAAAGTGCTCTATAAAGTAAAAGGCAAAAATTGTCATCGAACAAATGTTCAGTAGCACCATTTCCAATGCTTGCAATATACTAAGTAAGTTCATTGTAGACAGACAATGTGTCTTCGATATTTATGAGCTGGAGTCAAATTTGCTTTCAAAGAGTGTTAATGGGAATAATGTTGACTGCAAGTACTCTAATTTACTGCCTGATATATTTTGCACCTATAGCAATAACTGCCAAAATAAGATGTTCAGATGACTATCTGGTACCTTTCTTGTTTAATGTCAGTCAAAAGCTCTGTAGCCACGAAAAGAATTGATGGAGGGGATTGACTTCTTCTCTTTCCATTTTTAACACAGGCCTCATAGCTAGGTCATTGAGCACAGATTGTTTCCATTTTATAAAATATTTTTCAGTTGGTGGTGGTCACCTTCTTAAAAATTCTGCGTAGAAATATTTCCCACTTTTGTTAACCAGTCTGGTACTTGTGTTTATTATTCAATGCTGTTAATGGGAAGTGGTTTTAGTTGGCAGTCACAATTACCTGCAGAAAATATTAATTCCTAAAATGTACCTCATGTCAGAAGAGTTTAGACCCTACATCTGCTAGATGTTTCATAAGAATAAATATAAAACTCCATTGAGCAGCGTCAGGCCTTTGTGAGGTAAATTATGTGGGCCATCGAAGATCCTCTAATTAGCCTTATCCATCCACATGATTATTAAAGCTATAATCCTTTCAAGCATATTCAATCCTGTAAACCATCTTGATGAAGCTTGTAACTGTGCTTTCACTTTGACTAAGCTGTTAATTGTGTTTGGAGGAAGATAAAAAGGTGGTGGGAGCATGGGTAAAGGGACTTAAATGCTGAAATTACAAATTCAAACCTGAAAGAATATGATTCATTGCTTATTATTGTGACTAACATTTTTTTTCAGTTGAGAATATAGTTTAAAGGGGACAACTGGTGTATATGCATTTAATAAAAAATGAGTGACCCCTGTGGAAACTAATTGTTTTGTTGCTTGCTCTCAGCTAACATTATTGATAATTTCCATTGATTAGTTAACTGAGAGTTGGCAAATCTCCACTTCACTTTTGCCATTTGTGTGGTGATCATTACCATTACAGTTCTCCAAAATCTGTCAGTGCAGTTATCATCAGGGACCCTGTAATATGATGTTATGAAATACTAATCAGCTTAAACCTTAATACATTTTGGATATAATAACTCTTAACTGATAATTTTCCACACTGTTGCTTTTAGTTAAAATGCAATGCACTGAATATTTATTCAGGAATTGCTGCAAAAAAATGATAAATGTTAATGAAGGAAAACATGGAAACACAACTGATTGGCATGGATATGTTAAAGTTTAATGGAGATTATTCATAATTTATGAAGTCAGAATGAGAAAAGAAGATTCATTTTAGTGAGTCAGAACAGTTAATTCTGAAAAATAGATGAAAAATTGTGACTCACCTTGCCTGGTTCATAAGTTCATGAGTAATCATTAGGAAATTGACAGTGATGTGGCAGCACCTTTGACAAAACAGAAAGATCAAAAAAGTACAAGCAGTGTACGGGACTTGAACCCAGGCCTCCTAGCTCAGAGGTAGGGTGCTGTGCCACTAGAGTCCTACTGTTAGTTGCATCAATATTTTCTAATCAATCTGTTCAGAGATGTTATTATACCTGTAGAGCAAGTGAGACTTGAACTCAGGCCTTCTGGCCCTGAGGTCAGCACACTATTACTGCACTATAAGAGTTTTTTCTAATATTTTCTCATCAACATTATTACATACCTCTGGAGCATGTGGGATTTGAAGTCAGGCATCCTGGTTCAAAGGTAGAGAGACAAGCACTGTGCCACAAGAGCCCTTGCACATCTTTTCTTCAGGTGATGGGTAATACCTGGGAACTAAACTGTGCTCATAAACATACGGGGCAAGAGGGTCTTCCTGATGCAGTGGTAGTGTGAAAGTGGTAGTGGTAATGGTAATGTCTTACCTCTGGGCTAGAAGGTCCGGTTCAGAAGATCCTGCCTCAGGATGTGATGTCCATGGAAGTGTGTCATAATGTGTCTAAACAGATTGATTAAAAGAATATGTAACAGAGCAGGCCGAAAGAGGAGTTAGAGGTATGTGGTGTTCTTTGTGTTTATCTGTCAATAAAAGCTCGTAAGATATGGATAGAGATAACAAGGTGTAGAGCTGGATGAACACAGCAGGCCAAGCAACATCAGAGGAGCAGGAAAGCTGACATTTCGGGTCTGGACCGATTTCTGAAGAAGGGTCCAGGTCCGAGACGTCAGCTTTCCTGCTCCTCTGATGCTGCTTGGCCTGCTGTGTTCATCCAGCTCTACACCTTGTTATCTCAGATTCTCCAGCATCGGCAGTTCCTACTATCTCTAAGATATGGATAGGTTCATTTGTCTTTCACACCTGACTCTGAGGTTTAACAGTTGCAGGGGGACTCCTGCTAGCCTTCCAGCCACCTATGACAGAGTCCTCCTTTGCAATGAGCTGTCTGATGAAAGCATGAGAATGATTTTCCTCTGGCCTATCAGCTTGGGTGCAATAATCACTCTTTGTGCCCGATTGAGCTAGGCTCAGAAATTTCTTCTCTGGTGACTCTAAATAACTAGATGCACAAGAGAATTTGAATGGGAGGCTCAAAATTGTTAATTTACTTGCAAATTAAGAAAAAATTTATTGCAGATATCACTTTGTTTTAAAAATTCAGCTAAAATCAGGGTGGCTGAGTGAAAACTGCTCGTCATTACATGTAATTTCTCAGATGCTTATACCATTTAAAAAGTGCAGCCAAGAATTTAATTGTGAAGTGCCTGCATTTTTGTAACTGTGGGTACTTATTTATGTAAAAATTAATGTTTGCACTGTGCACACAGACGCTGGTGCTGGCTGCGTGATGCTGTGTTGGATATATGTTTGTGCAGAAGCACACTTGAGCTAAGCTGCATCGGCAAACTGTGATGTCACTGTATAACTCTGATTGGATTCTACTTGTCCTACTTTTGTCCTCCAGCTAATGCCGTCTCTTAGCTCAGTCATCTGAATGTGTGTGCAGCAGCAGGAAGGACTCCCACCAGCACTATTTAAAGGGATTGTCAACCATTTTCAGGTTTATTTCTGATTGATTTCTGCTGGCTGCTGTGATTGTACTGATGCTTAAAATTGAACACTGCAGGCAATGGTGTGACATGTAACGAAGGCCTTGTCACTTCTTTGAATTCTGCTTATATCCCCCTTGGTCCATAGGGTGACAGGGAAAATGAGCAGAGGTGACTCAGAGGAGGACAACCTTCTCAAAGATGGAGGAGCTAAGGGCTACCAGCAGGAGAATATATCAACTTGGATTTTTCTGAAGGACATTCTCCATTTGACAAAGATGGTATTCATTGAAATCTGCCACCCACTGCAGGCAGACCTGTGGACTTGGAGCAAGTTGTCCGTGGCATTGCCAATGGCCGGAATACTGAATATGGCCTTGAATTTCTTGGTGCTGAGTTTTTTCCAGGTTCAAACAGGCAGTAGCTTCAGTTTTTCACAGTCCGTCATCTGTGCCAGTATAAGAGAAGTCACTGAAACTCATGTTTTTGATTTACAAAGCAGTGGAGTTGATATGGAAATAATTATGACGTAAAATGATATTTGGCTGAAAGTCATCAAGAGACAGTGATTTGTGGGGGACTCAATCTGCAAAACAAACCCTGTCATCGAGTTGTAGAGCCAATAAACATCGAAACAGACCCTTCAGTCCACTTGTCCATGCCAATCAAGTTTTCCAAACTAAACAGGTCCCACTTGCCTGTGTTTGGCCCATAACCCTCTAAATCTTTCCTATACATGTACCTGTCCAAATGTCTTTTAAATGTTGTGACTGTACCTGCATCTACCATTTCCTTTGGCAGCTCATTCCGTGTACAAACCACCCTCTGTGTAAAAATGTTGCCCCTCAGGTCCTTTTTAAATCTTTCTGTTCTCACCTTAAAAATATACGCTCCTATTTTTGAACTCACTCCCCCTACAGAAAAAACCTTTGCTATTCACCTTTTCTATGTCACTCATGATTTTATAAATGCCTATTATGTCACCCCTCAACCTCCAACCCTCCATTGAAAAAAGTTCCAACCTATCCAGCCTATTTTTATAACTCAATTCCTCCAGTTCTGGCAACATCTTGGTAAATCTTTTCTGAACCCTTTCCAATTTAACAGTATCCTTCCTATAGCAGAAGGATCAGAACTGTACATAATACTCCAAAAGTGGCCTCACCAACGTCCTGTGCAACCTCAACATGACGTCCCGACTCCTATACCCAATGGTCTGAGCAATAAAGGCAAGCACGTTAAACGCCTTTTTAACCACTGTATCTGTGATGCAACTTTCAAGGAACTATGTACCTGAATCCCTAGGTTTTTCTGTTTGACAACACTACCCAGGCCTTACCATTAACTGAATAAGTCCTGTCATCCTGTGCTTTTAAAGTGAAAACTTACTTTGACTGCTCATACCTCTGTGAGATGGCATTCTCCCAGCTGAAGATAATCAAGTCCAGGTATTGCATCCATCTCAGATTTCTATTTTATGGACTGTATCCAACTAGCTGCCTTAAATTACAACCCAAACTTCAATGCAGTGGCAGATAATGTGCAGTTACAGGCATCAAAATGAGCCTTGGTGGATAGAGGACAAAATGAATAATTATATGCACTTGATTTTAAATTGATATAGCACTAAAAATAACCTGTTTATTCTATATTTTCTTTGGAAAAGATTCTGGATTGCATGTAATTCGAAGAGTGATTTTGTGCTGAAAATAGTTGGAGACCACTGACTGGGAAGATCAAGATACATCAGAGCACTACCACCTGCTAGTTCTCTTTCAAACCCCTCACTATCCTTACATAGAAAGGTATTGCCATTTCTTCAGTGTTGTTGGATCAAAGTCCTGGAGCTCCCTCTCTAACAACACTGTGGGTGTCCCTACACCACAAAGGCTGCAGCAGTTCAAGAAGACAGTTCCTTACCAACTTCTCCAGAGCAACTAGGGATGAACAATAAATGTAGCCAGTGATGGCTACAACCTACGTGTGTTTGGGAACAAAATTGGGTGCTTTCTGTGTGTGCTGCAACAGAAAACTGAGAGATCAGTCATCAGTTGATGCATGATTGGTAGGTCCATAAGTATAGAAATGGAGTTGATTGCCAGTTCCACACCGGAAAGGATGAGTTTGAGGCTTTGCCAACGTTGGTACATTTTTTCATTGCTCTTTGCCAATAATTGCTGGCCAGCCTGTCAATATGCTGATATTTCTCAGTGCTTACCAACCAGCTTTCTTCTGTGCTCCTTCAGCAAAATAATTCTGCTGGAGCGCAATATGTATGTGACCTTGCCAAATGGTGACCTGATAACTCTGCAGGTGTTTCACCTTGCCATGACTGCAGGTCATTCATGCCCTGTGTTCCACCAGACCTCACCTCAAAAGAATGCACAGTGCCCATATCTATCGGTCTCTTCATCCACATTATACTCTGGCACAACGACATGGCTTGGATAAGAATAAAGAAAAGCAGAAGTGTAAGTTTGCAAATGAGGGATTATTGGTAAAGCAAAAGATACATTTTGGAAAGATTTGCAGCTTATAGATCTTGGGATGTTTTATAAAGATAGCAAATTGAATGTGAGAACAGGATTAGCTACGAGCATAATCATCTTTGGCGCATTTAACTTGCATTCAAGGCAGCTTAGAAAAGGTTCAAAAACAAAGTGCTTGAGAAACATTAGGCTGAAAGTGCCTAATGGGTTCTTTAAGGTCTGATCAAAAAGAATACAGAAAGGCATGTGTACTTAAACAAAAAGTAGTTTATTAGCTTAATCTCCTTAATATATATTAGAGACATATGCAAACTAATGAGTGAATCAATGAGCTTAACCTCCAAGGTATACATTTTGTATATACACACAAATAAGTGTGACGCACACTGCCTTCCATTCACCAGAGACTTTGGCGTCAGTGGCTTTCTGAGTTGTATCTCTGATTCCATGCACCAGTCTCCTGATTGTGCAAAGTCTGATGAGTGGGGCAAAGTCCCTGTTACTAATACTAAGATTAATGGCTGAATCTCCAGTCTGTAATTATTTTAGTTCTGTTCCAGACATTGCATTGTTCAGAAAATAAGTTGAAAACATTTCAGGTGGTTCTGTGTTAACTGCACAAAGAAATGGTTCCCATGGACAATCCAGGTTATGCAGTTACCTCCCAGCCAAAACAGGCGTGGTTTGTACGCACTGGCCCTATGTTCACTATTTTTCCACCTTGCTTCAGTTGCTTATTGCCATGAACAATTAACCCTTAATGGTTAACCCTTAATTTTATCTTCAAACCAGACCATTTTTAAGCCCAACACAACAGAAAGTCAGCAGGTCTGGCAGCATCTGTGAAGAGGAAGACCAATGACTCCTTGTATGTTTTGATGAAGGGTTACTGCACTTGAAACGTTAACTCTGTCTATGTCTCTACAGTTGCTGTCAGACCTGCTGAATTTCTCCAGGCCTTTCTGGGTTTGTCTCAGATTTCCAGCATCTGCAATTCTTTGTTTTATTTCTGAGGTTTGCTGGGTTGCATCCTGAGATGGAGGGGTTACCTTTTGGGTAATGTTGAACAGGTTTGGACTACACTCATTCAACTTTAGAAGAATAACAGTGATCTAACTGAAACATTCTGAGAAAGTTTGACAGGGTGGACACTGAAAGGATATCTCTCCACAATGTGGGAGGTGCTGGGGGTGTACAGAACTAGGACGCATGGCTTCTCATTTAATACTGAGAAGAAGTCTCTCCACCAACAAGTTTTTGATCATCTGTCCTATGACATGGCTCAGTGTCCAGTTTTGCTGATAATACTCCCTGTAAAAGATTGCAGTGTTTGACTGTGTTGAAGGTACAATGCAAGTACAATCTATTGTTAAAACTGAAAGAACTGCGGATCTGTAAATCAGGAACAAAAACAACGTTGCTGGAAAAGCTCAGCAGGTCTGGCAGCACCTGTGAAGAAAAAATCAGAGTTAACGTTTCGGGTCCAGTGACCCTTCCTCAGAATGAAACTTTAACTCTGATTTTTTTCTTCACAGATGCTGCCAAACCTGCTGAGCTTTTCCAGCAACTTTGTTTTTGTTCCTACAGTCTATTGTTGCTGACTCACTGGTGGCCATTTCAGTCATCATGTTAGGCACGGCCTCAGCTTGGGCATTAGTGCTATTTGGCTGTCATGTAGCTTGGTGAAATCAATGTAACATTATCTGCTAAATCATAATGACTAGTTCCAAACACATAGAAACTAGAAAAGATGTTGGGGTGGCATGGTGGCTCTGTGGTTAGCACTGCTACCTCTCAGCACCTGGGACCAGGGTTCGATTCCACCCTTGGGCAACTGTCTGTGTGGAGTTTGCACATTCTCCCCATGTCTGCGTGGGTTTCCTCCGGGTGCTCCGGTTTCCTCCTCCAGTCTAAAGATGTGGAGGTTAGGTGGATTGGTCATGCTAGATTGCCCATGGTGTCTAGGGTGGGAAATGCAGTGATAGGGTAGTGGGTGGCTCTCAGTGGAATGGTCTTCGGAGGGTCAGTGTGGACTTGATGGGCCAATGGCCTGCTTCCACACAGTAGGGATTCTATTATCTGCAGCTTTCAGTAAAACTTCAAGTCTGCTTGACAGCAATTCCAGCTAGCCACCAATTGTACTTTAAAAATGAGGGAGGATGCCTGATTTCTTAAACAATTACATTTACTTCTCACCCACCACCTTCCCAATTCCTGATGCAGGTTAAAATTGGGCCTTTAGTTCTCCTCAGTACATGGCACCCTTCATAGAGCAAGGTTAATTCTTCGGTACATTTCCTTAACTGGTTCAAATTAAATTGGGAATTTCTATTCAAAAGTGCTGAAGCATTGTACAAGGACAAACTTTTATATTTACAAAACAAGGATGGCAATTCATTGTTCAAAGCATAAAGTTTAATGTAGTTTGTATTTTATCAGTTAGTACATTATATTGCAAGCAATTTTGGATGTCAGTGATAGTCTGTTTTGTGTTTAATTTAATTTTAAATATCATTTTGATGTGCCATTGTCAAATTTAAATTTTGACTCAATTTATGTGCGAATTTAATCCAGATTGGCACCCAGTACCTTAAACTTGTCATTTCATTACGCTCACACATGCAGTATTGACATCTTTGGCTCTGTTCAGTGTAATCAAAGCTGAGTCCAATCTGGCAGGGAGTGAGCATCTTTGTTGTTGTGGCCAAGGCCTTGAAGAAACAGATTTACAACGGCCATGCCATTAAGGCAGCCTCATCACTTTGTAACCTGATTGCAGGGAGAGTAATTCATATTTTGAACAAAGACTTTCATAGACAACTTTGAAGAAAGAACAGCACACCATCGCATTGGAGTGACACAAGTCAAATGGTACGTCGATTAGTGATCACTGTGTGTACAGCACTTAACACTATGTCTGAAAGCCATTAGAAAGTGATGTTGAACTAACTGATGTTTCCAAATAGTCAGTGGTACCATGGCAACTTGATGCTGGAATTTCAGAAGAGCAGCAATTTGTCTTCTAATTTGGCAGTGTTTAGTTTTAAGAGCTCATGAATGAAGTTGTCCTGCTGGGGTTGACATACGGTCATTATCAGGTTGATGTAGAAAAAGGCAACTACATAGAATACAGCCCTGTTTATCTTGTAGCTCTGATGCTGCTTTGAAGCTGGCTTGGACTTTGTAGAGCAGACCATCTTATTACTTGTGCTGGTATAACAGAAACTGAGTTGTAGCTATAGCCTCCATAATGATGCGTCATCAGTCTTGGTGTGAAGTAAAAGCAGCAGATTGTTGTTGATTTGCACTTTTTGCCTCCAGGCATGGTAACTGCACATAGGAGCAGTTCTGGTCCTAGTCAATTCTTCATGGTTGGATTTAGAAGGTCAGAAATCTACAGCTGTATGTACTACAAAAGGTGGACCATTGCTGCAAATTAGCTGACTGAGACTGTCTTGGATGCCAGTGAGCTAGTGTTTCTAACCAAGGAAGCACACTGATAATTTAACATTAAACTATGTTAATATCATTAGCATTGTTTAGCACTGCGTTTACTTTTCATCATATCAAAATTGAAAAATAGTTCTAAATAGTTACAATTATAAATACGGAATTGTTGGCTTCAAAATATGTTCTTAAAAGACTTTCTAAATTATTCAGTGGTACAGAGAATGATCAATTTGAGATCAGTTTACATACTGAATAATCAAAATCTGATAGAATAGACTGAATCCTAGCATGAGATTATCATTTGTGACATGTGAGAACTGAGGCCAAATATGAGAAATCCAAATTATCCAGCTACTTATTCAAATTAAAACAGAAAATGTTGTAAGTAGACACAAGCATCTGGCAAGTTTAAAAAAAAGTGAACATTTTTCATTGGGTCCCTCCTATCAGAACTTATTTCAGATTCCCAATTGAGACACTTTGTCATCTTCGTCATTTGCTTTTCTGCCTATTTTCGTGTTATCCCTCAACTTGACTATAGAACATTCACTTTCCTCATAGCAAGACAAGGTAGTACTCAATGATTGGTAGGACATTGGTCTACTAATGTCCTTCAGGGAAGGAAATCTGCCATCTACACCTGGTCTGGCCTACATATGACTCCAGAGTCACAGCAATGTGATTGACTCTCAATTGCCCTCTGAAGTGGTCTAACAAGCCACTTGGTTATACCAATTGCTCCAAAGTCTCAAAGAAATGAAAGTGGACAGATCACCTGTCATTGACCTAGGCACTGGAAAACCATGGCAGAAATAACCCTGCTGACCCTATAAAATCCTCCTCACTAACATCTGGGGGCTCGTGCCAAAAGTCGGAGAGCTGTCTCACAGACTAGTCAAGCAACAGCCTGACGTAGTTATACTCACGGAATCATACCTTACAGACAATGTCCCAGACACCACCATCACCACCCCTCGGTATGTCCTGTCCCACCAGCAGGACAGACCCAGCAGAGGTGGTGGCACAGTGGTATATAGTCGGAAGGGAGTTGTCCTGCGAGTCCTGAACATTGTTTCTGGACCCCATGAAGTCTCATGGCTTCAGGTTAAACATGAGCAAGTAAACCTCCTGCTGATCACCATGTACTGTCCTCCCTTGGCTGATAAATTGATTCTTGTCCAGGTTGAGCAGCACTTGGAGGAAGCACTGAGGATAGTAAGGGCAGAAAATGTACACTCGGTGGGGGATATCAATGCCCACCACCGAGTGGCTCGGCAGCAGTACTACTGATCGAGCTGGTTGGGTCCTAAGGGCCATAGCTGCTTGACTACGTTTGTGGCAGGTGGTGAGGGAACCAACAAGAGTGAAAAACATTCTTGACCTCATCCTTACCAATCTGCCGGCTGCAGATGCATCTGTCCATGACTGTATCGATAAAAGTGACCACTGCACAGTCCTTGTGGAGACGAAGTCCCACCTTCACATTGACAATGACCTCCAATGTGTTGTGTGTCACTAGTTCTGGAAAGTTGACGACTCTAAATTTAGAGTAGTTTTGGCAGTACAAACGATTGGGCTGAAGGCTGTCTTCTGTACGGTATGGAGTGCTTTAGCTATGAAGAGAGGCTGGATAAGCTCACGTTGTTTTCTTTGGAGCAGAGGAGGTTGAGGGGGGGACCTGATTGAAGTATATGAGATTTGGAGGGGCACGCACAGGGTGGATGGAAATTAAAAAACAAAGGAAAACAGAGGCTGGAAATCGGAAACAAAAACAGAAATTGCTGGAGAAACTCAGCAGGTTTGGCAGCATCTGTTAACAGAAAGCAGCTATTCCTCTCAGTTCAAGGGTCAGTAAGAAGGAAGCGCACATTTAGGTGGAAGGCAGGAGCTTGAGAGAGAATTTGAGGAAAATTGTTTTTACCTAAAGGGTGTTGAGGGTTTGGAATGCTCTGCCTGGGAGAGTAGTTGAGGCAGAAAACCTCATAACCTCATACTTAAAAAGTACATGGACTAGCACTTGGAATGTCATAACATTCAAGGTTATGGCTCAAGTACTGGACTGGTATAGACTTGGAGTAGTTTTGGCAGTACAGACTCATTGGGCTGAAGGGCCTGTTCTGTACTCTATGACTCTATGATCTTCTCTCATTCTTCTAAACTCCAGTGAGTATATGCTAAACCTACTCAACCACTCCTCATAAGAAAATCCCTCCACATCTGGGATTAACTGAGTGAACCTTCTCTGGACTGCTTCGAATGTCTGTATATCTTACCTTAGATAAGCAGTCCAAAACGGTTCACAGTATTCCAGGCATGGTCTGACTAATGCCTCATATGGTTTTAACAAGACATCCATATTTTTGTATGCCATTCCTTTTGAAATAAAGGCCAAAATTTCATTTGAATTTTCTATTACCTGCTTAAATTTTATGCTAGTTTTTTGCGACTCAAGCATGAGGACCCTCAAAACCCCCTAAGTTGCAGCTTTCTGTAGTCTTTCCCTGTTTTAAAAAAAGCTGTTCTAGTCTTCCTGCCAAACTGCATAACCTCACATTTTCTCACATCATATTAACACATCTATTTCACCAATGTTTGCCCACTCACATAACTGTCTATGTCTCTCTGTAGGCCTTTTGTATCATCCTCACTACTTGAATTTCAACCTATTTTATGTCATCTGCAAACTTGGCAATAGCAAGTTCACTTCCATCTTCTTAGTCTTTCGTATATATTGCAAATAATAGTGGCCTGAGCACTGATGCTGTGGGACTTCACTAGTTCCAGGTTGCCATCCTGAAAATGCCTCAAAATAGATAGATTTGACAGAAACAAAGGAGAAGTTAGCAATCAGGACCTATTTAGAATAAGCATTATAATACTAATATAAACACATTGACATTACTGACATAACTATGTTTTTCTAAGCAGTTCAATAAAATGTTACAATTACCACAAAGGCTGATAACTTTAAGCAAAAGATTTGAATTCCTAGTGACCAACTTGAACATTTGTCAAATAATTCCTTGATGTTTTAAGACCTTTACTGTAACAACTAAAAGCAGCATCAGTAAAACATTTTCTGGTAAGTACCTAATATCCTACTTTACATAAAACATATCCCCTCTTTAAGATTTCAACATCACCGAAAACCCAAATACAGTGATTATTATTTGTGTCCTGGTCTCCCCAGAGAATTAAGTTTTACAAGAACCAGTCCAGCATTGCTCCTGGTTTCCTATGGCTTTGCCTTTTTTCGTTTCATTACATAATAAGGTTGAGTGACCACCTAAAGGTGTCTCTCTCAGTTTCCAGAGAAGTTCAAAACTGAATATCAAGAGCAAAGCCCACTCTGTTGATTCCTTCCACCTTTGCTACACTAGGATGAATCTTTTGGATTGGTTTGGTTGCTGCATGATGTATCTGTTTGATTGGAGATTATCTTTCTCCCTACATCTCTGCCTGTTACCTTTCAGAGAACTTGCAGCCTTATTCTCTGTGCTGACCATAGCACCTTCAGCTTTCATTTTCCTCTGAGACCTCTTTTCCTCTCCTTTTCTGTGGAGAAACTTAGAGAATGAAAAGACAAAAGTCAATCCATATTCAGTCCAGGTTTTCAGAACATTTTGTCCCTTCCTCCAGCTTAAGCATCCCTGTCCCTATAGTAACTGAACCACCTAGAATTGTTGTGGAGCAAAACTCATGACCAATCACCTGACTTTCTTCGTTATAACATTTTCCCCTGAACTAAATAATGCTTTAAAACGTAAATCTTGTAACCTTTGCATTAGCAACAAACTACACAATACTAAGTGGAGAAACAGAAAAAATTGTTCATTGATGTGATGTATAAGTTAGCTCTGTATTGTCAAAAATATTTAATCATTACATAAAAGGCATAAATTTGTTGCACTTCGGTCAGTGGCACTGATTTTTTTGAACACGGTCTACTTCTTTACAGTCACTTGTCTCTATTCCTTAGTGCAAGAGACAGAGAAGTCTGTTTTCTTTCACTCGGCATGTTTAAGGCTGCAATTATATATAATATTGGACTGAGTACAAAGACTTAGTGTGAAAAGCTGCTATTATATCATGTGGTGCAAATCACTGCACTTGCTGGGACAGAATTTCAAGCAATTATCTTTTATTTTGGGAGAGTGTCTGCTTTCTCAATAAGAAGTTCATGAAGTGTTTAAGAGGTCAAGTATGAACAATTTTTAAGTTACATGTGCTGTTTGTTCAATAGGACTGGAGTTTCATTCTAAGACATATTTTTGTGTTCCCTTTATAAATCCAACTGTTCAAACTCTTTTTAACCCCATCCCTAAAAAAAATGCCTCTGACCAAAATTTTAGTCACCATCTTAGCTCAGGATCAGTGCTTGTGTGATTAGACATCCATGAGACAGTTAAGGACATTTTTGTATGCTAAAAACACTTAAAAATTATTGTTGGGACTGAAACTAAATTCAGTTTTGTTTTACAAAGTACCAATTGTTCGTGAACACCAACATAATGAATACCAGGAATTGCATACCCATAGTGGGAACAACATATGCCTTTGGTAATTTAATTTTTAATAATATTTATTCAAGGGGTGGGGGTATCGCTGGCTAGACCAAAACTTATTGCTCATTCTTAATTAACCTAGGAAAGATAGTGGTCAACCGGTTTTTAAAACACTGTAGTTCTTGTCATTTAGGGAAACCCACAGTACTATTTGGAAGCAAGTTTCAGGATTTTGATGAAGTGACAAATGAGGAAGTGGTGCTATATTTTCAAGTCGGAATGATGTGCAGCTCAGAGGCAAACTTTCAAATGGTGATGTTCCCTTCCATTGGCTGCCTTCTAGCTGATAGAGATTTTGGTTTTGGAAGGTGCAACCAAAGGAATCCTAGTGAGTTGTTACAGTGCATCTTTGAGATAGTACACACTGTCATTTCAATACATTGGCGGTGAAGGTGGTCATGTGGGTGCCAAACAAATGAACTTTTTTTCTGTCCTGGATGCTGTAGAGATTCATAACTGTTGGAGTTGCATCAACTGGAGAATATTTCATCAAACTTCTGACTTGTGCCTTATGGATAGTGTACAACTGGCATTGGGGACACAGGAGGTGAGTTATTCATTGAAGAATTCCTAGTATCTGTCCTTCTCTTGTAGCAAAGTGCTTCTACAGCTGGTCCACTTTGTATTCTGGTTAATGTTAACCCCAGGATGTTGACAGGGATGTTTCAGTGTTGGTAATGCCATTGAACGTCGAAGAGCGATGGTTAGATTCTTCTGTGAGATGGTCACAGCCTGACCCTGTGTGGTAAAAATATTGCTTGTCACTTGTCACTTGTCAGCCCAAGCCTGGATCTTGTCCAGGTGCTCATTCTCTGTTTTTGTACCTGAGGAGTTGTGAATGGAGCTGAACATTGTGCAATCATCAGCAAATATCCATACTTCTGAGATAGTAGGAACTGCAGATGCTGGAGAATCCGAGACAACAAGGTGCAGGGCTGGATGAACACAACAGGCCAAGCAGCATCATAGGAGCAGAGAGGCTGACGTTTCGGGCCTAGACCCTTCATCAGAAAAGGGGGAGGG
>NC_063347.1:19052390-19069889 GCF_021869965.1 Rhincodon typus
GCCTGACCTGCTGTGTTCCTGCAGCTCCACACTGTGTTACCTATTTCTGGACCAGTTAGTATGCCTATGGTTACCCAGATCTCTTCCTCACATTATTTAAAAACTGGAATTAAATTCATGTCCTTCCAGTCTGAGAGAATAGTTCTCAATTCTAGCCAGTTATCAAGGTGAGGATAAGGACTGTTAATAGTATCTGTTGCATTTCTTTAAAAATCCTTAGGTAGATGCTATTTGGGCTCACCACCCAAATATACTTTGAGGTTTCTTATTCAATCTAAGACACAATTTTCACTGAAAATGAATTGTGAATTATTATCGTGCAGAAGGAGGCCATTCAGCTTATTTTGTCTGCATTGACCCTTCTCCATATGCTGTAGTTTTTTTATTTCAAATAATCATCTAACGCCCTCAGAAATACCTCAGTGTAAATTCCACGACACGTCCATGCAGTGCATTCCAGATCCAAACTACTCGCTGTGTGAAACCTTTTTTCTCACATCATCTTTGGTTGTACTACAAATTACTATAAACCTGTGCCTTTTCATTCTTGATCTTTTTACAAATTATTTTAAAAGCATGTTTAGCTGCTGCTGCTGTGCGTTGTAAAAAGAACAAAGATGCAGGCAAAGTTTTTTTTTAATATCTTTGCCATACCCCAAGAGCTTTTTCTAATCCGACTTGAAAAATCTTTCAAAGAACCTGTCTTTGGTGGTGTGACATAACAAAGAGAGCTTTTCTCATTATTGACACAATTGTCCACAGTCCTGTTTCCTATTAACCTTTTAACTGATCTAACAGCAATATAGTTTCCTTTAATTTGTGTTCCTGTGTTGTAGTATAAGTGACACATTGACTCTCATCGATTTTCTTGCTGGTGTTTATGACATAAAATAAAGTGTTTCAAAGCTTTTGGCTGTCTGATAATTTTCTGTGCTATGTTTGAGCAAATAAGAGTACTTCACATGACAGAAGTGAAAGGGTTCTAATGCCAGAAGCAATATAGTGTTGCAGCAGGAACAGAAAGAAGTCATCCCCATTCTTTTTTGATTGATTTCAATTGCACTTATTCCCTTTCTTGTCACCTTCCTCAAGCACATGGCTCTGCGGGAACACTTCCAGAACCTTATGCTATGTGATTTTACATTCCAGATACCATGATATTACAAAGCTGTTAGTTAGTCAGGCCTTCTGATGGTGAATATTCAGGCAGAGTTTCATGACCGAGCGCACTTTTTCTAGTTACTATGCATGTAAGCAGTTTCATTTGCTGAAAATCATATGAGGGCATATTGATTTCAAAATAAAACTTGCACTTTAAATAACATGATCCAGCTTATGTGATGCTTGTTGATTAGAAGTTCAAAGAGAAATGCAAGTATGAAAATCTGTGAGTTAATGTTATGTGTTAGATACAAATTTGTAAACAAGTAGTACATTTAAGGAGCATAAGTGAAATACTTGGATGTGTTGCTGAGGTTTAATTAATGCCAGTTTTTAAAAAAAAATGTTTATGGGACATGGGAATAATGAGCTAAATCAGCATTTACCACTAAGGTCTAGTTGTCTGGACAAATTGGTGAGCTGTCTTCTTGAAACGCTACCTTCTTGGGGTATGAGAGGTGCTGTTAGGAAGGGAATTTCAGGATTTTGATCCAGCGATAGTGAAGGAATTGTGAGATAGTTCCCAATCAGCCGTTGGTGACTTGTTGACAGCGAATGAGGCATACTGGTCCAACTTGTCTTGTGTTCTTCAAAATGAAGGTCCAATGCAACCGTTGCTGTTGTTTTACTGATTGTTATGAAATTATTATACGATTGTAAGTAAGACCAGGAGATACAAATTTCTTGATGCTAACTTAGCTATCTGGTTTCAATGTCTTTAGATAAAATGGTAATTTCAGTGCAGATGGTTTTGTTTATTTCACATGGGTGTCAAGAAGCTTACCTCAATCTGTGGTCAGGTGATTATAGCAGCCATTAGATCCAAGTCTTTTTTTTCTTTCCAATGCCATTTTAATTCATAAAAAGTCTTAAATAGAATAATTAATGATGTAAGTTATAAAGTGATAGTCCATATGGTCATCTCCGTGCCTACCTCAGCTTATTTACTGTTGGAACCCTTTCCATACATTTGTTGTCTTCAGAGTTAACTATTCCAGCATAATCCTGCCTGCCCTCCATCCCCATATCCTCTATAAACTTAAAACTATCTAAAAACCCCTCCTTGATCTTTTCCTGAACAGCAAGGCTGCCTGAAGCCCATTCTAGAATCCAGGAAATTCTGGAAGTTCAAAACCAATACATCCACTGTCTCTACAGCCACCTCTTTTGAAACTTTAGGACACAAAACATCAGATCAAGAGAATTGGTTAGATTTTAGCCCCATCAATTTCTCCAGTACCTTTCTTTCTGTATTAACGTTAATTTGTTTAAATTTCTCATTCTCTCATATTTCTCATTCTTGTTGTATCTCCTACTGCCAAGACACATTCAAAATATTTATTTAATGTCTCTGCTATTTCCTTATTTCTGAGTGTAATTTTCTCTTTGTCAGCCTCTAAGGGACCCATGTTTACTTTTGCTACTCTATTCTATTTTTTATAGAGGTTGTTATGATTTATTTCTATACTTTTTGCCAGTCTATTCCGATGCTATTTTATCCCACTTGTATAATTTTTGATTTTCTTTTTGCTGAATTTTGAAACCTTCCCTGTCCCCAGACTTATCACTTTGTTGGCAATGCTGTAAACCTCTTCTTTTAATCTAATGCTAGCCTTAAGTTTGCTAGTTTAGCAATGGCTGCATCAGTATTCTAGTGAATTTACATTATAGCATGAGGAATAGGAGCAGGAGGAGGTCAGTCGGGCCCTCAAGATTTCCCTGCAATTCAGCAAGATCATGGGTTCCACAAGCCTCAACTCCTCTCTTGTCCAAACTCATTGTAGCCCTCAACTCCCTACCTTTCAAAAGTCTATCTACTTTCTCTTTAAATATTTTCAGTGATCAAGCCTCTACAACTTTCTTGATTAAAGAATTCCGAGCATTCATTACCACCTGGCAGAACAAATTTCTTTGCATCTCTGTTTTAAGGGAGTGTTCCCTTATTCTGTGACCAAAACCCTAGTTTGAGATTCCTGCACTAGTGGAATAAGCTCTCAACATCTACGCTGACCATTCAGAACCATGTGTCCTTTAATGAGATCACTTCTCATTTCCCTAAATTCTCATGAATCTATCTTTACTATCTACCTCAATCAACTCACCCCTCGTGCAGTACTAGATAACACAGTGTGGAGCTGGAGGAACACAGCAGGCCAGGCAGCATCAGAGGAGCAGGAAAGTTGACGTTTCAGGTCTGAAGAAGAGTCTGCTCCACACTGTGTAATCTCTGACTCCAGCATCGGCAGTTCTTACTATCTCCTCATGCAGTACTTCCTTGGTTGGTTTATTTGAATTCAAGATCCTAGTTGCATAGTTCAGCATATCATGCTCAAAGCTAATATGAAATTCCTTCCTAATATGATCACTCTTCCCTTGAAGATTATTTTCTATGAGATTGCTAATTAATCCCGTCTCACAACAAATACTAGGTCTAAATTGGTCTGTATCGTTATTGGTTTCTTAATACATCTTTCCAGAAAACTGTCTCACATGTATGCCACAAACTTGATCTGTAAACTACTTTTGCCAATTTGGTTCGCCAAGTTTATAAAGCTTCCCATGGTTATTGCATTGCCTTCACTATGTGTATCTCTTATTTCCTTATTTATAATCTGTTAAGCATTATGATTATTATTAGATGGCCTATAAATTACCTCTGGCTTTTGTAATTTAGTAGCTGCATCCGTATTGGTTCTGCATCTTTGTTTTCTGCCTGCTTACTGGATAAACTCCTTACTTATTTGTTTTTTTCCTTCTTAATCAAAATAATCAGAACAAGGATTAATGTTATGTTTTGCACATTGCTGTGTACATAATTAATCAGCTATCAGAGTCTAATATTATTGGCAAATGTCTCTCAAGTAACTAAAATTTAGCAAATTTAGCGTTGTATTAATCTATAATTGAAAACTGGTTTAACAAATCAATGTATGAATCCTGAAAAATTGGCATTGATTGCATTGCAGTAGTGATTGTGCATTAGTTGGATACATGATGAACTGTGCTTCTGTTTGTTATTATGCAGAGTACCTGCTGTTGAGGGAGGCAGCAGGGCGGATGCTGAATGCTCTTTAGGGACACAATGGATTACATGCATGCTGTGCTGTGCAAAGCCTAAAGCTGAAGACATTATTGGATGCAAGATAACTATTTTATCCTTCTGGCCAAACAATTAGTCAGTGTTTATTTTATTAAGTGCTGCTGCAGTCATCCACCTGTCCTTTAACAGCACTGAATCAGCTCAGGGAATACCTTAGATAACAGTCTGCAATTTAATCCTGAGGCTGCTGACAGGTTCAGGGAATCTCCTATCTCTGTGGGCCAAGTGGTTTCATCTTACACATTCTAATAATGCAATGAGTACAACAGGAAGCATTTTATTACTGGAATAATCCATCACTACCAAATGAAATACCCGAAGCACAACTTAAGATCAAAATGATAAAATGTAAAACAGTTTGACTTCCCTTTTGGCTTCATTTCCCCGGCCCTCTGCTCAAAACATTCACTTTGGAAGTTGGAAGAGTTTTTTTTTAAAAAGAAGGTTTGGACGCCCTGAAAGAAGTGCTTCTAAAGGCTGGTTTCGAAGTCAACAAGAAGACCATATCACATAATTTGACATTTGCAATGGCCTTTTTAAAAACGTCAGACAAGAAAACTTATTACTAATACAGTAAATATTTCTGACTAATGTTTGTACAACATAATTTCAGGACCCAGTTGTGAAACAGTGTAGTGTTTTCATTGACTTGAGAGAAGACTGATGATGCTATCTTCAGTAAATAAATTAGATTATATTGTTTGCATTAAGATAAGACAGCTGACAGAAAACTGTATTATTCACAGAAATATTTAATTTGTAGCAATCTCCAAATTACCATATGAAGGCGATAAGGATAAGCACTTAATTCTGAATCTTTATAACTCACAACACAGAGTGGTAGATGCGCAGTCATTGAGTAAATTCAAGACTCAAAATGTAACATTTTTGGTCTCTAATGAAATCAAAGGAAATTGGGATTGAACATGAAAAGGGAGTTGAGTTCAATGATCAGTCATGAATTTATTTATTGACAGAGCAGGTTTGAGATGTTTTATGGTTTAATCCTGATTCTGTTCCTTAAGTTCAGAAATAAGAGCTAGAAGCATGAAATAAATTTATGAAAACACAGAGCAGATCTGTCAGCATCTTAAACTGGACAAAACAGCCATTGTTTTAAGTAGAAAACCTTTGTCAAAACTAAACAAGGGAGAATATGCTGTCTTTTTTAAGAATACGGGCTAAATACATTCAGAATCAGAGAACTTCATTCATTCATGGGATAAGGGCATCACTGGCTAGGCCAGCATTTATTGCCCAGAGGACAGTTATGAGTCAACCACATTGCTGTGGGTCTGGAGTCACGTGTAGGCCAGACCAGGTAAGGATGGCAGTTTACTTCAAGACAGGTTTTTCCTGACAAAAAGCAATGGATTCAAGGTCATCATTAGACTCTTAATTCCAGATATTTATTGAATTCATATTCCACCATCTGCTGAGGCAGGATTTGAACCCAGGTCCCCAGAATATTACCTGGGTCTCTGGAGTAACATCCCAGTGACACTAGCACTAGGCCATTGCCTCCCCTTGTCATTGCAGAGCCCCCTGTGTGAACTATCTGAAAGAGAAAGAAGGTGAAATCATTGCCCTGTCCTTTTAATTTTAAGTTTACAAATGTTTATTTGCTTGCTTTCCAAAGGAATTGTCATGGGTTCAGCTTTCATCAGTGTTGTAATGTGTTCCATATCTTAGTATGTATTTAGATGAAAACAATATCACCAATTCTTTCTTTTGATAATGGGTTTAAATGTATTTTTTTTATTTCTGAAAAATCTGCAACCGTGACTTTGGCTGAAATTGAGTTTTATTTTCCACACTCCTTGTTACTCTTTGATGTACTTAGAATAATAGAATCCCTACTGTGCAGAAAGAGGCCATTCAGCCCAATGTGTCTGCACCGAGCCGCTGAAGAGCATCCCAACCAGACCACCTCCTCCCCATCCTATTCCCGTAGGCCTGCATTTACCATGGCTAATCCACCTAGCCTGCACATCCCTGGACAGTACCGGGCAAAATAGCATGGTCAATCTACCTAAACTACACATCTTTGGACAAACAAGAATCTATCTACCTCTGCCTTAAGAATATTCACCCACTTTCAGTGCCTTCTAAGGTTAAGCGTTCCAAGGTTACACAAACCACTGAGAGAAATAAAATCTCCTCATCTCTGTCCTAAGGGAGCAAACTCTAATTTTTATACAATCCCCCTAATTCTGGCCTCAGCTACAGGAAGAAGCCTTTTTATGTTCACCTTGGAAAGACCATTCAGGATCTTATACACTTTGATCAAATCATCTCTCACTCGTCTAGTCTTCAGTTGAAACAAGTAAGTCCAGTCTGTCCAACCCTTCCTCATAATACTTGCTGCTAATTCCAGGAATAAATCCAGATTTTGGACAGTCCCTTTGTCCCATCCTATTTCTCATTTACATGCTACCTAATATTTGCCAAAGTAACATCTCTACCACTCAGAGTTCACTTGCCAACCACTCTATGCTTTCTTCTCATATGGTGTAAATATTGTTTTCCCTGTAGATTGGTATGTGTCGTGAATTGCAATTGCAAGACAGGAAACTTCAACAAATTGGTTACAGAAGACCAAATCGATTTCTACTATTAGGATGAATAATTCTCTCTTGTTTGACTTTATTGTTTATATGTCCTAGTCTCGAACTTCCACTATGTATTTTTTCTTTTAACAATTTGCTCTCCATGCTGTCATATTGGCCTTAACATTGTGTCTTGCTTTATATCAACTAACCTCGTACGTTCTACTGTAACATTTGAAAATCTATATATACAATATGCACATTTCCTTTCTCAATATATTCATGGAATAACATTAAATTTATCAATTTTTTTTAAGAAGCCCATTAACTACTGTCGTCCTTCCCAACTCTGTCTTGATCAGTATTAAAGTATAGTTCAAACAGCTAATGGAATGCTGGTGTTTATCTCAAGAAGACTGCAATGGAAAGATGAGCAACTTATTCTTCAGCTGGCTAGAAGCAGAACATTTGGTCCATCAGGTTCACACCAATCCTCTGAAGAGTATCCCATCCAGACCCACCTCCTTATCCTATCCCTGTAAGCCTGCATTTCCCTTGGCTATTCTATCAAATTTGTACATCCCTGGACACTGTGGGCAATTTTAGCATAGCCACCATGCAACCCCTATCCTGGGCACCACGCTTCAGGAAGGATATTTTGATTTTGGAAGTAGGCACATATTGCCAGAATGATAACCTAGTTTCAAGTGAGGATATCTTATATAAGCTTAACTTGTATTCTGTTGAATATGGGAGATTTAACACTGGATGTACCAAGGTGATTGAAATTTTAGAAGCATTCAGATTCATAGGCCTCAAATTAGAGCCAGGCCATTCAGTATTAAATAAACAATCATATATTCTTTCAAAGGGCAATGGAATATTCAAAACCACAAAAGGCTGTGGATGCTGCTTTAGTTAAAACATTCCAGACTTATGTTGATTTGATTTTTATTTTGTAAAATTGACAAGATATACAGGATAAAGGTGGGTAAATGAAGATGGGCTAAACTGCAGCTTGATCTGATTGAATAACATATAGAGTTTGAGGACCTTGATGGCCTATTCCTGTTTCTGCATTTGGCCAGTTTGCAATGAAATGTCATGTCAGTAACTACTGTTAAGCTTGCTTCCCTTTTCTAATTTCTAGGAAAGCCTTTGCCAAATCTGTTAACATACTTGTCCTTAAGTCAGATACTGACAGTGCTGATATGTGTTTCAGAGGTTTCTGTATTATGGTTTAATTTACCTTGCATATTCTCTGCAGTGCACTGATTAATATGTGGCATTTTAAAAGATGAAGGATTTTCTGTTTCTCATTGAATCTGAATGTTGGGTACAAGAACAAACATTATTTTAAAGAGCAATCTCCAGTGTTCTTCAATTTCATTAAATCAGTTACATTGGTGACTAATCAGACATTTCTTTCTTACTTGTATGGAAAAGGTAGGAGGCAGACTGAGGGTTGAGAAACTATTATATGTGTGGGACTTCTAGAACATTGTGCATGTTCTTTAGTGCAATACAATCAGGTTAAATATTCAACTATGACGGCTATACTGCCAACTAGTAGTGTGTCTTCGTATTAGTAAAAACCAGTAATGTACATCCACTCCATCTTTTCATGATGAAAGAATAGGAAATTTGTGTTTTCTGTTATTTGATCAAGGACTGTTTTCATCCTCATGAAGAATCATGGTATATCATATGATGTCTGTGTACTAAAAGTGCGATAAAACCAGCCATTTGGGGAAAAAAAAAAAATCATAGTGCAGATGAATTCACTGGATCAAAAAGAAAATGGCTTTGTGAATCCTTCAGGTTCTTAATTAAATTTGTATTCAACCATTTGTGCTATCAGAATTGAAATCTTTGCTGCATTGAATAGAGTATTGGATGGAAAATGATGTACACTTCAATTTCTTCTGTGCCAAAAATACCTATCAATATACACATAGAAATTTAGACTAAACTGCAATCATTGGTTGCAGAAAGGTGATAGGCTAACAGTTTTCAGCATCAGCAGGTTACTGCTCTGACTACATCTCTCACGGAGGTCTCTATTACGGTGAGGGATCAGAACCCTGAAGCGTTTATAGATATTTCTTTTTTTAAAAAAATACACACATTATGGAATTAGAAGTAAAGAGGATGCTATGGGAAGAAAAATGAATGACCATCTGGCAAAGACCTGTGTGAAGCCCATGGAATGTCATAAAATGTCAATAAATGTTCAAACAGGGTGAGACTTAACAAAAGGAGATAAGAAGGGGTTGCCTATATTTATCCCTCCACACCCCCAGCCTCATCCCCTGGCAGAAAGCCATCAGTTAAAGTCATGTCTCTTTTGCCATCCAGAGATGTGCAAAATCAGGGTTAAAAACTGACTGGAACACCAGTCTAAATATGTTGGCTGGATGTTGCTAGAGTGCGGAGACGGCTGCAGCTTTGAGAACAGCCAAGTTAAACAAAGGGAAGAACTCACACTCTGAATGTTGGAATTAAGCCACTGTCTAAAGGGGTCAGAACAACAGAATTCCTGCAAATCTGCAAAATCAAGAATATCAAAGTCGATTGTTTAACTGTCAAAGTCAGTGCTACCAGGGCTGCGCAATAATTGTTGCAATGTTATCTTATCTGCTCTTCATGAGCAATTCAGAGACTGATCGGTATCTCTATTTTTCTTTTTGGACTTACCTCTGTATGTGTGTTATATTACTATTTCTTCTCACTTTTAGGAATTAATAAACTCACTCCTTTTATGAATTGAAGAAAACCTGGTTAATTTGTTTGTTTGAAAGCATAAATACATTTGAGTCTGGGAGAAAGGTATCCACAAGGAAGGGATCCCTTTTAAAATTGTTGTGACTAATCAGGGGGGTGGTTGAATAAAGAAGGTGAGGTGATCCATCTCTGCTTACCTGAAAGTTTAACCATTTCCAATTTGGAACTGTAATGCAATGGGGGAACCTTACCCAGGGTCTAGTCTTAACAGTTTTGAGAGCTTATCCAGTATTTTAACCACAGATGAAATCAAGGAATTATAATGGGCAATTTCTCATTTTAAAATCAATTTCTAAAAGCTAAAACCGCAAAAAGCTTTCTAGAGTTTGCATTGCTAAAGTATAAAGACATTTGCAATCCATGCCAGTACATTCTGAGCAGAATTAGGGGAAATTACTTTGAGCTTTTTGAAGTTCTGTACTTGAACAACCAAAGTATTTTTCGATGCCCTTGGGATCAGAGTTTTGCTGAAAGCCAGAAAACCTGAAATTTCAAAAAGGGTGGCCATAGATTTACAGATGGAATCTGAGGATGATGTGATAGAGTGATTAAAATTGGAGCAACAGCAATGAGAATTTCAAGAAAAGGAAAGGGAACAAGGAGGGAAAAGAGGGAATTTCGGTAAAAACAGTATGAGAAAAAATTTGAATTGAGTCAGCCTAAGCTGAGGAGCAAGATAATAACCAAGATGTCCTATAAAGATACTGCTGGCTCAGACTTAAAGGTGGCAGCAACTCACTTTGTTCATTTCATTCCAAAATTTGAGGAAGCAGATATAGAAGCTTTGTTTTTGAGTGCACAGCAGTTAAAGTGGCCATTCCATCCTTGGTGTTTATTATTGCAGTATACAGTCTCAGGAAAGCACACAGCTTAGTCCCTCTTGCCTCAGGAAAGTGCCACTCAGTTTGAGGTAGTAAAACAAAGGCTGTCTTAAATGTGCACCAGTTAATATCAGAGGCATACTATCAAAAATTCCATACGCTCAGGAATTAGCCTGACCAGACATATCTGGATTTTGAAAGGCTTAAACAGCTTATTTTTGACCAGTTGGAACAGATGCAATTTACAAAAAACATCAGTGAGTGAATTCTCCTTGAGGAGTTCAGAAACATCATGACCCTTCTGAATATGAATACACCTCTACAAACAGATGTTGACAGTGCCCAGGGAGGCTGGCATACTGACTCATTATTATGAGCTGATCCACAGTCCCTTTTACAAGGAGAAATCCTTCCCTTGTCACCACCCCCGATACCTTCCAGCCAACTCGCAAAGATAGAGGTGGAGAGATTGATAGGAAAGCTTGGGGGCACCAAAGGAAGAGAAATGCTTTGAGTCTTTCTCAGGATAGGAAGGGCGATGCTGAGATGTAAACCCCAAGCCTGCATCAGTCAGCATTCTTAATGAGCACATTCCACTGGGACGTAATAAGGTTCTGTTATACACTGGTCAAGTTATGGGGAAACCCACATTCTGCAATTAAGTCTGTATCTACAATTCCCATGCTGGCTTTTGGAGAATCATTCAGGGTTTTATTAGACTGTTGGACCCATGCCCAAACAAAGGGGAGTTACCAGTGTATTGTTAGCATCACACACATGACTACCCATTTCCCAGAGGCTGTTCCTTGGAACCAAATCTGCCAACACAGGGGTGAGGGTATTGACCCAATTCTTCACCCGGTATGGTCTGCCCATTGAGATCCAGTTAGATCAGGGTTCAAATTTAATGTTGAAAATATTCCAGAAAGTTATGGAATACCTGGGTGGTCTGCAGTGTATGACCCACAGTCACGTGGGATGATAGACTAGTACCCCCAAAACCTAGAAACAACGATATAAGCATACTCCCATGAGTACTCTATGACTAGGACAAAGGACCAGATTTTCTTCTGCTCGCCACAAGTGACTCACCCACTGAGTCCGTTGATTTTACTCCATTTGGATTAATTTACAGACATTACGTGTAACTACTCACGACTAAGGAGAGCATTTTAGAAGGTAAAGAGGGAATTTCCATGTTAGACTACATAGCCATGTTTTGAGAATGACTCTTACAAGCTTGTGAAGTAGCTTAAGAGTGTGTGAAAATTTTCCAAACATCGGCAAAACAGAAGACACACACCCAAATCAGAGCCTGAAACTTTCAGCGAGGAAAAGTGCGTGTTAGTGCTCGTATGAATGTCGGGTGAACCCTTAAAGCATCAGTTCAGTGGCAAAGGAGCACGTGGAAGTGAATTATCTGATTGAGATTCCAGATCAGGGAAAGAAGCAAAGGCTGTGTCATGAGAACATGATAAAGCCATACCACCTTGAGAAGGGGACTAGTCCAGGGGGAGGTCAATTACATGCAGGAACATTAACTGATAGAGCCAGGCAGTAGCAGCTGCAGTTCCCCATTATGTAGGTGACTCGGCAAGGCTCTGCATTGACTACTGAAAGCTTAATGCTCTGCACTGACTCCTATGGTATAAGTCAACTGAAGATTGCATAGAAAAGGTGGGTAAAGCAGCTTACATTCCCAAGGTAGTTTACTCAAGGGTTACTGACAGGTTCCCAGACTGATTGTGCAAAGGTTATCGCCACCTTTGTTACTCCAGACGTTATACGAGTATCAGGTCATAGAATCCCCACAGTGTGAAAGCAGGCCATTCAGCCCATTGAGTCCACACAGACCCTCTGAACAACATCCCATCCAGACTCACTCTGTCCCTGTAACCCTGCATTTACTATGGCTCATCCACCTAGTTTGCAATCCCAAGTAGCTATGGGTAATTTAGCATGGCCAATCCACCTAATCTGCATATCTTTGGACTGTGGGTGGAAACCGGAGCACCCAGAGGAAACCCATGCACAGTTGCCCGAGGCCAGAATCAAACTTGAGTCCTTGGCACTGTGATGCAGCAGTGCCAACCACTGGGCCACTGTGCCATTTAGACTCCCAATCCATCCAACACTGTAATTCTTGAGGCAATGAACAGTTTAATTTTTTAAAAAGAACTCTAAGTACATTTTCCCAGATCATCTGCAGTTCTTTCCAATTGTCTTTCCCCTCACCACCATCTGAAACTCCTATCCCCCAGCATGCATGCAAGTTTATACCCTCTCACACACTCACTAGTCTAATTTTCTATAAAGAAATGATAAAGGAGCAGATATGACTTTGGATGGTTTTCATGGGGTCAGACATTGACAGGATTTGCAACTTTCACCAAAATATAACTGCCAAATAATGACTGGTAAACAAGCACAAAGAAATGATACAGCTGCTCAACTATTCCCCTTGACCTCTGGATCCCCTTCCTTATCTGACCCCTGAGACAGTCAATGATCTGTTCCAACCACTTGATCAAACAGGAAATTGAACATATGTCTAGCATTCAAGAACATACTCAGGGTAGTATTGTGTAAACTAAACATTTTTATAACCAGAGGTACAGTGTTCGTGAATAAGTTTTATTCATTGGATACATAACATAACATTTCTTGCAACACATCGGTGAAGCAACAACAGCCTATATTCGCACCTTTGGTGAAATGAAAAATTCCATAGCTCATCACAGGAGCAATATAAAACAAAGTTTGATACTAAGCCACCAAGGAGAAGTTAAGTCAAGTTGATCGAAGGTATAGATTTTACGAGCTGTCTTAAAGGAAGGAAGGTAGAAAGGCAGAGAGGGTAGGAAGGCAATTCCAGAGCTTGGATCCAAATAACTGAAGGCATCACCATCAATGGTGGGGCAATTATTTGATTGGGAATGCACAAGAGATCTGAATAATAGTAGTGCAGATAGTTTAGGCCATTCAGAGGGCTGGAGGAGATGACGGAAATAAGGAGGATTGAGGCCATTGATGGATTTAGTGGAAAGAATGAGAAGTTTGAAAAAAGACCTTGCTTGACCAGAAGCCAATGTAGGTCACTGAGCACAGGGACAGTGGGGGGGAATGCAGGCCTGCAGAGCATAGGAATACTAAAGTCCAGCAATAATGAATGCCCGAATGATGGTTTGAACAGCAGCCAAGCAGAGATGGGGAACATTGAGTGAGTAAATGGAAAAAGGTAGTGTTAGAGTGACATAAGTGTGAGGCCAGAGCTCATCTCAATCTCCATCCTCTGTATGCTGTAGTTACAATAAAGAATGTAGTAACTAAGCCATTGGATGAAAATACTTGATTTTTGCTGCTCTTTTCTCACTAGATCTCTGCCCTTCCAATGTGTAAGCCTTTGCAGTTGTCTTGAGATGTATCGCCCCCATTATCGTTCTTCCCACTTGTAAACAAGGCCTAGGTATTTCTGTAATTTCAGTCGCTTTGGTAAATTCCACAGTTTCTCCCTTTTCTCGTCCAATTTAATATTATGTGTGAAATGACCAAATGGCATTACGTTTGTGACGGAGTCCATTTGAGTAGATTAGTGACAGCAAAAGCTTAGCATCAATTCCTGGAGCATTGCTTTTAATATATCTCCCTATTGCAGCATTATTCCTCTAATTACTGTTGACTACTTTCTCTCTTTTAGTCAATTCTTCATCAAATATGCTTATTTCGATTTTTTTTAATCAAAAACATGGAAAAGACGAGAAAGAACCATCTGGTTCATCAGAGCCATCCTGATGTAGACAAGATGCAGCAACGTGCATCTTTTACTTTATCCCTCATTTCAAAAAACCATTCTAGGAGATAAAAATGGAAACAGAGAAATGATTTGGGGAATTTTTTTTCTGATCACTAAGACTATCAAGCATTTCAAGAGACTATTGTAATGTGTGAAGCCCAGTCTTCCTAACAACCCTATGGAAATGTCCATTTGGGAAATGGAGCCTAGAATGTGTGATGAAGAGGCAGTCTCTTATGTTTGGTACTACCAACAGATTAGCATGGATCAAAATGCATCCACCACCCTGTGAGGCCATTCGTTTCAAATACAAATACAATTCAAATGTGTTAACTTGTTATTTCTTCCATGATATTCTCAGAGCAGGAAGAAGAGAGCGCTTTCTTCCAGTTTTGTGTATGAAAGAATGTTGTGTCCAGCTGTGCATCTACATCAGCAAACTGTAAAATATTCTTTGATGTCGGAGAACCTGATTGCCAAGTTATCCCTTCTCACGAGTCAGAATCTTGGAAGGGTACGGAATGGAATGAGTTCATTTGACCCATCTAGTTTGTGGCAGCTCTTTCACAGAGTAGTCTAATTAATTTTACACCCTAATTTTTCCTAATATTGCTGCAAATATTTCCTAATATCTTTCTCCATCGACTGAATATTCAATTCTTCTTTGAAGGCTTCTACTGAAAATGCATCACCACCCTATGAGGCAATTCATTCCAAATCCTAACCAATTAATATCATACACAGATTGTGATGCTCCAACAGCCATCATCGTTACAATTCTGGGATAGTGTCCTTCAGTCTATACTGGAGTCAGCCAAAGGCTGCTTTTAGGAAATTATCATGACCTCATTCAATGGCATTTAATCTGATGATGCCACTCCATCACGAGGGTGGCTGTGTGGATAAAATCTGCAGAGAGTTTTCCAAAGCTCATTAACCTCTGATGTACTAAATTACTGAAATTATTACCCACAAAGTTATTCTTGAACCTTAAAATTAATGGTTCATATGTTGTAAACATTTTATAGTTTTATTATTTTAAATTAGCCTTTGAAAAATAATAGCACTTCAATGTATTTCTGTTGGCATACAGAGCGTATTTGCTAGCAAGTGGCTATTTTATTGTTGAATTTTAATATACCTTGCAAACTATTCAATACAACAGGTATGACTCTGATCCTGTCACGAGCAAATGTCACTCAGAACGTTCTGAGGAAGGGTCACCGGACCCGAACCGTTAACTCTGTTTTCTCCTTCACAGACGCTGCCAAGACCTGCTGAGCTTTTCCAGCAACTTTGTTTTTGTTCCTGATTTACAGCATCTGCAGTTCTTTCGGTTTTTGTTTAGATTGTTGTCTAACTCAGGGCCACAGAGACAAATTTTAGAACAATTTCTTTACCCAACTCAGATCTACTAATTTTGCACACATTAGAAATCCATAACAACAATGAGCATCTATTTCTCACCTTTACAAGAACAAAAGGTTCCCGAGGTTGTTCACATCCAGAGTAAAGTTGACACAAGTGGACTCAGACATGTCACCAGAAACTTGGTCAAAGGGGTCTGTTGTAATGAGCATGTTAAAGGAGGAGAGATTGGCCATGAGGTTTAGGGAAGGAGTTTTAGAGGTTGAGGATTAAACAAATTGAAGTACAGCTGCTAAAGCAGAGGGCTTGTGGACTTGGGTGGTAGTGGGGTGGGGAGGGGATGGGATCGTGGTTGAGGATGACAAAGGAAGTTGGAAGGCACTTCCAAAGGAGCCAAACTGGAAGAGCATGAGATAAGGCACTTCGTGATCTCGACAAAATTATGTCTGTTTTTAGCTTCAGGGTTAGTATAAAATGGATAGTCCCCTTGCTCTTGATCTCTTAACAGACAACCTAGACAAACATGCTGATACTGATTTTGTGCATTACTTAGAGTATGAAGCATTATGGAAGTGACTTATAAGAATGCTAAGTAACATCCATTTGCTGTGAGGCAACAGGTTTAATGCTGGGCTTAATTTTTCATGAAATTAAGAGTCAGGCAGCCCAAAGTGACACTAACTTCAAAGGGCTGGATTTAGGTTTTTCCAGGTAAACAGAGAAGCTGCAGTTACAATAAAGCCTGTCCAAACTTTGATGTCATCAAGCAGGATAAACAGCCAATCACATTGGAGTACATGGATACGGTGACTAGCCAAGTTTTTTTTTCCCCCCCAAAGGTGGGGCAGTCCAAACCTAGTGGGCATAAATTTAAGGTGAGAGGGGAAAGATTTAAAGGGGACCTAAGGGGCAACTTTTTCACACAGAGGGAGGTGTGTGTATGAAATGAGCTGCCAGAGAAAGTGGTGGAGGCGGTTATAATTACAACATTTATAAGGCAGAGATAACACAGTGTGGAGCTGGACGAACACAGCAGGCCAGGCGGCATCAGAGGAGCAGGAAAGTTGACGTTTCAGGTCAGGGCCCTTCTTCAGAAATGGAGGGGGAAGGGAGCTCTGAAATAAATAGAGAGAGGAGGGGTGGGGCTGGGGAAGGTAGGTGGGATGGTGATAGGTGAGTGCAGGTAGGGAATGTGGGGATTGATCAATGAGATGGGAGGAGCGGATAGGTGGGAGAGAAGATGGACAGGTTGTGTCAGGTCAAGGAGGCGGGGATGAGAGGGAGGGTTGGTCATGGGATGAGGCTGGGGGGTGGGGAGATTTTGAAACTGGTATAGTCCACATTGAGACCATTGGGTTGCAGGCTCCCAAGGTGGAATATGAGGCGCTGCTGATGGCCACCCGAAAACTGGAGGGTGGCCATTCCTAGACTTACCATGGCAGTATCCCCTGACTGACAATGTTTCTCCCTTCACCACACTAAGGAATGCTCCCCTTTGAATTTCACACATGACTGTTTTCTTGCCTGTCTATCCATCTCTGCTAAAAAGCAATGCGAGTCAGAGGCTGGCAGCCATTAACTGATCATGTAACACCTTGTATGCCAAGAAAATACAGCCACCCACACAGAGATTGGCAACCAGTAAGTCAATGCTGAAGTCAACGAGTGAGTGCTAAGAAAGCAATATGAAATAGACAGAGGCTTGCAGCCTCCAGGTAAAGGAGTGCTAAGAGCCATAAGATATCTCCTGTGAGATGTATGAGGTGTATGAGTGTCCCTGTGCACACTGACCTGCACACCATAGGTGGTCCTGAGCTCCAAAGTCAGATGTTGAAGAATTGATTCAGAGATAGTAGGAACTGCAGATGCTGGAGAATCTGAGATAACAAGATGTAGAGCTGGATGAACACAGCAGGCCAAGCA
>NC_063347.1:19070289-19096499 GCF_021869965.1 Rhincodon typus
GAAGGGTCTAGGCCCGAAACGTCAGCCTTCCTGCTCCTCTGATGATGCTTGGCCTGCTGGGTTCATCCAGCTCTACACCTTGTTATCTGTTGAAGAATTGAAGTGGTTTGGTTTGAGAGAGCAAGCACGATAGTGTGGTGAGGCTGGTGGTTTGTTGATGTAAACTTGAGAGGATGAGGCGTCGAGAAGGATGGTGGCCGTGGGTCGTACAGGGACGTTGTTGTAAGGAAACAGTTGGATGATGGCCAGGGTAAACATTCAGTGAGCTGAGCTGTCAAGTATCTGCTCTGATTTACAAGCTGTGTATTTGCACTATCTAGTTTCTCAGGGAAGTGTCATGTAAATAAGATGAGTTTGGGCTTTCATGAGATGCAAATACATGGAAATAAGGTAGTCGTTGCTCACTGACAAATTTCTGAAGTCACCATTTAGGACGTGAGGAGAAGATTGTTGAAATCTTTCTTGAAATCGAGATTCTGATATTTTCATTCTCTCCAAATTTTTGCATCTTTTTCCCCAATGCTCCCACCACACAAGATAGGGGAAATTCTGTGAATGGTCATTTATTACATCTTGGAAACATATGGGACAAATATACTTTATGTTTCATAATTAATTTCCATGATTTTCTTTGAAGTCTAGATGAGTTATTAATCCAAAAAAAAATTTGTTGTAGTGAAGAAAGTTCTGAACTTCACAGGCTGAGAATTGGTATGGACACTCATTGGGCTACTTATGAGAAAATTTCCCCTGCATTTGTCAATCTGGAAAGGAATACAGAACGGGGATGTGTTATATGATAAATTGAATGTCCTGTTCCTTGGTAACAGTACTTTGGAGAGCAAAGTTACATTTTGAAGTTATAAGGAAGAATCATTAAGCGAGAATTATCTAGCAATAAAGGGTCACACATAGCCGGTGAATTAGATGTTGTGGAAAGAAGACTAAAAGCTCAAAAAACAGGGGAAGCGATAATAGGTGTCAAAGGAAGGGACACAAAACTGGACAGAATAACCAGGAGAGAACAGTTAGAAATACATAGAGCGGAGCATACAGTTGTAGAGAATTCATTACTCTGCACAGTGCTGAACACATAAATTAAATTAAACTAAATATGCTCTGTGATTAAAACTTCTCAGAAAATGTCAGTTTATCAGAATAAAAAGCATTTTCTATAGATCATGAGTGGTAGCCAACTGGTATTATTGGTATGTATATAGTTTATACCTGGTTGTTTGATTATTATTGTGCCACCTGTCACATCCTCAATATGACAGGTTATAATGGATTAGGATTAAATATGATTGAAAATCCAACTCTGGCTCTCCATTGTGGCTTGTTGCAAAAGCACATCTGGTTCACTGTTGAAAACCTGCTATTCTTACCTGTTCTGGTACTTGTGTGATGGCAGACCCACAGCAATATGATTGATTCTCTCCGAAATGCCTTTGTGAGCCACTTAGTTGTATCAAACTGCTACAAAGCCTGAAGAAAGGGATATAACTGATGGACAATGCAGCATCAACCTAGACACTGGCAAACCTAGCATTGTCAATCTTGCAAAGTCTTCCTTACCAATATCAGAGGGCTTGTGCCAAAATTGAGAGACCTGTCCTATAAAAATGGTAAAGTGGTAAACGTAGTCATACTCACCAAATCCAACTTTACAAATAATGTCCCAGACACCACCATCACCATTCCTGGCTGTGTTCTGTCCCACCAGCAGGGTAGACGCACCAAAGGTGGTGACACAGTGGTATATATTCAGAGGAAGTTGCTCTGGGAGTGTTTAACGTTGACTCCGGACCCCATGAAATCTCTCATAGCTCAGGTCAAGCATGGGCAATGAAATCTCCTGCTGATTACCACCCTCCCTTTCCCCACCTTGGCTGACGAATAAGTCCCCTTTCCTGTTGAACATCACTTGGAGGAAGTACTGAGAGCGGCAAGGGCACAAAATATTCTCTGGATGGGGAATTTCAATGTCCATCTCTAAAAGCAGCTTAACCAAGCTGGCCAAGTCCTAAAAGATATAGCTAGTTGACGGGAACAGATGACTTTGATGACAAGAGCAGGACAGAGGCTATGACCTCTATGGCAAGTAACTCACCTTTCATTTCCCCAAAGCCTGTCCACCATTCTACAAGGTACCAGTCAGGAATGTAATGGAGTACACTTCCCTTACCTGGATGGATGCAGTTCTGTCGACACAATCCAGGACAAAGCAGTCCACTTGATTGGCACCCCATTCACCACCTTCAACATTTACTACCTTCATCATCAATCTGCACTTATCTGCAAAATGCAATGCAGTAACTCACAAAGGCTCCTTGGACAACACCTTCTAAACCGTGACCTCTATCATCTAGAAGGACAAGGGCAGCAGATACATGGGGATACTACCACCTACTGGTTTCCCTCCAAGCCACACATCATCTTGACTTGAAACTATATTGTCACTCCTTCATTTCTGCTGTGGCACACTCCTGGAGCTGTCTTCCTAACACCATTCCTGGTGTCCAACATCTCAAAGACTTCAGCGGCTCAAGAAAGTAGATCACCACCTTGCCCAGGGTAATTAAGAATGACAAAAATGCTGGAATAGCTAGTGGCACTCATGTGGATATGGGCTAAAGACTGGTAAATGGAATTAAGCCACATATCAGCCATGATCTATTGAATGGCTGAACGGCTTGCTCCTGTTTTGCTATCTCAATGACTGAATAATTGGATTAAAATTTCAGAATCCTACTCTCACAGTTGAGTTTTACAGCCTAATGTGAAGTCAGGCAAACTCCACATTATTGTTTTTAACAACCTTGAAGTGCTTACCTTTTCCGATTTATGGAACTTTGGTCTGCAAATATCTTAAGATTTGAGTTCTATGGAGCCTGGTCTGTTTATGTTGTGGTTGGATTCCATAGCACCGAGAATAATGAGCAAACAACTGACTGACCTAATCAAATATCTAATGAAGCACAACAGTTTCTTGCTACAGGGATAAACGTAATATCTTTTTGGGAAGGGTTTGGCCAGGTAGATTTGGAGAGACACGAGGAGACGACCTATGATAAATGCTACTGCATGCAGTGTCATATTTTTAGGGGAGACCATTAACTATTTTCTTTAAAAAATAAATCTGAAATCTTGCTGAAAAGAAAGATGTGTGACTAAATCTTTTCACGTTGTAGTCATTAGCGCAAGTGCAAGAATGCCAAATTTTGCATGATCGCAGCAATTTATACCACAGGTGAAAGGAGCGCTGATTGATTGGCAAGGTGATTCCAATTGACCAAGGAATTGCAATGGAGAAAGCAACGGAAACTATAGACTCAACCAAACCGCTGGTAATTAATCAAAAGGCACAAGGCTGGAATATATCCCTTTTATTCACAGACAATGGATTCTTGTGTATGTCACTTCTAGCAAGCAATAATGAACCAAATTGTGAACTCAACTGATCATGTTAAATTGGTTATTAGTGTAGCAATTAGGACAACCAGGATTGCACAACGCTGCCAAATCATAGAATTGTATCCAATAGCATGGGTTTTATTTGGGGCTTTGCAAGCATGCACCATTTTAGTATGGTCTGTACTCTACATGATACGAACAATGGAAGGAGCATACTGTTTGATTTGATCAGTCAGTTGTTGAAATGTGCAGTATACATACTTGCCATTGCACCATACTGAAACTCCTAGACATTGTTGGTCAATTGTGTATTAGGTAGAATGTCCTTTTGGATTGATAGCAGCATCCTGTTTGCGGAAAACAGCGACTGCATGGCAACACCACAAAACAGCTTGCTTAACGTGTTGTTCAAATGTTTTGAGATGTTCCCCAAAGCAAGCAGTCAAATCCTTTGGGGTCTTTACAAAGTAGATAAGACTGCATGGTGAGCAGCAATTATAAAATACTAAGTTGAAAAAAGTACAAGTACATCACCATTTCTGCTGGAAGTAGAGATCAGGGCTTTGGACTGTGACAATAGGAATTGAAAAGGGAGGTGTTTTATCTCCTGCACTTGCATGGAATTGGGGAGTGTTGAGGGTGATTGAAGAGTGGGCATAGAGTCATGGAAGGAATGGTCCCTTCAGCAGCCTGACAAATAGAGTGATAGCATTCAGCTAGAGATGGCAGAAATGGTGGAGGGTGATCCATTAAATGAGGAGATTGGTGGAGTGGATGGCATGGAACTCTTGTAAGGCCTGCAAGAGAACTCATAGCTTAACAAAAGTAAATACTTTACTGGAAGGTCATCTACTTCTGCTGATTGCCCTCAAACAGGTTGGAGCAACTTTCTTTCTCAACACCAGCATTAAAATGGGGTTCATCCTAGTGACATAATCGGATGCCCATTTTCATCTTTTAAATATGGACCCCATTTTGGATGCACTGTGAAAATTCACCAAAGATCCTCAGACAGCACCTTCCAAGTCTACAACCACTTCCATCTTGAAGGACAAGGGCAGCAGATACATGGGAACACCATCACCTGCAAGTTCCCTTCCAAGACACTCACCATCCTGACTTGGAAATATATCGCCATTCCTCCACTGTTGCTGGGTCAAAACTCTGGAATTCCCTCCCTAAGGGTGTTGGAGTTAACCTACAACCTGTGGACTACAGTGGTTCAAGACGACAGCTCACCATTACTTTCTCAAGACCAATGAGGGATGGGCAATAAATGCTGGCCCAGCCACGAGTCCCATCAGTGAATAAAAAAAAATTAGGCTTTGGGTTGACATACTTCTTACCCACAACATAAAGTTGTACTCAGTATGATCACGCAAGGAGTTCTGGTGGATAAATATACTGTTCCATTTTACTTATCCCTTTTCCTCCTTGTTCAGTTTTTCTTGGGCCAGGAATTCAAGATACCACTCTAAATTTGCATTGATTACTTGATTAATTTCATTGGAAATCTGTCTTGAGTTTATGGTATAACCAGATTTTCTTCATGCTAACTTGGAATGTCCACCCAGAGTGTTTAGGAAGTAGGAAATCATGGACGTAATCAATGAATGACGAAAAATTTTTTTTTTAGGCCTTTGTCTCTTCCAATTTTCTCAAGCTGGGATTTCACTTTTGAATTTTTATTAATTCATGCAGCAATTGATATTTATTCTGGTTAACAACCCATTTTGAAAGAATGTTCACCAAACCCTCACATACAGACTCCTCTGAGTAATGCTATCAGATGTGTATATATGAACTTACAGTATCAATTCTTCTATAAGTTGCACTCCCTCATAACTCTGAGGTGTTAGCTAGACATTTCTTTGACATGTGAAGGAGTGAGTGAAAGGCAGCATTATAAATGATGGTAAATGCTGAATAAATTCTGAGTTTGAAATGTTCGACTCACACAAATGGCTTCATCCAGTATTGTTTCTGGTAGATCAGTAACACTGCGCTGTAGATAATGTTTTGAGTATTTGTCTAGACCTCTTGCTGGAACTGTTAAATAGAGGTTCCTTCTGCTTGTTATAGTGATCAAATCTTAGCTTCACCTCAAAATCTTAAAAATTCAACTGTAAATATTATAATAAGATGAAAAAGATCACTTGTTCCATATCGCTTATGATTATACTCAATCACCCTTGGATTTTCCTATTCTAATCTAATTTCTCTGGCCATTTCCTTCCACCTTTCTCTGAATATCCTAATCGACTCAAGTATCATAGACTTTTGTGATAATTCATTTTACATTCTCATAACCATTTCCATGAAAAAAATTACCTTGTATTCTGGCCCTTTCTGCTTCTTACTCTGATCCTAAATTACCTCCTAGTTCCCACTCTGCTGATCAGTTTGCATAACCAATGCTATGATTTCAAGTAGAAGCAAATTACTGCAGATGATGGAATCTGTGTTGAAAGCAAAAAATGCTGGAGATCACAATGGATCAGGCAGCATCCACGGCATCCATCATCAGCTCTGATGAAGAGACATTTAGACGTGAAATGTTAGCTTGCTCTCTCTCCATGGATGCTGCCTGATCCATTATGATCGCCAGCATTTGCTGTTTTCAGCTATGATTTCAAGATTTTGAACATTTCTATTGGATGTTTCCTTGATTACTTTATTTCATTCAATAAAGCCTCAAGTTTCAAAGTATTGTGACTGTGTCCTCTTATTCCTGCTTTATTCTTTGGGATCTAAATTGCTCATTTTCTTGGTTGTATTAATGTTTTTGTGTGTGGTTGCCCAAACTGCACCCAATACTCAAATTGTGGCCCAATCAGTCTACAGCCTAGTCGACACGACTAACCTGATGTTCTGATTGAAAACTGGGCAACTAGGCACTTCAAACGAACTGAGTTATCTTGCCTGCCCTGGGCATGGCTCCTGATTTTAATATGTTAGGTAAGCTTCCTAATGCAGTTGGGTCCATCTTTAAGACTTGTTCGATTTCACTAATGTCATCAGGATCAAAGGTCAATATTAATTTTGTGACCTGAGCAAGAAACTGCATCAGGTTGCCCATCGGGGCAACTTAGCAGGGAAGTGGATCAAAAGTCAAGCTTCAATGTTCCTGTGGACTCTGAAAAGGAGAGGTGTAGTGGTCTGTGCACGAGGGAGACATTGGAAGTGACTAACTCCCTGTCTCTCCCAGCAAGAAAGGCCCAGTTGTGATGCTTTGAGAGGCTGAAATGGCAATAAGAAGGGGGATATTGGGAGGGAGATGGTCATGTAAAGAGGGTGTTCAAAGAGTTCAAAGATAAGGACAGGCGCTTGTCTATCACTAACCACTTCTAGTTCCTATCCCTGCCCCAGTTGTCCCAACATTAGGGAAAATGGGCTCCTTCCAACCCAAGCTGCCAATAAAAAGGTAGAGTCGCCATAGTCCACCCAGACCCTGGGCTGCTCTCTTATTAGAGAGAGATGTCTTGTGATGGTTTAACCTGAGGGTCGCCAGACATTAGATACCCTATCTGTAGAGAAGGCAGGTAATCATGTTGGTGGTGAATTGATGCCCTTATTGGTTGTTAATTGACCATTGAAAGACCTTTACTGGTGGTGAGCCAATAAGGTCGCCCAAGAACAAAGACTGTCTTTTTCACCTTCATGACATTGGCCAACTTAATCTCTGCCTCAGCCCATCTGCTGTTAAACTCTTCATTTATGACATTTTACTTCTAAACTTTTATCCTTCAAAGCACTTTAGGCTGGTTTCCTGCATTCTTCCCTCCATAAATCCAAGGTCATCCAAAACTCTGGTGCTCCTGTCTTAACTCACACTCAGCTTAATTGACCTATCACATCCTTTCTTGCTGGCCTACAATTCTACCCTTGTTTTCAAATCTCTCCATGACCTTTCCAATCGCTATCTGTGTAAATTCCTCCAGCCCCATCACACTCTTTGATAATGTGCGTTCATCTAATTCAGTCCTTCTGAATAACCTCTGATTTTATTTGTTTAAACCATGCTCTCAATGCCTAAGCTTTAACATTTCATTTCCTAAACCTCCCCACCTCTCATGTAACTTTCCTCCTTTATCTCTGTTTCAACTTGGTATCAACTATCTACCTATCTGTAGTCTGTCTTCTCAGTTCAATACCAAATCCTGGCAGTTTTTCTGATTTTTCCCACAACTCAGTCTCTTGACATTAAGACTCCTCAGGTTGAACTGAGTAAGCATTACAACTTGGTTAATTATTTGTTATGGTCATAACTTTATATCCCAACCTTCAGTTATGGCTAAAGATGTTACATATTTCAGGACCTGGCCCAATTTCCCTTACACCCACCCACTCCTCATTTCAATGAAGGCAGGTTGGACGCTGGCAAGCATTCTTCACCTGGGAAGGTTGGTTGCTTATTTAAGTATTTTAACAAGGATGACTTGTTATGACTGAGGTTGAATAAGTGCACTGTCTCTTAAGGCACTCCTTAAAACTTAGAACCCTGTCCAAGCTTCCAGTCATCTGACCAAATATCTGTTTTTGTGCTCATGTCATGGTTTGTTTAAAATGTCCTGTGAAGTGTTGGGGGCGATTATTACTTCAAAAGTTCTTATTTTTGTCATTGTTCAGCTGCATGGACAGTTTCATTTAGGAAGAAAGTTCCTTTGCCCCTCAGTCAGATTTTCATCAAGGCCAGGATGTCGATGTAGGCATCTGTAAGTAGCTCACGGAAGGCAATGGTCTAATCCACAAATGAGGGTCTATGGGGAAGGCGATGGCCCAGTGGTATTATGCTGGTTTGTTAATCCAGAGACCCAGATAATGTTCTGGGTACCTGGGTTTGAATCCTGCCACAGCAGATGGTGGAATTTGAATTCAATAGATATCCGGAATTAAGAGTTTAATGATGACCATGAATCCATTGTCAATCGTAGGAAAAACCCATCTGGTTCACTCATGTCCTTTAGGGAAGGAAACTGCCATCCTTTACCTGGTCTGACCACATGTGATTCCAGCCCCACAACAATGTGGTTGACTCTGAACTGCCCTCTGAACAATTAGGGATGGGCAATAAATACTGGCTAGCCAGTGACCCCCTCATCCCACAAATGAATAAAGAAAAAACAAAAGGGGGATGTAGAGATGGATGGTGATATTTGATCCACTGGCAAAGTCTACAGTGTCAGCAGTGGGAACAGTGAGTGAATGGGGAGGAGATCAACAAAATTAGCACCCATTGCAGACATATAATCAGAAGATAGGCTTGGATCCTTGGATTTGAAGCTCATACAGAGGCAGCAACAGTTCCCTCAATGGACCCTGTGGAAGATGCCAAGGAAGGTGTAGCAGGAATTTGTAGGTGTACGTGAAAAGGACTCAAGCCTAGAATGTTAGGGAAGTCAGAAGACCATGGAGTGTTGCAGGATTGGGGTAGGTTTTTGGGATGGCACAGCATTTGAGAAAGATGGAAGCATAGCAGGCATAATGACAGGTGAGAGGCGCTTAGGAAAGGAATTGAGAAAAGTAGTAAAACAAAAAGGACTAGAAAAAAAAAGTAAGAAAGAATAGTAGGGCTAGATTCATTGACACAACCAAAACAACCATACGATTGAACACAGGCAGAACACAAATATCTGGGCAGGGCAATGTCCCACTTATAAAATCACATCTATCCTGGCAATAAACAGGGAATGAAGAGCAATCACAACACAGCTGGACTTAAAGTCAGAATTCTGTGGTGAAATTTAGAATAGTCAGGGTAGAGTCAACAAGGATCATCAATGAACTGTTATACTATTTCAAAAACAGGTGAGGAAGCAAGTGAACTCCAGAAGACAAGTTCAAGAGTAGAGCATTGAAGAATGCACTGATGGTGGCATTACCTTTGGGACAATGATCGAGGAGATGTTCAGGATTGTTCACAAGATGAAGAAAAAAAAAGTGATTCACCTGATTTCAGGAATCCCATTTTCCATTTGAAGGCTCTCTCTTGCTTTTAAAAGTTTGTGTAGCTGAATCCCTAGATCTCTCAGTTCCTTGGCTCAAATGAGGCTTTTACTGAACAGAACATATTTCTAGTTTGTTATTTTTGCCAAGACTGACTACTGCAGATTTATCTGCAATGAGCTACATTTGCTGCATACCCATAGCTAATCTGTGTCCATATGCAATCCCCTGGACATATTCTCAGCTTGCCATCCTCCATAATTTGATATTGTCAGTAAGTTTTGATACATTGATTATAAATCGAAACGCTCATACAAAGGCGAGCTCAATACCACCTATAATCAGCTTGGCTGATTTGTGGTAAGTCCTCTGTCTTTTCCTGATAACTGCTTTAGCACAATTGCTGCCAGATTTAAACATTCAGGGGATGTTCAATTCATTTGTGTTTCATACAGCTGAAACCAAAATAAAAATTATAAACAGTTGCTCTTTTCAGGCTCTAGACAATTGAATAATCTTATTCACTCAATACATCTTTTCTATCTAGTGTATGAAAATACAGTGAAGGAGAAGTATAAGGAGAGATGTAAACAAAGCAAAGAGGAGATGGTGCACAAGCAAAAAATAGAACCTGGAGCACAGATCAAAGTGTGGCCAAATAATTACCTTGGACAGGCAGAGAATACAGAAAGAAGGATACAAAATATGCACACAAAATAGTTGACTGAGTCACAGAAAAATCGATGGAGAAAGTAATTGTATGCAATCTATATCAGTATATTTATATCTTTTAAATGAGTCTTGCCATGTGGGTCAGGTGTCTTTCGCCTGATGCTACAAGCTATCACTAACGTCTCTGTGCTCCACCGTGCTTCATATCGCATTTCAAAATTGCTGGTGGGACAAGAACACATTTCAAAACATGAAACAAAGCATTTAAATCAAAATAAGAGGATTGTACGAATGGATGTTTTATGTAACACTTGCCATTTACCAAAGCGCTTCATGACGCTGGAGACCTGTGGGAGGGCTGTGGAGCAGCTTGCAGAAGCCTTTACTAAATGACCTCACCTGGAGCAGACAGAATGTTTAGTAGTTGATGCCAAATTGGTGATTAGAATGTGGATATTGCTTTTCAAAGGATAGAACTTACATTTAAAGAGTGAGGAAAATCTGATCCCTGTGGTACCATCTGCTACTCCTGCTAGGAGTGTGAAGCCGGGCACCCGGCTGTTCCTACTTCCTTTAAATGACCTTCTCAAACACTGTGATAACGTATAATGCAACTCCTTCATAATCGCGAAATTCTCATACAATGGCACGTTTTTCTGTAAGCTATAATAATATCCTAATCAGAGAAGTGTGTATCACATGGTGTGACAAAGCTAAAAATATTACAGTAAAGTATTATATTTCATTAATAGTGGTATATCTGAAAGACTATTTAAACCAAGAATTGAATCAATGTTGCCCTTTCCTTGATAACGCTTTCTGTAAGCACAATGTTATATTTCAATTAGAGGGTGTTTATTGAGTCACCCTGATGGAAATTAAATTAACAAGCTGATTAAATTGCTCCATTTAGTAAAACCTATCAGTACTGATTCTAATGCATTTGGAATCAATTAGAGCTTGAGAAAATACTCCTGGTGAAATAATATCCTCAATAGTTATATTCCTGAAATAATTAATGTCAATTGTAATTGTGTGTGCATGTGTGAATTTCAATAGGAAAATAAATTCTTAAAGTAAAATTGTCCCTTCATGGAGTGTAGAAAATCATTCATCTGGCATGACTGGTTGGTATTTCTGAGAGCAACAAGAAGGATTAATTTATTTTAATTCATTGGTGCAGATTCTGCTGCCTGACTCTGGGGTTCAAATTCATATCCTCAAGGAGAACTTCTTTCCAAGAATAGCCTTTGACAGTTTCAGCCATCAGGGCAGCATGCATAATTAAAGAAAGCAACCCCTGCCATCTTGCACTGTGTAATAGTCAATGGAATGAGAAGAGGTTTGAACGCCAAAGAGCAGCAGGGAACAGAGGTGAGAATGTTGTCAGGCTTTGAAAATTTCATATACCCAAGATGGGTAGTTATTTGGTGAAAAGTTAATTGTACATTTATTTCTATCCATGAGAAATTGTCTCGATTACAGATTGAGGGATAGGTAATAGTATTCATTTCATATTTTTGTTCTAGAAATTACTTTATTTTACCATTTATGTTTCGATGAAGATCTACAATACCATTTGAACAAACAGCACATACTAGAGACACATCTGAGATCCTGGCATACAGGCTTGCTGTTTAATATTCATGAGCCATCTAATTTGGCTGGTGCACTCGGTACTGATCAAAGTGAAGAATACCACTGCAGGAAAGCTCTGTGCCTGTGACAGTCATCAGTGTCATAACCAGTCAAGGCTGCTCCGGCAACAAACTGTATTTTACTGAAGCACTTTTAAGCCCTTTACAGGATTGAGCTGTTACTCTCTGATGTTGCAGGGACAGGGCTATTCAGCCCCTGGATACTTGTGGTGAAGGACGTTTGCTAATGCTTTCTTCTGCTCCTTTCCCTTCCTAAAGGTTTGTGCAACCAACTGACCATGTAGAATCTGAGAACCTGAGACAACCACGATGGGAAAGTCTATATGGAGTGGCGCTGGACTTCAGCCTGGCCTGCAGCGATCCATTTGACTATTAATTGGTTCTTGGTTCCGGTCCTTGATGAGACTGAAGTGCAGCGAGTCTACATTAGCAAGCCGCAGTACAAAAGCAAAATAAAAATAGTGGATATTTTGATCGTACTGATTGAACAGAAACTTGATTACAATCTGCACTGACCTTATCCCTGCCATAAATATCTTTATAAAGCTATAAGCAATACTGTGGAAACAATGGGAGACATGACGAATAGTGCGGTGGATTTCTATCCAAAGAACCAAAGACGCGAGTCTAACCATGCAGGTGATTTTGGGTGTTCTCTCAATGAACTCCGCTCTCTTATGGAGCTACGTGGATCGGAGGCAGTGCAAAAGATACAAGATACCTATGGTGATATGAATGGATTCTGTAGACGTTTGAAAACTTCGCTAACAGAAGGTAAGGTTATTTCGTAGTGAAAAGCATAAATACACGCTGACACTAAAATAGCCATTCTTTTAATTTAAAAAAATGTTGATTATCTTGACTTGTCAATACATTGCTTTAGTGTTCAGTGACTTGCATCTGCGCAATGTCACATTAACCTTGGGAACAATAGTTCATTGTAGCAGGTAATTTCTTTACAGGGTTTGGTCAATATAGCACGTGAAAATGTGTTGTGCCTATTTTGGCCAGCGATATATTTAGCTGTGATCTCTGCATTGCTTAGTAATAATGTAAATTTATATCAATGATATGCACCGCATGCATACATCAAAATACAATTAACAGCTCTTTATCGTTCAGTGGAATCAGCCAGTTTAATTATTTACATGAATTTTTAATTCTTGTCGTGAACTGCTCTTGTAGAGAGCATAGTCACAGATCGTTACTGCTACAATTATATATTTTTATAATAACTGAAGATATCCTAAAATATGTATGCAAAGCAGGGCAGACTAAACTCTGAGCTGGAGTTGTGTAGCTCAAGAGAAAGTTTACTTTGTGAATGCCCAATATTTGTAATCCAAATGTATGAACAGTTTTATCTACATGAAGGAGATTTACTTGTACCATTCTATGAATAAAACATTATCTAATACCATCACAGTAACACTTAGGCACTGGCTCATAACTACACGTTTTGAAGTACTTCAACATATTAATTGACATCTGATATTCTCTTAAAGTGTAATAGGAGTTATAGTTCATTAGCATACTAATTAAAGTTCATTGCATGAAACTTGTTTTCCTATTTTCTTTTGAGAATCTTAGCGGGAGAATTTGATAGCCAACAACAAATGAGACAAAATGGCATAAACATTGAACTGTTATTGGATCTATCAAATGCAGGAATTTGAAAAAGTACAGATCACTTTTTATATTGGATGTGGTCACAACCGAAAAAGGGATCAAAAGCCCACGATGTGTTTGTGCTTGAGGTCTACTCTCCATCCTCGGTGTGTAAAGTTCTTCCCTCCAAAATCTGTCCTTAGTTTATCACCCAAGTCATGGTCACTTGGAGCACCTATTCTTAATGACCCATTTCAATTGCCTATTACTCCTCTCAAAATCTCCAGGTTAAAATTTTGATTCGTGTATTTAAACAACTCAATGCCCTGCCCTCTCTGTGATCTTTTTCATCCTTACTATTAATTTTTACTTCGTATTTTATATATTCCTTGAATTTGACCATTTGGCCCCATCCCTTTGCGATGGCATTGCAGCCCAGCTTTCAGCTACCTGGACCTAACTCTCAAGAATTCTTTTACTCCTCTGTTTCTCTACCTAAGGACATAAGAAATAGGAGCAGGAGTGACGATTAAACCTTTGGTCATTCAATAAGATCGTGGCTGATCATCAGCTTAAGTGTCACTTTCATGCTCACTCCTCATATCCCTTAATTCTCTTAGAGTCCAAAAGCCTGTCTGTCTCAACCTTAAATATTCATAAATGAACATTCCACAATCCACTGAGTTAGTGGATTCCAAAGATTCCCAACCCTTTGAATGAAGACATTTCTCCTCATCTTAGTCCTATATGATTGGCCCCATTTCCTGAGCCTGTGTTCCCATGTTCTAGACACCCCAGTCAAGGGATACAACCTCTCAGTGTCTCTCCTGTCAAGATCTTTCTAAATATCTGACCTTGTGATTTTGAAACCATATTTAAGATTTCTCCCTTTGACCGGATTTCTGGTCATGTTTCCTCCTTTTTTGAATATTGTTGAAGCTCTTAATCATGTCAAGCAAAATTGTTTTATCTTAAACATGCTTAAAATATACATGTATTTTTATGCTTAAATGATTTGTTAGCTTAAAAGTATGATGCTACACTGCTTATCTATAAAGAAGTAAGCCAGTGGTTGAAGGGAATTTCACAATTGATGAGTTCAGTGGATAGTGGAATTCCATGCTCTTCTCTCTTATTGAGCACCGAGACTGGTTCACATGTGCAATCCCTTGTTTGAGCACATTTTGAGTGTACGTGAGTTGCTAACATTGACTGTTTATTCAACTGAGGAGCAACATTCCCAAGCTTGATGCACTCATTACTTGACGATTTGTTTTGCAACAGCAGTCATTGGATAGCCATCAAGAACTAGGTGGCTGGCAGATATTTAAAAAGAAATCCTCCCCCATCCTTTATCGCTCTTCTACCAATAGCCCTGTGGCATTGAAATAAATTGTAGTTTCCCATTACTACCTGGTCCATCCACCACAACATCTGATTCATTTCTTTTTAGAGATGCTTGTAACTTTCACCATACTGCCTAGCTGAGAATTTTTGTTTGTTTTTTTTTCAAAACATTGGGCAACCAATACTATTTCTTTCGCCTTTCAATTTTCCATTATTTTAGATGGTCACTGAATTCAAGTTGCAATTATTTAGACTGCATTGTGTGTTACTCCTTCTGTGAGTGTTGATCTATTGAAAATAATGTCGACGTTTTCAGTGCTGAATTGTGTCAATTGAATATTAAATTCTGCTGATCATACACGCGTGTGGAAATCACCAAGTTTCTGACAGAGATTGCCCCCTCCTCCAGAAACTGTACAATGACCGTATCAAGCCAAGAAATCTCTCCACTGTAATACATTTAAATGGTGTGAAGCTGTTGTACTTGTGCACCCGAGCACACTAAACTCACCAGACAAAAGCTAGGGCTTTTCTGTTCCGATGTAAGTGCATCTTTAACAGCATTATAGTCCATGACTACTGCCAGAAAACCTTTTTGCTAGGGAAAATGGAAGAGAGTTCTGCAGTTAGTCAAATCAAGATGAGATTTGATTACAGCTGTTACTCTGGGAGTTCACTTGCTGTCAATAAAATGAAACCGCTTAATGACCATCTGTAATACACAATGGATCCGTGATATTCCATAAACACTGTTCTGATTTAAATACATATATTCAGTACCTTTTGGGATTTTGTTTAAACTTGTGAATTGGCCTGGTTTGCAGATTGGCTGGAATATATACCAAATACATTGGTAATAGAGGAGGTGGGCATTGAGTCCAACATAGGGTTATTGATCACACGATCTGCTCTGTCTTGGATGATATTAAGATTCCAAGCTACTTATGTCCTGATAACTGATAGATATTGCATTGCACTCCTGACTTTGGTCATGTGCATATTGGAAAGGATTGAGAGCTGCCTGTTACAGTGTACCTTACTTCTGTCCTATGCCTGTAGACACCCACTGAGTACTGTGGTCCTGGTTAAGCTTCTCATCTCTGATAACACCAGTGATGTTGAAGGTTGAAGAAATGTAACAATGACGCATGTGAAGATCACCAAGTGTTTGTAGAGATTCCTCCCATCGGAAATATTGATTACTGAGCTGTTAAGTAGCATAAATATTAAATTCTCTTTCTCAGTTTTGTTCTGAATGTTGTCCAGTTCCAACTTAAATATTTTTTTAAAGCAGAAGTAGATAAATTCTCGTTAGGAAAGGGAGCCAAAGGTTATTGGGAGTAGAGGGACATGTTGAATTCGAAACACAAACTGATCAGCCAAGATCTTATTAAATGATGGAGTAGGCTTGAATGGTGGAATGCTCCCTTTCTGCCCTATTTCATAGGTTTATACTGCAGGCCAACATGAATTGCTGAATTATCTGAGGAGTTGTGAATGGGGTCAAGTATTATAGAATTGACAAAACAGAAGCAAACTATCGATTTTTATGAAGGGCAGTTCACTGATTAAGTGGCCAATGTTGATGCTGAGATTGTTGCTTTGAGGAGTACTGAACAATATCTTGGACTCTGGTAACCACAAGCTTCTTTCTTTGTGTAAGGGCCCATTGCCTTCAGGGTAATTTTAACTTTACCCCAGCGAGAAAACTGATTAGAACAGATTGACTACACTCTGCTGGTTTTGCTTTTCCAGATGGATTAAAGGTCCTCTTTCTCTCTACATTTTACTTAGCCACTTCCTAATGCCACATTTAAGTGAACCAGCTTTGTGGTGCCATTATTAAATAATGAAGGTATGAACAAATCAGGAAACTGCAGGTCAGTGTGTCTAACATCAATGATAGGGAAACTATTGGTGGAAATCAATTGAAAGACAGAATTAGTATCCACTTGGAGAGGCAAGAATTAATCACGGATTGTCAGCATCACTTTGTCAAAGGCTTTGCCTGACAGAGTTGTTTGAGATTTTCAAGGAGGTGATGAGTTATGTGCATGTATTTATTGCAGTGGATGTAGATTACCTAGACTTTGATAAGGCTTTTGACAAGGTCTTGTTTGGGAGTCTGGTCAAGAAGGTAAGAACCCATGAGATCCAGGGCCATTTGTTAAATTGAATTCAGAATTGCCTTCGTGGTTGGAGGCAGAAGGGTAATGTTTGAAGGTTATTTTGTGACTGGAAGCCTGTGTTCAGTTGCATGCTGCAATGTTTGGTGCTGGGTCTCCTGCTGTTTTTTTTTTAGTGTACATTAGTGATCTAGACATGTATGTAAGAGGAAGTTGATCGGGAAGTTAGTAGAGTGGTAAATAGTGAGGCAGAAAACCTTAGACCAAAGGGCAATATAGACAGGCTGGACAGATGAACAGAACAATGACGAATGGAATTTAATCCTGAAAAGTGTGGAGTGATGCCAAGGCAAAGGAGTACACAATGCAAGGTAGGGCCCCAGGAAGTGAGCATGTCCACAGATCCTTTGAAGGCCAACAGGACAGGCGGATAAGTGGTTAAGAAGGCATATGGAATACTAGCCTTTATTAGTCAAGGCAGTGAATACAAGAGCAAGAAGGTTATGGTGGAGCTGTATAAGACATTAGTCAGACCCAGCTGAAGTATTGTGTGCAGCTGTGGTCATAACACCAAAGGAATTATATGATTGCACTAGACAAGGTGCAGAAGAGATTCACCAGGACATTTGCCTGGACTGCAGCAATTCAGCAATGAAGAGAGACTAGATAGCCTGGAGTCATTTCCCATGGAGCAGAGAGGCTGGGGTGTACAAAACTTTCAGCAAGTTTAAGGAAGAATGTTTTTCACCCAGAGGGTGGTTCTTTCTGGAACTTAATGCCTGAAAGGGTGGTAGAAGCAGGACCTATCACAACATTGAAGAAATATTTAGATGATCGCTTGAGGTGCAATAGCAAGGCTATGGACCAAATATCAGACCAATTGAGTAGTTTGCTGGTCATCGAGCAGCTGAGACATCATGGGCCGAAGAGTCTCTTTCTGTGCTGTAAACTCTATGACTCTGTCATTGTATATTGGCTGAGCATTAGCTTTGATGATAATTAGCACCTTAGCCAAGGCTGAACAGGACTTTTTCCCCCTGTTGCTTAAAGCTAAAGATGCTTCTAACATTGCACCGTTGCCTTTTACACTCTAACCGCTGTTCCTCAGCTAAGGATGGGCTTATTTATAAACCATCTTCTTCCCTGAACTTCCCTTTTTGTCAACTACGTTATGAACGGAATACAGTGCTGCTATAGAGCTATGCTTTAGTCTGTCAGCTCTATTGCTTCGCGCTTTGTGATGAGCATGCTGGTAACCCTGTGTTTGTGTCTTCACCAGATTGCTACCTCTGTCAGGGGGCTGCTTCTGGCACACTCTTCTTCACTCTGCATTGAACTGGGGTGCACACTTTGCCCTTTTAACTATTTCATTATAATGGAGTCTTCATGGAATACAGCAGCAGATTGGGCAGGAAAACAAACCTCAATTGGGGAAAAAAAACTCCTATGAAATTCCACCCTCTTTTTAATGATCAGTGGGTTACTGGCAGGCTGTAATGGAACTCCCCCTTTCTATGGATGATATGAAGTCTTTGATAGTCAGGAAGTAACTGAAAGCCTGAGAATTGTAAGTGTGAAGTGAAAATGTTAAAAAGTACATCTAGCAGTGACTTCTACCGGAAATAAACAACAGATTCTCTACCCACTCATCTGAAATAACAAAATTTGCTTTGTCTTCCTTTTCACAAAGAATATTTATTGAATAACCCTCAGTTGGGAAAATTGGATTAAGCATCTATAAATTGGATGAGTGAGAACTGGCATCACATATTGATATGTATTTTATCAATTTCTTATCTACGATTTCATACACATCTGTGAAAGATAGTAGTCATGGTTCAGGGAAAGTTTTTTTTCTTCCAATGAAAGCTAGCAGCTAACTTTCTTGGGAGTTATAGCTACTGGAATATTCTTTTAAATTAATTGAAGGTAAAGTTTGAATGTAAACATACAATATATTAATGTTGATATTACAGTGCCATATAACATTGGTGAATATCATATATACTCAATTTAACAAATGTGATGCTCTAACTTTTAAATATTAAAAATTACACATTTAAATAACTCCTACTTTTAGTGATGGTTAGATGTCCTGACTCCAACAGGAAGTTTATTTAACTGAGGTGTGTCAGGGTTTAGAGGAAACTAAATTAAACATCAGATTTGATGTCTGTTTGTATTATTTGTTACAGAATTTTCTTTTCATTATAGTCAAAGTAATTTCTTCTAGCGAGTTGATGCCATTTTGTTTATCAATAATTATTGATAGCACTAAAATTTGGATCCTTGTGTCCATTCCACTGCTGTGCAAGAACAAATTAGCTAGTCCTGTTCCCTTACTCCTTTTCCAAGAGCATTTCAAACATTTTCTCTTTGGATAATGATCCAACGTTCTTTTGAAACCCATGATTGAAATTATCTCCACCATCCTCCTCAGGCACTGAATTCCAGAACTTACTTTCTTGTTGCATACGCAGAAGCTTTTCTTCATGTCACCTTTCCTTTATTTATCACTTAAATTCCATCAGTTTCCCTGGTTCTTGCCCTTTCCACCAGTGGGAACAATTTTTCCCTACCTGTCCAGATCTCTCATGATTTTAAACACCTCTATCTCATACCCTCTCAAAATAACTCCAATTTCTGCAAATTGTCTACGTAACTGAAGTCCCTCATTCCTGGAACTATTCTTGTAAATCTTAGCTCTACTCTCTCCAATTATATTCATGTCCTTCAAAAAACAGCACTGATTGGCCTTCTTCTGTATTGGAACCACCATATGATCCTCTGATTATGTGACACTTTAAAAACTGTGAAATTAATAACATAGCATCTACTTGTCTATGCTTTTGTTGCAAATCCAGTTGACAGTTATCATTCTTGGATTCAGTGCCTCTGGTCTGTCACGCAAGCAAATCCCAGTCCTTTCTGATTCAGAATTTACATTTGCTGTCCAGGGGTGTGACCTGAAAAGGAATAAATGCTAAACTTCTCAATGGATGAATGTGATTGCACAATGTTCCACCTTTGTATACTTCACCATGATCCACCAATGAAAGATCTCACCAGCTAAACTTTCCCATATTCTCTATATAAAAACAGAAAGAACTGGGGATGCTGTAAATCAGGACGAAAACACAGATGCTGCCAGACCTGCTGAGCTTATCCAGCAAGTTTGTTTTTGATCCCCATATTCTCCGTGTATTTCTGCTTGTTACTCATCTGATTGCAAAGGAGACTCCAGCATGATGTTTCCGGATGCCTCAGACGAAGGACTAAACTGCTTCTATTGTTTCACTTGGAATAATTTGGGGAACCTAGTATGTTCTTCTTATGACTCAGCTTCTCCAAATCCAGTCAGATGGACAATTGATTGCCTTTCTGGATTCGAGTCTATTCCTTCTATTTATTCTCTTCTCTACCTTTTATCCTTTTCTCTTACTACATACGTTCTCCTCCATAGGTACTCTATCTTCACAAACCCCAATTCATCATGTTTATTCCTACTTTCATGCAACAGTCCCAGCCCACTCTCTTTTAAATGATCCTTGAACTTCTCTTTATTCCACTCTTGGCATCTCTGAAAAATGCACTGTGGCAATAACAATCCCAGCTGCCTCATCTGAGTCTATTCATACAATTTCACCCCAAACCTCGCCAGCCTCTTTACTACCCCAGCTCTGACGCCTGTGGACTCAGATTGACTGACTATTACTGCTTGACTCTACATTTTCCTTCCAGAATGCACCTTCATGTTGCAATAAAGCCCTTGTCATTCATCGTATTATTGTAAATGATCTCATTAACATCACTGGCTTGATGAAAACTTGGCTGAAGGTGTGCTTACACTTTTTGGAGAAGCTTTCCTGTGAGGGTATATTTCAATGACTAGCCCTGCTCAAACCATTATGATGGTGGTGTATCCTTTATCAATTGGCCTACCTCCTGTATTACTTTTAAAACTTCTCCTTTTAGTATCCCACTATTCAAATCTTACTTTTAATATATTGTTCCGTTTGCCTATGCAAATATCACTCCTTTTTTTTTCTGTTTTTCATGCACATTCTGCACTGAATGACTTAACATCTTGGCAATTTCAATCGCTATCTCAACTCTTGCAGCATTTTCTCCCGAGATTTTATTGCATTGCTTTTCTCTCTAAATCTCTCCCTCCATATAAACTCTCCTCACAGCCTTGCCATTTCGAGTCGCCTAGCTTCTGCCATTGTTGTTATTGCTGAAAAGGAACTCTCTCATCGTTTTTTTTCCATTGTGCTCTACCTATACTCTCATTTTCCCTCCCAATGACATTTCATTCTGTGCTCATCCCTGGAGAATAATCTCTCAAGACCCTTGCCACTTCGCTTCTAAATTTTCAACTATTCAGGTATTGGCTTGCCCTTCACCATGGCCTTCCTGCAACTACTGAATCACACCATCTCAACTACCTATAATCCTGCATCGCCATTAACATTGTTCATCGGTCTTTCACCCTAATTTTATGCCAGTCCTGCTCCCTTAAGTCCAAGGAATTCAGATTTGAATATCTTTAACAATTTTTTTATTATTTTTTTATTTTTTTCATGAGATATGGGTGTTAAGGTGAGGCCAGCAATTTGTTCCCCATCCTTAATTTTTCTAGGGCTGAGTTGGTAGGACTATATAAACTGTTATGCTCTCCATACAATTAGCAGACAATCCAGGAATGAAATGATGATAACTTCTGAAGAAGAGATATACCACATTCAAAAAGTTAACTCTGTTTCTCTATCACATTTTTTAAACCACGTCCTCTGCCTCCTTCATCCTTACTTTCCACAATGAATGCGATGAGCTTGTGAGACTTTCTTTCACAATCATTGAGACCATCCACTTTACTGCTTTGCTGTTTTGTCTTCCTTTCTCTATTCTCACCAGATAAACTTGTCCAAATGTTCCCCACTGGCCTTCTTGTGAACTTTAAATAATGTTCTGACTTCTTTTAGATAGTGTCCATTCCCTGTGATGCCTTCTCCAATCATGTTTTGGTCATGGGCCCCACATTTTGCTCCTTTTGATTCTCGTCCAACCAACCTTTTGCAATTCAACTTTCCTTTCTAGGCCTATGCTGTTATTAATGATGCCTTTTCTTCAGGTACTGTTCATTCTCCTTCAAATTGGCCTTCCTTAGCCTTCTCCTCAAAACATCAATCCTTGACCCTACTGCTTTGCAAAATATCTCCCCATTTTCAACCCACCTATCCTCTCTAAAGTCTGCAAAAGTAGTGTTGCCTCCCAAATCTTTCTTGCAATTTGATATCTAGTAAGGTCTCCAAACTGACCATAGTGTTGAAATGACCCTTGCCAAAGTCAAAATTCACCTTTTTTTTTGTGACTGTAACATAGAGAATTTCTGTCCTCATCCCTCTTGACTTCGCTGTAGCCTTTGATGCAGAATACACTATACTCCTCCAATGGCTTTGTATTGTTGTCTAGCTGGAGGGAGCTGGCTCAGCTTGCTTCCATTAGAATTTCTAATTTCCACCCAAATAGATTCAACCTTTATTCTCCATAGAATCTATATCACTTCTCACTATATTGCCCTGATGTCATCCTTAAATATCAGCGCTTCATCTCCCTTACTTTCCTGTCTGTCCTTCCGAATAGTCTGGTATCTCTGGATATTTAATTTCCAGTCATGACCATCCTGCAACTATGTCTCCGTAATGGCTACTAAATCATACTCATTCACAATGATTTGTGCCGTTAACTTATCTCCATTGTTTCGAATGCATTCAGGTAAACTGTCCTTATGCTAGTTTTTATGCCTTTTTTTTTAACTCTAACATCTCCATTAATAATATCTCATGAGTTTTCCTTCCTTCTTAACTTCTTTTTTCAATGTAGTTAAACCCTCCTGCACACATGTTAACCTTCTGCTTTCTTTTCTATTTACCGTTATACTTTGTTTCCCCCTTTCCTTCCCTCCAGTTCACTAGTCTAAAGGCCTAGTGACCACCCTATTTATCCTTTTCGCTAGAACACTGGTTCCAGATCGGTTCAGATGGAGACTGTCCCAACAGTACAGATCCCTCCTGTTCCAAAACTGATGCCATTGACCCATGAAATGAAACCCCTCTTTCTCACACTACTCCTTTATCCATGTGTTTTCTTCCCTAATTTTCAATATCCCTAAACCAATTTGCACGTGGCACAGGTAGTAATCTGGAGATTATAACCCTTAAGGACCTGTTCCTTAATTTCATTCCTCATGCTTGATAATGCCCTAACAGGTCCTCCTTCCTAGTCTTGCCTGTGTTGTTTGTCCCAACATGGACCACAACAACTGGATCCTTGCCTTTCTGCTCCAATATCAAGTTTGTCAGTCTCATGTCCCTCACCCTGGCACCTGGTAGGCAACACACCATGCTGGACTCTTGCTCCTGCTTACAAAGAATTCTATCAAACCCCTAATTGTAGAGTCCCTTACAACTACCACTTGTCTTTTTGCTCTCCTCCTCTTGAAAAGCCTCCCGTACCATGGTGCAATGGTCACCTGGCTCATCCTCCCTACAGCCCTTTTCCTCATCCTCACAGGGAGCAAATACCTCATACCTGTTGGACAAGGTCAAGAGCTCAGGCTCCTCCGTTATTGAATTCAGGATCCCCCAAATGCCTCACTTGCAATCACACCCAGCTGTCCCTGATCACTGACTGAATTTGAAGTATTTAACCTACCAGGTGTGACTGCCTCGTGAAACAAAGTGTCCAGATACTTCCCCGCAATCCCTACCCCAGATGTGCTGCAGTATTTGAAGCTGATTCCAGCTCATCAACTCTGAGCCAAAGTTCCTCGAGCAACCAACACTTGCTGCAGATGTGGTCACTGCAGTTTGCAATGGGACCAGCCAGCTCCCACATCATACAGCTACAACACATCTCCTGCCCAGCCATCTCTACTTAGTTAATTACTTCATTAGTTTATATAAATTTATTAATGAGTTAATTAATTTATTAATACTTTTATTGCTGTGTTCTTTTTTTAAGTTTAGTGCAGACTTCCTACCAGCCAATCAGGTCACAGCTTCCCTGTGAAGTCACTCCAGTTTTTCTTGCACCGACAATGGGCCCCAAGTTAGTTTAATGCTCACTCTGTTCTGCTGCTCTGCCCTCCCACTGCTCCCTGCAGACTAGGCTGCAGTCCCCGAGCTCACTTAGTTTTATGCTCACTCTGTGCTGTTGCTATACGCTCCAAATGCTCCCTACAGAGTAGGCCATGACCTCTGAGCTCAGTCAGTTTTATACTCACTCTGTGCTGCTGCTCCGGCCTGCGACTGCTCCCTGCGTCACCATAATTCTAAACAAACTTCCGTCTCCGCTCCCCGCTCTGTAACTGGATCTTCGACTTAATAACCCATACACCGCAATCAGGAAGAATAGTTGACAATCTCCTCCACGATAGTCCTCAACACCAGTGCTCTGCAAGACTGCGTACTCAGTCTTCTTCTCCTCAGTGGCCACATTCTGCCCCAATTCAATTTACAAATTTGCTGATGGCACCACCGTTGTAGGTCAGATCTCAAACGATGACGAGACAGAGAATGCAGGAAAGAGATTGAGCGCTTAGTGGCATAGTGTAAAGACAACAATCTTTCCATCAATGTCAGCAAAATAAAGGAGCTAGTCATTGACTTCCGGAAGTGGAGTGGAGGGCACACCCTGTCTGCATTAATGGTGTTGAGGTGGAGATGGTGAGAGCATCAAGTTCCTCGGTGTGATGGTCATCAACAATCTGTACTGGTCCACCCACAACGATGCAATGGTCAAGAAGCATAACAACGCCTCTACTTCCTCAGGAGGCTGAGGAAATTTGGCATGTCCACAAGGGCTTTTACCAATTTTCATAGGTACCCCATAGAAAGCAGCCTATCTGGATGCATCGCAGTGTGGTTTGGCAACTGCTCCTCCCAAGACCGCAAGAAATTAGAGTCGTGAACACAGCCCAGTCCATCACGCAAGTCAGCCTTCCATCCACTGACTCCATCTATACTTCCTGCTGCTTTGGGAAAGCAACCAACATAATCAGAGACCCTTCCCACCCCTGTTATTCTCTCTTCCATTGGGCAGAAGATATAAAAGTTTGAATACACGTACAAATACTTTCAAGAACACCTTCTTCCCCGCTTTTATCAGACTTTTGAACAAATTTCTCAAATGTTAATGTTGATCTCTCTCTGCCCCTTCTTTGTGGCTGTAACACTGTGTATTCTGTATTTTACTGTGCTACCCCAATTCACTTTGTGTGACACAATCTGCTTGTACAACATGCAAAACAACACTTTTCACTGTATCTTGGTACATGAGACAACAATAAATCAGTAAACGTTGAATAGCAAGTATTTATTTCATCTAAATGTGGGATAACTGTCTTCACTCTGTGCCACAAATTGCATTCCCAAAATATCATTTTCATCCCAGGCTACTGTCTTTAGCTGGGAAATGTTATTTTGCATACTTGGTCTTGTGTTTGATCCTGAAATGAGTTTCTGATCAAATGTGCTCTTTGTCATCTCATTGATATTGTTTGGATTCAAAGCAAGCTTGGAGTCAGTAATTCTAAAACTCTCATGCATGCCTTTGTTACCTCTAGATTTGACCATTGAAACTTCTCCTGGCTGGCCTTCCACCTTTTTACTGTACATATTGTACATCTCCCAAACTTATACTCCACATTTCAGTCAACCTCATCTTTGCTTACTGACTGTCACTCCTGGAACCATTGAAGATGTTTCAATTTTAAAATCATCCTTGTCTTTGAATCTCTCTATGCCCTCATTGTTCCATATAAATTTTATGTTTGACTGTAATCAGGTGATGGCTATTAACTGGGAATTCACCTGGACTCATAGTTAGGAACAGGCTGAACCTTTTGGTTCTTGGTTTGGAGCTGTACTATGTAGAGCGTGTGCCTCTAAAAATATAAGCTTCAAAGTAAGTAAAGACTAGGCTCCAGTTCTGTCCTCGTTGCCTAGCTATTTATCTCTTAAACCCCTAAAGCCGCCTCCAACCCTACCAGGATTTGGGGTTTCTGTGCACTTCAATTCTAGCCACTTGTACATCCTTAATTTTAACTGCTACATCATTACAATCATACTTTCAGTTGCTTTGAACCTATGCTCTGAATTCAATGCATAACCCTTTTCGCCTCTCTCTACCTGTCTCTCCTCTTTTAAGATGCTCCTTAAAATCTACATCTTTGATCAGGCTTTTGGTTATTTGTTCTGATACTTTCTTCTGTATCTTAGTATCAAAAATATCTTGATAGATATTGTTCTTGTTAAGCATCTAGAGCTGTCTTACCACCTTAAAAATGTTACATAAATGTAGAGATAACACGGTGTGGAGCTGGATGAACACAGCAGGCCAGGCAGCATCAGAGGAGCAGGAAAGCTGACGTTTC
>NC_063347.1:19096899-19106014 GCF_021869965.1 Rhincodon typus
TCCTGATATCCCTTACATAAATGTAGGTTGTTCTGGGACAATCCGCTTTCGAAAAACATGTATCTAGGCATTGTGGCATAGGCATCATGGCTCACCATATTTGTTACTGGGATCCCAGAAAGGTGATCCCATTGAAGCTTACAAAATACTCAAGATAATAAACAGGGTCGATGCAGGGAGGACATTTCTTCCACTTGGGGAGTCTAGAACTGGAGGTGGGGACACCAATTTAAAAATAAGGAGATGCTGTTCCTGATTGAGATGAGGAGAAATATTGCTTTACTCGGAGTTGTGATTCTTTGGAATTTTTGACCCCAGAGGCTCTGAAAGTTCAGTCTTTGAGTATGTTTAAAGTTCAGATTGGCAGATTTCTGATTTCCAATGGCTGAAGGCACAGTGTTGGTAAAAGCATTGAGGTTTTCAAGCAACCATGAATAACTCCAGTCCCTATGTTCCATGTTTGAAACTTTTTTAAAACATGTTGTCCAATTCTTCTATGAAGAGAATTTACCCCTCTTGAGAACTAAATTTTATAGAATAATAAAGTTTCAGTACAAGTCATTCTGTGAGCTACTCCTGGAAGATGGTCTGCAATTCTGTGGCATTCCAAACTGCATTCAAACCTGATTCAGATTGAGAGCATCCATTTCTGCTGATCCAAAGTAAGCAGGGCACTTTCTTTTTTTTCATCCAGTGCATTTGGTTCCGATGGTATTTTGCTATTCCAGTGGGAGGCTTGCATCATGCAACAAGAGCTGTCCATTGAAGTACAATGTAGAACTTCCGATGCACAATTTCTAATGAATAGCTATCATAGTTATTTTATTTTTGCATGGGATTAGCAGAAACATTTATGATTGATGCCTGCTTACTCTTGTCATTTCTTCAGTGACCAGTTCAAGTGACAAGTAAACTTTAGACAAGTTCGCTATAAAGATTGGCTTATGTCTGCAGTGATGTTGAAGAGTTGCAGTCTCCTATTGTGTTTCCATAGTTGAAATTCACAACTCTTCTACATAGTGCAGAAAGATACTCGTGTTCCTTCTCTGCTGGGGCGGGCTGATGGAAAGAGAGAGCAAACGAGGAAAAATGTTTGCCTTTTTTTTTAAATGCTGCACAAATGATACTAACTTTGCTGCACAGTTACCTCTCAGTATTGGTAAATGATTAAGTACTGCATTAAAATGCACAACCAACAACACGAAAAATAGCTGTTCCAATTCTGATGCCGCCTTGTCCTACAATAGTGCTTGTGTAAATAGCTGGCATTGATTTCAGGTTTGTAGTTCACTTTTCTTTACAACAATACTATTTTTCACTTGAAATAAGTTATACAAAACAAGATCTCCCTTTAAAAGATGTACGGTATCAGACAAATTATTTAGACAAGTTGTAGCTGCCATTATATATCGAGAAAGCTTTGTGGGTCACGTTCACTTTATTCCTTTAATGAGAAAGCTGTAAGAGATTATGCTTTGTTTTATAATCCAATAAATGTAACGCTTCCAGTACTTGATGTGCCTAACATTTGACATATTTCCTAGAACTATATTCAATAAAATGATGTACAGTAAAGTGATACAGATATGTTGAGATTAAACTTCTTTCATAAAAAACCCATTTTCAAAATTGCTGTAATAATTCTAAACAAACCTGCCCTTTTTACTCATTAACTAAATGCTAAGCATCTTTTTAATATAATGTATTGCTAAAAATCTGATTAAATGATGATTGAATTGGGGCATTTTCTTTTTTGAGCTTGTGATTATTTAACTGCACAGACAGCTGTTTATCAGAGACTCAATACGCATCCCTTTTAAAGGCCGTAATTATTCATTATGAAAGTATTTTAATTTTGTTCTGCGAACATACCTGAACATAGTGATTTCAGTTTCAACACATTGCAATCTTTCAGTTTAATTCTGTTGGATTATTCAATTTAAACTTTTTTTTTGCTTAAAAGCGTTTGAACAAAAATGGCATTTTAAGAATTCTTTTACTTGTGGGACTTTTCCAGCCCCTAATCTAAATGGATGCACAACAACAACCCTGAGATAAATGGTACCCACAAACATACTAAGTGTTTATTTAACATAATATGAGAAGTGATCTTTGAACCTGCCCTACCATTCAAAATGATCAGAAGTGACCTACTGTCTTGAATCCACTTTCTCACCTTTTTCCCCCATATTCCTTGATTCCCTGAGAGATAGGAAAAGGAGCCCTGAGTAAACTCTGGGTTAGAGAATTCCAAAGACTTGCAATATTCTGAGTGGAAAAAAATCTCTCCTCACACCAATCCTAAACCTTTTACCCTGAGTGATTGGTTTCCCAGCTAGTGGCAACATTAGTCTCGGTGTCACTCAATTATATTCCTTCAGAATCATGTATGTTTCAATGAGTTAACACGTTTTTCTAAATTCTGGAGAGTGTAATCCCGATTGTGACAGCCTGTCATCATAGGACAATGCCCTTTTACTGTACTACTTCCTAAGCAAGTATACTCTTCCTTGAATGTGGAGAGTAAAACTGCGCAGTCTCTTTCACAAACAGCAGTGGATACAGGATCAGTTAACTTTAAATCAGAGAGAAATTGTTGTTAAGCAAAAGTTTTAAGGGATTAGGCCCAAGGCAGGAATATGGGGTTTGGTCACAGATCAGCCATGATCTCATTTGAAAGGCGGATCAGGCTCAAGGTGTCGAATAGCCGGCTCCTGTTCCTGTGTTCCAATGAGCAATGGAAAATAAAGGGGCAATACAAGCTTTTTTGTGGTAGTGCCCTACCTCTAGAAAAGGAGATTCAGGTTTAAGTCCTGAATTTAACAGAGGAATGTCAGAACATGTCTGAAAAGATTGATTCAAGCTGGCAATACATATTGAGGTAAGGAGAGGAACTGCTCTCAGACAGTTCAATTCATACATGGCTGAGGAGTAGGATAGAATGAATTACTTTTTCTGAGAGCAGGCTGAAACCAGTGGGCTGAATGGCTATTTTCTGTACTGTAACTATTCTAATATTCTGTTCTATATAATATTAGATAGCTATCCAAGTGTTCATTGCTGATTTAAAAACCGAAAGAATTGTGGATCCTGGAAATCAGAAACCAAAACAAAGTGCTGTAAAAGCTTAGCAGGTCTGTGGCGAGAAATCAGAGTTAACGTTTGGTCTCGTGACCCTATCTCAGAACTTGGCTGATTGGCATTTCCCCCGACTCTTCAGGCAATGTTCAATCAGTTCCAAGTTTATCCATTTTGTTCAAGTCCACCAGCAACTGCTTCTATATAGTTGATAGGGAGGATCTGAGTTTATGGGCTAAGTTACATTTTTGTTCCATATTTTGTGGAACTTTAGTTTGTGTTTATTTGTTCACTGCTATATAGTTATGGATTAATTTTTGAAAATGACAAACTAAATTGATTAGGACATCAGTGAAAGTACCAAAGCAATATAGATTTACACCAGAGATCACGAGCCAATATTTACATATTCTAATGCAATTATAACTTTTGTACCTGAAGTAAGTAAAAGAGGAAGTTGATGTTTAAGATGCATGTTCTATGATGAGTAATTCAAGTGGTTGTTTATAACTAATCAACAACGTTAAGATAGTTTTGAATAGTCAATGAACTAATCATTAAAAAGGTGCTTGCAGCATTGCTTTGTGATATACTTTTATATTATCCCTTTAAAAGATACTTTGATTTTTAAAATCAAAAACAATTGCAAAAGTATGTTTGAAATTAAATTCACTTTGGTCAGAGAAGTGAAAGATAGCTGTTATTTGTAGTTGGTTGACCTATATGCAAGTTTTGAAGTTATGTAAAAGTAGTTCAAGATGGTAATGCTGACCCACATGATTTTTTTTCATCAGAGAATGACTGGCAATTGAAGCTTTCAAAAATATTTACTTCAGCATTGATGTCGAGCCTAGGTATGAAAAAGAAATCTCTGACTAATAATCTTCCTTCTAGCCTGATGTGTACCTTAAGAGTATGAGAAAATTAAAATGCTGAAAACCTTTTTATGATTTTCAGCTTGCTCTTGTGGTATGTCCAAATTTTAGATGACTGATTATTCCTGGCTGTTTTTCAGGAACACAAAGGACCTTGTTCCAATAAACTCTGCCTGACTAGGATAAAGCTTTCTTATTCATTGACGAAAAATTCCAGTAAGGAAATATTTTTAAACACAAAAGCACAAAGTGCTGGATAAACTCAACAGCTATTTTGACTCTTCTTTGGAACTAGAGTTTTTAAGATGTTCATTCATCTGTCTATCTCTCCTCCCTGTGCCAAAATGTGAAAGTTATGATTGGGTGAGGAATGGTCAAATAGCTTCCCTCTTTTCTGTTCCTAGTTTTTAAAAACTAGGGACTTGGCAATTCAGGGAATGTTTGACTGCTCACATAGAAACATAGATGATTAGGAGTACGCTATTTGGCTTTTCAGCTGCTCCACAATTCGTTGTGATCGTGACTGATCATTGAGCTCAATATCCTAATCCTGTCCTCTCCAAAGAAGTACAACAACAGTGAGCACTTCAGGGAAGAATGACAAGAGTGAGGTTACATGTTGTGACCAAACCCTAGGAAAGATGGTTATTTCCGGTCCTAATAACTGAGGGTCCGGGCTCTTGGAGTCGGGACGGGGAGGATATGCTTGGGTCAAGGACGCTGGGGCCAGAGTCCTGGGTGAGGAGCAGCACGGGGGGCTGTGATTTCTGTTCCTGCCTCTGGCTTTGACTGTAATAGACACAAGCTGACAGGTTTCCTTGCGTTTTTGAAAAGAAAGAAAATATTATTGATTGTACTTAATGTAGCCTAAGAACATAATACATATACTCCAAGAGTAGCACACGCTTGAAGTTCGACACGCAAAAAATAAATTACAGCGTGAGAGAATGAGTGGAGCAATTTAAAGTCCAATAAAGCCTTTGAAAGTGGTGACTGAGCTGACTTAAGGTTGATGTCGGAGGTCCTCCTAAGGTTTGCATCAAGGCAGTTCAAAGATGTAGATGAATGATTTATTTGTTCTTTTGAAGATAGCAGCTGCTGGATTGAATTAGTTTCAAAATGCCTGCAGTACATGGAGAGTCAATAAATATCAGACAGGGTTTGAAATTTGCAAGTTGTCTGAAGAGATATAGAAACTCGTCGAGGGTTCTTATTTCATCGTTGTCACATGCTTTTGTCCTGACCTGTTTAGAAAACAGGTACTTCACTAAACAAGATTAGTTGGCTTCTCACATGATCCTGTATCTCCAGCTGCTCAGAGACCAAAATATAGCAATGGCCCGTGTGTTCCAGTTATGAATTAATTAGTTTATGGCTGAGGATTTCCCTCTGAACCACAGTCCTTTGTCTGATGTAAATATTCTTTATCCATTTGAGCCTGGATCATCTGTGAAGTGGATAGGTGTGATTTTTGTTTTTCGCACTCCCCTAAGGTTATTGTCGTTGATAATTAAGTGGAGCTTACTTACCTGTCTTGCGGTGTAGAACGTATAGTGATGTACATGTGTTGTCACCTTTCACTGTGAATTCATGTCATTTGAATGCATGTTTAGACTTTTTTTTTCAAAAGCCCAATTAGTTGTGTACAGCCAGTGAATTCGTCAAGTAATTTTTCACAAAGCAGCGTTTAAGAACATTGGGAATAAGCCATTGATTAGGAAAATAAACTAAGATAAAGGATATTGGAACAGAAGTACATGGTGTGGCCCACTCTTGCTCACTGGTGTTCTCTTGAATTCTCTCTAGTAAAAGACACTGTAGACCTGACATTATTTTCTCATTTCCACAGCATGTATTTGGAGGGGGCAAATGAGGTCATCAGCAGTGAAGAGCATTCCCATGAAAAGATGCTATGTAGTGGAGATCTTCAGTAGATGTAGCTATTTAGAACTACACCATTGGCTACTCTTCAGAATAAGAGAAAATATTAATACAAAATGCAATGGATGCTGGAAATCATATACCGTCTCCAAGAAATTCTGTCATGTCTGATGTTAAACCAGAACTTGCAATCATAGAGCACCTTTTCAATGTAGTTAAATATCCCAAAGTGCTTCACATCAATGTCACACAAGGAAAAATCAGTCAAGTGACCAAAAGCTTAGTCAAAGAGCAATGCAAAGGGAGGAAAGAGAGGCAAAGAGGAAATTCTAAAGCTTAGGTCCTAGGGAGCTGAAGGTACAGCCCCTAATACAGCAATGAAAATTGTGAGTGTACAGCAGGCAGAATTGGAAGTGCAGAGAGAACTTGAGAGTCGAGTTGTGATTGGAAGACTGGAGGATGACCACATTGAAGAAGGGCCATAACAGGTTTGAAAAAAGCATCATGAGATTTAATTTTCTGTATACACTCCTTTTGCCCACATTTCAGTGGAGTTTAGGAAAAGCTAGGCAAAAGGAACATTAATTTTAACCTGCACATTTCTAGTTTCTTCCAGCTGCTGAATGTGAATACCAGTTTGATCAACTCTCAGAAGTTAGTTGTTGAATGTGACATGACTGAGTCATAGCGACATACAGCACAGAAACATACCTTTCAGTCTAACTCATCCATGCCGAGCAGATATCCTAAATTAATCTCGTCCCATTTGTTAGCATTTGGCCCACATCCCACTAAACCCTTTCGATTCATATACCCATCCAGATGCCTTTCAAATGTTGTCATTATACCAACCTCCAACACTTCCTCTGGCAGTTCATTCCATACTGCTGTTGGAACATCCAACAAATAGTTTCTCTCTCGGAGGAATAGCCTGCTAACTGAGGATTTTTTATTCTGTGCATGTTTTTTTTTGGCATCCCCAAAGTTTTCACTTTAATAGCTGATGATAATGTGTGGAACAGATTAGTAGAATCACTAACTGTTTAAAATGTGATAATCCACCAATATTATTTTGCAGTCTTCATACTCAGATTCTTAACCTGAGCTCCAACAAGATCCTAGGATGTTGTGGGAAGGGAGGGAAGAAATTTCAGGGCTTCGACAGCAAAAGGTGAGGTGCCAGAAGATTGGAGGGTAGTGAGGGAATAGGCAAGCCTCACGTCAGTGATAGATAAGTTGTTGGAGGGGATTCTGAGAAGCAGGATTTACATGTATTTGGAAAGGCAAGGACTGATTAGGAATAGTTAGCATGGCTTTGCGTGTTGAAAATCGTATTTCACAAACTTAATTGAGTTTTTTGAGGACGTGACCAAGAAGATAGATGAGGATAGAGTGACAGATGTTGCCTACATGGATTTTAGTAAGGCCTTCGACAAGGTTCCACATGGTAGACTGATTAGTAAAGTTAGATGATGTGGGTTCCAGGAAGATCTAGTCAACTGGATACAAAATTGGCTTGATGGTAGAAGACAGAGGTTGGTGGGAGAGGATTGATGTTGGAGGCCTGTGACTAGCAGTGTGCCACAAGGGTCAGTGCTGGGTCCACTGTTGTTTGTCACATATATATAAACAATTTTTGGATAAGAATATAGGAGGCATGGTTAGCAAATTTGTGGATGACATCAAAATAGGTGGTATAGTGGAGAGGGAAGAAAGCTATCTAAGCATTCAACAGGATCATGGTCCACTGGCCCAGTTGATCAAGAAATGGCAGATGGAGTTTATCTGAGATAAACGTGAGGTGTTGCATTTTGGTAAGGCAAACCAGGGCAAGTCGTACACGGTTAATGGTAGGGCACTGGGGAGTGTTGTTGAGCAGAGTGACGTAGGGGTTCAGATGCTTAGTTCCTTGAAAGTGGTGTCACAGGCAGACAGGGTGATGAAGAAGGCATTTGGTATGCTTCTCTTTATTGGTCAGAGCATTGAGTATAGGAGTTTGGACATCATGTTGAGGCTGTACAGGACTTTGGTGAGGCCACTTTTGGAGTACGGCGTACAGGTCTTGTCGCCCTATTATGGGAAAGATATTATTAAATTTGAGAGGTTGCAGAAGAGATTTATCAGGCTGTTACCGAGACTAGAGGGTTTGAGTTATATGGAGAGGCAGGATAGGCTGAGACTTTATTCCCTGGAGCATAGGAGGTTGAGAGATGGCCTTATAGAAGTTTATAAAATCATGAGTATACAAATTAGATGAATAGCAACAGCCTTTCCCCTAGGGTAGGGAACTTCAAAACTAGAGGCCACAGGTTTAAGCTGGGGCGGGGGGAAAGATTTAGAAGGGACCTGAGGGGCATTTTTTTCACATTAAGAGTAGTGTGTGTATGGAATGAACTGCCAGAGGAAGTGATAGATGCAGGTACAGTTAAACTACTTGAAGACATTTGTACAGATATGTGAATAGAAAAGGTTTAGAGGGATATAGGCCAAACACAGTCAAGAGAGACTAGCTTAGTTTGGGAAACCTGGTTGGCATGGACGAGTTGGACCAAAGGGTCTGCTTCCATGCTGAACAACTCTGACTCTATAAAAGTAAATTTATGTCCTGTTTGTGGACTGAAAAGAACTGAAAGGGAACACCTCTTCCTGTCTTTGTCTATAACACACATTCTCCTTTAAGCCTATTTTACTATATTACTTCCTCATAGCCAGGTTGCTCCTGTTTTGGACCTGTTCCCTGCACAGGTCATTGAGCATGAAGTTCGAACAGTGGATTTGTCATATTTTATGTGGTGCTGAAATTATGATACTTCACGTACTTATCAGAGAATTTTGTTTGATAAATGAAACTTCTTGCATCTGGCAAATCAGAAAGGGTAAGATCTTGCATTCATTTAGTCACTTTCATCACCTAAAGGTATCCCAAAGTGATTCACAGCCCGATGAAATACATTGGAAATAGTCACAGTAGTGTAGGCAATACTGCTGCCAATTTGAGAAGAGAAAGATCTAATAGACGGTAGAATAAAATAAATGGAGGATAAATGACCTGGTAATCTATTACTTTTCATATTTTGAAGGATTCTTGTGGCTAAAGTAACAATTCTGTTTTCAGTATTATCTAAATATGCAAGTCCTGGTTTAACATCAGACATGACAGAATTTCTTTACTACTGCACTAAATTACCAACCTTTTAAAGTGGGCCTTGAATACACAAGATAGGAAAGCTGACGTTTCGGGTCGAGACCCTTCTTCAGATGTCAGATTTTCTGAAGAAGGG
>NC_063347.1:19106114-19166353 GCF_021869965.1 Rhincodon typus
GACCCGAAACGTCAGCTTTCCTGCTCCTCTGATGCTGCCTGGCCTGCTGTGTTCATCCAGCTCTACACCGTGTTATCTCAGATTCTCCAGCATCGGCAGTTCCTACTATCTCTTGAATACACAAGCTTTTGATTCAACAGCAAGAGAGCTACGACTAAGCCAAAGCTGTCAGCCATTATTTGAGAATTGAAACTAAATTCTGCCACAGTTTCAGTGGAGGAAAACTATATAAGGAGCATGTTAGAATGTTTTGAAGAAAGATAATTGACTTTTCCTCTAAGATTAATAAGTAGGGATTGTACTTCACACAGTAAATTAAGAGGTCAGACTCAACACTCTTATTTGTTGCCAAGAAATTGCTTCACTTGATAATTTTCTGTTGATAACAACTTACTTGGGTCATACTTATTTCAATAAATGTGGTAAATATTTTACAGAATCATGGAATAATGTGGCACTTAAGGAGTCGCAGAATCCCTACAGTGCAGGAAGCACTGATTCAGTCCATCGAGTCTATACTAACCCTCCAAAGGGTATCTCTCCCTTACCTACCCCATCCCCATAACCCTGCATGGAGTTTTTAACCATGCCTAATGCCTAACTTGCACATCCCTGGAGACTACATGGTAACTTTTAGCATGGCCAATCCACCTAACGTCCGCATCATTGGACTGTGGGAAGAAACTGGATCATCCAGAAGAAACCCACACAGACATGGGAAGAACATGCAAACTCCACATAGTCCGTGGAATCGAACCTAGGTCCTTGGTGCTGTGAGACAGCAGTGCCAACTACTGAGTCACCATGCCAGCCATGCGAATAAGTCGATTCAATCACTCGAACATGTATTAACTATTTGAAAGAAGTGTGAACTAAGTCAAAAAAGAAAGTGCTTGAGGAACTCGGCAGGTCTGGCAGCATCTGTGGAGAGAGAAACCAAGTTAATATTTTGAGTCCAGAATGACACTTATTCAAAATGTTAGCTCTGTTGCTGGCTCCACAGATGCTGCTAAACCTGCTGAGTTTCTCTAGCACTTAATCTTTTTCAGTCACATTTCCAGAGTCTGCAGTATTTTGCTTTTGCATTAACTAGGTCTCCCTTCCCTGCCTTTCACCATGACTCTTCCAGAATGTAACCAATTCCCTTTTGCAAGTTACTATTGAAGCCGCTTCCTGTACTCATTTTTTTAAGCAGTGCATTCCAAATCTTATTGCATAAAAATATTTTTCCTAATTTCATCCCTGGTTCTTTTACAAATATTTCTAAATCTATGTTATCTGGGAAGTTGACTCTTCAGTTCCCATTATTTAATCTGTTAAAACATGACATGACTCAGAACCCCTCTTTCAAATCACCCTCTAAAGAGAACAATTTCTAGTCTCTCCGTGCAGCTGAAATCTGCACGGAGTATAAAATAAATATTTGGTAACCAAAGAATAAATGAGCCCTGCTTTTAGATAAGATTAGACTATAATAGCAACCGTTTATGTGATTTGTAGTAATTTATTTTTGGTTGAAATTCACAATGATAAATGCAATAATCATGGCCCGGATTGCAATAATTCCTTTAAAACTGGCACACACATTACACGAAACATGTTCCCATACTGAGAAGGACATAATGTACTAAAGTTATGCCAATTCTTTTAACAAGCAGCTTTTGAATGTATAACTGAAGTTTTGTTTTCCCTTGTTAGGTTTAAAGATATCATCTGCAGTATATTTGACTTGAGTGTTATTCTGACCTATGTCCCCCAGAAAACTAACACGCGGAAAAGTTGGAGAAAGTCTGGTGTCTTGTCCTGAATTCACTTGAAAGTAAAAACAACACATGATGATGGATTGCTTCAATTAACAATTATTTTGGGAACTGAAGTAGCTGCCATCAGATCTCCTCTAAATTTGACCCTGAAGTAGATGCTAGAAGGAAAGGAAGTATTTAATTATTGAGGGATCTAATAGGGTTTCTGTGATGGAAGTCTGCTTAAATATAATGTTCTTTTACATCTAATCAGAATGAGTAGTATTCCAAATGCAAGCCCTGTTGTCACTTGGTTGTCATTTCAAATGTGCATCAAATGGATAATGCTTAGAATAAAGTGTTAATGGAATCCTAGTTTGACACTATGTATCATGGTTACAAATTGTGTTTTCTTTGTAAGCATAGTTATCAAATTTAAGAACATTTTGTTTCAAATTGTAATGAGAACTGCCATTACAAACCTATTTCATTATGGTTAATATTCAATAATTTGGACTCTGATTCACTAAATCAGATAGAATCGATTCTAAATGGTGTCACTGACAAAGGGGTAATGGAATGAATTTAAATTGAGTGATTTTCCTCTCAAGCCTGAATCGGTGAGGTATTGTTTGATTTAATCCTTTCCCTTTTTACTCCTGTCTGTTACTGAGGTAGGTCAAAGGGTGTTCCCCAAACCCTGGTTTTTGGATTCAGATTTTTGAAGTAGACCGGTAAAGTAAGGTCCAAGATAAGATGTATTAACAAAACATTCAAAATACACGAGAGTTACTTTGCTCTTCCATACAGACTCAAGCACTCAGTACATTAAGGCAGAGGGGAGAGGAGAAAAGATAGGTCATAAATTACGAATTTTGGTAAATCCAGAGAAACGGGCAATCTGTTTTCTGAATTTGCCTTTTGCCAAGGGTGTATTTATAGGATGTTACTATTTTGGAACAGTTAATTAGTAATAGTTACTGTATCTTCTGTTAAGCTTTCCTATAGAGTTGTTATTCCAATTCCTTCTTTCTTTTGTATTTTAATTATAGTGGATGAATTAAGTGTGTTTTGCTTTAAATTTGGTAGTTTGACCAATCAAATTGCATCTGGAACACAACACTCTACATTTGCCTTTTAAAATCAGAAAAGCTTAGGGTCTAGCCTATATTCTGAATATTTTGAAAGGGTTTGGTCTGGCCCGTAACCATGGGGACGTGATATCGCTGCTATCACAAAGACATTGTTGAGAGAGGGACAAGACTGGCAGCTCCATCTTCCAGGATATAGTATCTTCAGGAAAAATTGGGAGGACAGGTGTAAAAAAAGGAGGTGGTACTGCAATATTGATCAAGAAATCAATTATTCCAGTAAGGAGGAGTGATATCTTAGATTCCTCAAATGAGGTGATATGGGCAGAATTTAAAAACATAAGAAACATAGAATCCCTACAGTGTAGAAGCAGGTAATTTAGTCCATTGAGTCCACACTGACCCTCTGAAGACCATACCTCCTACTTTGTTGGGATTGTACTGTAGACCTCCAAACAGTCAGGGAGAAATAGAAGGGCTGATATGTAGGCAAATGGCAGAAATGGGTAAAAATAATAGGAGGTTTCAACATTCCCATTGTTAACTGGGCTGGAAAAAGTGCAAGAAGCTTATGGGGGGTGGAATTCTTAAAATATGTCGAAAATATGTTTCTTAAAAGTCAACATATAGAAGTCCTGCACAAGAGGGGACAATGACGGACCTAATTTCAGGGAACAAATCCAGACAAGCGGTAGATATCATAGTGGGGTAGCATTCCTGAGACAGTGGCCATAATTTAGTAAGATTTAAGGTAATTATGGATAAAGACAAAAATGGACCGGAAATAAAGGTTCTGAATTGTGGGAAGGCCAATTTTAGTATAAGACAGGATCTTATCAGCGAGAGACATTGAAAAGTGTAATATTGAAGAGTGCAGGACCAATATGTTCCCATAAAGATGAAGGGTGGAACCAACAAGTCCAGAGGACTCGGACTGCCAGGGAACATACAGGTTTGGATAAGGGCCAAAAAAGGAAGCTTGTGGTAGATACTAAACACTCATAACAATGGATGCCTTCAAGGAGTATGGAAAATATTTAGCTTGCTTAAAAAAGAAAATAGGAGAGCAGAGAACAAGGTTAACAAAAAACTGTGGGTAATATTTATGAACGTCCAAAGGCTTCTTGGAAGTATATTAATGACAAGGAACTGACCCAGGAAACAGTGAGCCCATTAGGGACCAAAATGGCAGCCTGTTTGTGGAGTTGCAAGACCTGACTGAGGTTTTAAATGAGATATTTGATCTCTATTCAATGTTAGAGAAGGCTCATGTAGGTCTAGAAATCAAGGAGGAGGACTGTGGTGTACTTAAACAAATTGGCATTGAAAGGGAGGAGGTATTAATGGTTTAAGCAGGCTTGAAAGTGGATAAATACCCAGGTCCACATGAGATGTATCCCAGGGTGCTTTGGGAAGCAAGGGAGGAAATTTCAGGGTTTCTGGCATTGTCAATTTTCAAATCATCTCTGGCCATAGGAGGACGGCAGCTAAGAAGAAGCTAAAGTGGTAATATTATTCAAGAAGAGTGGTAAGGATAAACTAAGAAGCTGTAGACCAGCGAGTCTAACATCCGTGGTAGAGAAACTACTGGAAAAATTCTGAGAGATGGAATTAATCTCCACTTGGAGAGGCAAGGATTGATCACAGATAGTCAGCATGGCTTTGTAGGTGGCTGCTCATGTCTAACAAATCTGACTGAATTTTCTGAGGAGGTGACTAGATATGTAAAATGCAGTTGATGTAGCCTACATGAACATCATTAAGGCTGTTGACAAGGTCATGCCTGGTAGACTGGCTACAAAGCTAAGATTCCATCTAATTTGGCAAATTAGATCCAAATGTGGCTTAGGTGCAGGAAGCAGAATGTGATAATCAAAGGGAGTTGGAAGCCTCTCTCCAGTGGCATATCCTAGGGTTTGGTGCTGGCTCTGTTGCTGTTTGTTGAGTATATAAACGATTTAGTCGTGAATGTAGGATTTATGCTCAGTAAATTTGCAGATGATATAAAAAGTAGTGGTGTGGTAAATCGTGAGGAAGAAAGTCTTCTACAACACAATGATACAGACTGGCTGAACAATGGCAAACAGAATTTAATCCTGAAAAACATGAGTTGATGCATTTTGGGATGACTACTGAGGGAAGGAAGTACACAATAAATGATAGGACTGTAGGAAGTACAAAGGATCAGAGGGATCTTGGTGGACATATTCAAATATCTTTGGCAGCAGGCCAGGTCGGTAAGATATTTAAGAAGACTTACAGGTTAATTGTCTTTGAGTCAAGGCATTGAATACAAGAGCAAGGAGGCTATGTTGGAGCTTTATAAGACACGGTTGGAGTATGGTGTACAGTTCTGTTTGCCACACTATACGAAGGATTTGATTGCACTAGAGAGGATGAAGAGGTACAGAAGTGATTCATGAGGATGTTGTGTGGGCTGGTGTGATTCAGCTATGAAGGGAGTCTAGATAAGTTAGAGTTTGCTTTTCTTGGAGCAGTCTGAAGGGGATCTGGCTGAGGTGTACAGAGTTCTGAGGATATACACCGGATAGAACAGGATAAACATTTCTCCTTAGCAGAAGGTTCAATAAGCAGGGGGCACAATTTTAGGGTAACAGCAGGAGGTGTAGAGGGGATTTGAGGAAAGATTTTTCACTCAGAAGGTTGTGGGTATCAGAAAGTCACTGACTAAAAGGGTGATGTTTTTGTGAACTTCAAAACATTTAAGAACTATCGAGATGAATGCTCAAAACGCTGTTGCATACAAGGCTAAAGGCCAAGTGTTATAAAATGGGATTAAAGTAGATGGATGTTTGATAACCAGCACACATACAATGGGCCAAAGGGCTTTCTTTCATGCTACAAAACTCCGTGACTCTGTTAAGATTTCATATGATTTTGGTAAATAATTGAAAGTGGCAATTGATTTGTTCATTGGTAGAAAATGAAATGCTGTTCTGTTGAAATGCCAGCCACTCTACTTATCACTGTACCATAATTAAGAGTTGCTGGTGCCTCTGAAAAATGCTGCATGTTTATTTTTCTGTCTTGTCAATTAAAATAACAATACAAGTAGGATGGGCTACCAGTGTGCCATCATTATCTTACATCACAAGTCTCTCTATAAAACCAACATAAACAGTCTGAAAAATCATTTAACTGCAGTAGTTGCGAATGACTTTTTTTTTCTTTCACCTTTGACACCGTTGTTCATTTCTATTCATCTCAGGAAGTAACTTACATGAAGGAACATAAGACACGTGCACAGTTTTGCTGGAAGTGTGTATCAATCTTGTTATCTTAAATGATAAGTGTCAGTGGATCCATTACAAGTCTGGGGGGAAGAAAGGAAAAGAAACTTGCAAAATTTTTCAAAGTTAATGGTACCTCGTTAATTGGTACCGTGGCCTCAATTAAAATGAAGTAGTATTTGCACACAATAGAAGGTAGGTTAGGAAAGTTCACATGGTTCTCAGTGTCCGTGATATCTCAGTATCAAATTATTATCTTTACTGTATATTTTCTGAACCGGGACAATTATGAGCACTTTATGTATTGTCAACAGTTTAAAAAATGTAAAAGACAATCTGACTGGCTTAAATGTACTGTGACCATAACATATAGGAGCAGAAGTAGGCGTTTCAGCTCATCGAGAATGCTCTGCCATTCTGGTCTGCTGATCTGATATCCTTCAACTCCAATTTCATACATTTTCTCCATTCCTATAGATTTTTAATCAAGAAATCAATCTCAGCTTTGAATATACTTAGTGACCCAGCAAGGAGACTATGTTGGAGCTTTATAAGACACAGCTTTTTTTATAAGCTCCAACATAGCCTCTCGGTTGTAAAGAATTCCACAGATTCACTGCCCTCTAAGGGAAGAAGTTTCTCCTTCTATCTGTCTTAAGTACATGAATCGACCCCAGCTGTTCACAATATACATTAATGATTTGGACGAAGGAATTGAATGCAATATCTTCAAATATGCAGATAACACTTAGCTGGATGGCAGTATGTGCTGTGAGGAGGACGCTAAGAGGCTGCAGGCTGACTGAACAAATACTTGGCAAATGCAATATAATGTTGATAAATGTGTGGTTATTCACTTTGGTTGCAAAAACAGGAAGGCGATTCTTATCTGAATGGTAGACAGTTTAGGAAAAGATGAGGTGCAACGAGACTTGGGTGTCATGGTGAACAGTTGCGAGAGGATTTGAGTATCACAGTAAGGGGGTTTTGTTGCAGTTCTACAGAGCCTTGGTGAAGCCACACCTTGAGCATTGTGTACGGTTTTGATCTCCTAGTCTGAGGAAGGATTTTCTTGCTATTGAGGGAATCCAGCGACTGTTCACCAGACTGATTCCGGGGATGGCAGGACTGACATATGGGGAAAGACTGGATCAACTGGGCTTGTATTCACTGGAATTTAAAAGAATGAGGGGGTATCTCATAGGAACATATAAAATCCTGATGGGACTGGGTAGGCTAGATGCAGGAAGAATGTTCCCAATATTAGGAAAGTCCAGAACTACAGGTCACACTCTAAGAATAAGGCGTAAACCATTCAGGACTGAGATTAGGAAGAATTTCTTCACTCAGGCAGTTGTGAACCAATGGAATTCTCTCCCATAGGAAGCTGTTGAGGACCACTTAATTAGATGTATTCAAAAGGGAGCTGGACATGGCCCAAGTTGCTAAAGGGATCAAGGGAGCAAGGGGTATGGAGACCAAGTGGGAACGGGATACTGAAATTGCATGATCAGCCACGATCATATTGAATGGTGGTGCTGGCTTGAAGGGCCGAATGGCCTACACCCGCACCTATTTTCTGCGTTTCTCTGACTCTTTTTAATCTGAAATTATGCCGTGTCAGATGTCAGTAAATAGTGTTTTATCCTTCCATCCAAATGACCTTTGAATGGTAGCATTCAGTAAGCAACAAGAGCATTTGTTGAAGGTGGTAAGGCCTTACATAATTGTGAAATCAAGATTCCTGTATGTCAGTGATCAAACAGTAGGATAAAAATGTTGTAGGATAATAGATTTCTGTAATGCTTGACTGATAGTGGGATATTTGTACATATTGTACAAATGTACAATAATGTCAATTTTTTAATAAAAAATAAGTAGACCAAATGTGAGCGCGAAAGCATACATTCTTTTAGATCAAATCATTTTTGGATGGCCGAATCTAGATAAAGCACCTTGCAGCACAGTAAGTACTTGTAACTTTTATGTTATGGAGGGTGTTAATGAAATGCAGGAAGAGAGAAATACGTCAAAATTAAGGCTTAACAGGCAGATGGCATGTTCTTTTGAGAGGATAGTGGTGAATGCAACTTGTTCCTTCCAAAGTGAGGTTGATCTTGAAATGGAGATAGTAGGGACTGCAGATGCTGGAGAATCCGAGACAACAAGGTGCAGAGCTGGATGAACACAGCAGGCCAAGCAGCATCAAATGGTCTAGGATGTCCCTGTATTGAGAGATAAAGGACCAGTTCAGAGATTTGGATATTTTAACAAAATATAAGCCAAACTAAATATTATTGCTCTAACTGCGCCATTGAATTTTGTTTCTAAAAAAAGCAAAATAACTTTTTTGTGTATAATTCTATTGAGAAAAGGTGTAAATTAATCTTTATTGTGTTCTTTCATTTGTAATGTTAATTTTTTAAGTTGTGGAGGAATCTATTGATAAATATGTGCTTGTATTTCCTCTCCAGTATACTGAGTGTGAAGTATGTTAATAAGTAAGTCTCTAATAGTACCACTCAGTAAGAGATGAAGGTTGCTTAAAGGTTATTGCTGAAAAATCCAGCAGAAGTACGTGAAAACACTGGTGTTGATCAGAATGAGCAGCAGACGGAAATAGATCTGAAATTCAGTGGAGCCTTTCATAAAGATTATATTAGGTACTGCGGGGGGGAAAAATGTAATCTTTGCAGGTTAGCATAATGAACAGCGTTACATGCTGTACATAAAGTTTAAAAAGCAAAATCCTGCAGAATGAAGCAACATTCACCTTCTCCTGAGGGACAAATTCATGTACACAGCTGCTCTGGTGGCTAAGCAGCCTGGTTCTGTGTCCAATACATAATGTAATTACTATAATTTTGAGCCGCCACCTTTAATGACCTTATCCATTCTTATGAATATTGTTGCTGGAGGTAAATAAATGGAGGGACACAGAAGTATACACTTATGTATTGAATTTCTGAGAGATGGTCTTTTAGCTGGCTTCTAATCTGCTCGGCCAGAAAATTGTCAAAACAGTTCATGAGCAGTGAAATGAATATAATGACTATATTGTTCTGTACACTATAACAGCAATAAACCAACAGGACAATAGTGACTTTGGAGAGAATTTATCAGCCAAGTGGTTTTGGTACATACAGGAAGTTAACTCAACAGAAATTGACACAGATTGGGATTCTGATGACATTAGGTTCTTTCCTTGCATTCTCAAATGCAGGATCCAACTTGAGTGCGATCTGGTGGGAGACAAATTTGATCTGATTTAAAAAGGCAATTAAGAGCTTCTTTAGTCCTGGGTTCATTTGTTCTCACACTGTGCAATGCCCACACTATGTCCATGTTTTGGAGTGAGTGAGTGCACAGCACAAAGAATGAGTGCACAGCAGTGAAACTGAGAAGCTGGGAAAGCTTTGATCGTGGAAACTGAAGAGCTCCAGGCAGGTTATTGAGAAAGTTCTGTGTACCGCACTTCCTCCTCGTGAGTGCTGTAGCTGCTTGACAGGTGATTTCCATCTCCTTGGAGGGCATTTCACCTGACGGAGACTTCATTCACCATGATCTGCATATTGCTGCTACCAACCTTCAACGTGGCACAGGAGTAGCTAATGATTCTCAATGAGGGGCAAGAATGGAAGGCAAACCATCACCGACAGCTTGAGCAGCTGCAGAAGCAGCTGACACCTCTCAGCGAAATGTAACTCCTCTGCTCTGAAAGGATGGATCGAGCTGGAAGGAGATCTCTTGCACAGAGATCTGGGTGTTCAGGTCCATTGTACCCTGAAGGTGGCAACACCGGTTGATAGAGTGGTCAAGAAGGCATGCGGCATGCTTTCATTCATCGGACGGGGTATTGAGTACAAGAGTTGGCAGGTCATGTTACAGTTGTATAGGACTTTGGTTCGACCACATTTGGAATACTGCGTACAGTTCTGGTCGCCACATTACCAAAAGGATGTGGATGCTTCGGAGAGGGTGCAGAGGAGGTTCACCAGGATGTTGCCTGGTATAGAGGGCACTAGCTATGAAGAGAGGTTGAGTAGATTAGGATTATTTACATTAGAAAGACAGAGGTTGAGGGGGGACCTGATTGAGGTCTACAAAATCATGAGAGGTATAGGCAAGGTGGATAGCAAGAAGCTTTTTCCCAGCGTGGGGGACTCAATTACTAGAGGTCACGATTTCAAGGTGAGAGGGGAAAAGTTTAAGGGAGATATGCGTGGAAAGTTCTTTACGCAGAGGGTGGTGGGTGCCTGGAACGCGTTGCCAGCGGAGGTGGTAGAGGCAGGCACGATAGCGTCATTTAAGATGTATCTAGACAGATACATGAATGGGCAGGGAGCAGAGGGATACAGATCCTTGGAAAATAGGCGACAGGTTTAGATAGAGGATCTGAATCGGTGCAGGCTTGGAGGGCCGAAGGGCCTGTTCCTGTGCTGTAATTTTCTTTGTTCTTTGTTCTTTTGAGGTGAGATCCCTAATGCAGGGAAGCGACCTGGTTTATACCACAGGAGGCTCTGATTCTCATCATCATCATTGCTATCTCTAACCTCCTGGAACAAGACCTACTTCGTAGTAGGTGTGCAGTGCCAATTACTGATTAGGTTCTTGTCACTGAAAATCCCAAGCCCCATTCACCCCCCTTCCTGCTGCTTCTCAGTCACTGCATCTTGCAGAATTGAATACTTTCTCCTTCTGTAAGGGGGGGAGAAAACCGATATGATTGTTCATATTGGCTGCAGTGGACAGGAGAGGAGGACTTCAGTGTATGAAGGAGAAGTGTGAGATATGGCTGTAATAGGCTGAGATTGAGTGTGAGGTGTAACTGTTCAGAAGGGGACCTGAGGAGCTTGATGTGAGAGAGAGGAACGAGTGACTTACAGACCTGAGAATGCTGAGTGCCAGACTATTGGGCTTGGCACGGGAAGCACCTGGGATGACCCAGGTACCATGCTCTCCTGAGGTTCTGGAGAAACCACACCCCTGCAGCTGACTTCCTTAGCCACTATCATCCACACCTGCTGGGCTGGAGAGATTTCCCACTTCTTCCCTTCCTTTGGACAACCCAGTTCACTATAGCCCCTTGGGTACAGTGGAAAGACTTTCTGTCCCAGGCCCCCTCTTTTATTCCTTTGGTTGCTACATCCTCAAGAGCCCAGCTGTTGGTGAGTTGCTGTAACCCATGCTATGCTCTCTTTAACAGAATGAATATCACATCCGATCCTGTCTCCCGAATTGATCAGATTGCAGAGGTGGGGAATTTTAATGCAGGTGCTCTGGGAAAGAGCCTTGGATAAGCTCACCCATGAGAAAAATTTTCCTGATAATAACCCACCACCCCAGCAGAGACTAAATGAAAAAGGTTCCAATCATAGTATCAGGCAACGTTCGGCTTACTATGCCTATACTAGATCTTTGAATGAACTTTCCAATTAGTCCCACTCCCGTGCTCTTTCCTCACAGCCCTCCTGATATTTCCTCTTCAGGTATTTACCCAATTCCCTATTGAAAGTTGTGATTGAATCTTTTCGAGCGGCACAGTCAAGACCATAACAACCGGCTGCACGATTTTATTCTCCTTGTGGGTCTTTGCTTCTTTTGCCAATTACTGTAAATCTGTGTCCTTAGTCTAGCAAATCTTGGCACCATCTCTAAGGCCTTGACGTTCTCCCTAAAGTGCAGTGCCCAGAATTGACTGGAGTATTCTAGCTGGGACGTAACCCATGTAAAGGCTGGGCCTAACTTCCTTGCTTGGTATACCGTGTTTCTAATTATAAAACCAAGGATCTGGTGTGCTCTTAAAAGCTGTTTCAACTAAACTAACACAAATAATTCATTATAATGGAACTACCTTTTAAATCTTTGAGTGAAGGTGTGCAATGGATAGAAATGCTTAATACAATATTTAAGTATTGGATGCACTGAGATTAATAAATGAGGGCTTGGGACTGCAATGGTGCATTGAGTTAATATAATTTCTTTACATCTTCTCTGTGGATCTGAAATGTGATCCAGATTGGCACAATAAAAGCTTCCTATCTCCAATGTCTAAGTTTATTTGTGTGAAAGAGTTGGTATAAATGAATCTCTTTCCAAGTGGCAGGCAGTCACTGGCAGGGTACTGGAGGGATCAGTGCTTGGACCCCAGCTATTCACAATACATATATTAATTATTTAGAAATTACATGTATATCTCCAAGTGTGCAGATGGCACAAAGCTGAGTGGGAGGGTATGCTGTTGGGAGCATGCAGAAAAGCTTTGGTGTGATTTTCACAAGTGGGCAGAGAGACTGAACTGGTTAGGACTATAGTCACGGGAGTTTAAAAGAATGTCCTCCCCTGAGATCCCCCATGACCTCATGGAAACCTAAAAAATTTCTAACAGGATTAGGCAGGGTAGATGCAGGAAGGGCGTTCTTGATGACTAGGGAACCAGGGTTTACCAGGAGTTTGGGCTAAGGTGTAGGTATTTTAGGACAGATATGTGAAGAAATTTTTGTTTACTCGGAGTATGCTGAGCCTGTGGAATTCTCAGGCACAGGAAACTGTTGAGGCCAAATCATCAAAGAGTTTCAAGAAAGATGCAGACAAAGTTCTTCGGATTAAGGGGATCAAAGGAATTGGAAGGCGGGAACTGGGTACTGAGTTGGATGATCAGCCATGATCATTTTGAATGGCAGAGAAGGATGAATAGCTGACTCTCACTTTCTATGTTTCTATGAGTATAGTTGCAATCAAGAGGAGGCTAGTTACATGTCTGAATGGAAATGCCTTTTCCACTCAAATGAAAGCAAAGTACTGCAGATGCTAGAAATGTGAAATAAAAGCAGAAAATGCTGGAGAAACTCAGTAAGTCTGGTAGAAAGTGTAGAAAGCGAGACCGAGGTAACATTTCAGGTCCAATTTTTAACACTTCTTTGGAAATCTCTTTTCCTCAAGCCAGCTTTTTCTTGTTTAAATACAATGTGCCTTCAGCCTTGAAAAAGGCTATTCAGCTCTTTGGAAACGTTCTTTAATATTTCTTCACACTTTTGGCTGTCAATTTAATTGTTCCCTCTCTTTAATTATCCCTGTGTAATATTCTTTTCTTTCCAGTGGTATCATCCTGAGGGCCAACAGAGAATATGCCTAAAGTTGTGAATTATTATATGAATAAGATTAGACACATGGATGTTTCTTTGATAACAAGGTGTGGAGCTGGATGAACACAGCAGGCCAAGCAGCGTCAGAGGAGAAGGAAAGCTGATGTTTCGGGTCTGGACCCTTCTTCAGAAAACGAAAACGTCAGCTTTCCTGCTCCTCTGATGCTGCTTGGCCTGCTGTGTTCATCCAGCTCTAAACCTTGTTATCTCAGATTCTCCAGCATTGGCAGTTCCCACTATCTGTGTTTCTTTGGTTGCATTTGTTTGTGTCACACCAGTAGGGGAAGCACTCTCTGTACATGTGCAAATGCTGTGTCAGAGCCTGGGATGACACAGACAGCAAGATCCCAGGCATCTGCCTGCATTAAAGATGGTGAACATTCAAGAAAGACAGACAGGAAAGGAAGACAGAAGTCTATTCTGGTTACTTCCTGCTTGCCTGACCCCTTTCTCGTTCCCACCTTTTTTTCATCATTCACACTTTTTATCCTTCACCATTCCCCAGCTCTCATCCCCATTCCCCCTGTCCCCAGCACTGTTTGTTTGACTGCCCGCTCCCAGTATTGTTCGCCCCCTCAGCTCCCATCACCCTTTTCTCTCCCAGCTGGCATCACCTTTCCCCCTGCTCTCATCCCAGTTCTCCCATTTCCACTCCTGTTCCTCCTACCTCTCCTCACCACTTGCTCCACGCCCCCCCACCCCCATCACATTTCCCCTGCACCCATCATCATTCTCCCCACTCCCATCACATTCCCAGCCCCCACTCCCATCACATTCCCAGCCCCCACTCCTATCACTGTTTGCACCCCCTGCTCCCATCATCATTCATCCCCCAGCTCCCATCACTATTCACCACCCTCCGACCCTAACACTGTTTGGCCACTTGCTCCTGTCACTGTTTGTCCCCCCGCCCCCATCACTGTTCCCTCTGCCCCCATCAGTGCTCGCTCCCACGCTCCCATCACCTTATCCCCTGCTCCCAACCCTGTTTCACCTGATTCCCATCACTGTTCACCCTCCACTCCCATTCCCATTGCCCCCGCCCAATTCACTGTTTGCCCTCCTCGTTCCACCCCTGTTTCCTATCACTGTCCGTCCCCTGTGCTCTTCTCCCACTACTGTTCTCCGCCCCACCCCCTGCACATCAATGTTCGTCCCCCTCACTCCCATCATTGCTTTCCCCCAGCTCCCATCCCCATTTCCTCTGCCCCATCATCACTCACCCCCTGCTCCTATCACTGTTTGTTTGTTTGGCTCCTGCTTCCATCACTGCTCTCCATGCCCCTGTCATTGTTTGACCCCCTCTGCTCCCATCACCTTCCCCCTCCCATTCCCTTCACTGTTGGCCCTCCAATTTGCGCCACCCCCCCCACCCTCCCCATGCTCCATCACCATTCCCCCAGCTCTCATCTCTGTTGACCCCGAGCTCCCAAACCGATTTTCCCCCCCACTACCATCGCTGTTCCCCATCTGCTCCCATCGCTGATGTCCCCGCTCCCCATGCCTAATCTTGCTGCTCCCACCACTGATTCTTCCCTCCATTCCCAGCGCTGTTCCCCCTCTGCTCCCACCCTTCCCCGCTCCCATTAGCATTCCCTCCAGCTCCCATCCCCGTTCCCATCACTGTTCCCCTTACTCTCATCAGTCCTCTGCTCCCTTTACCATTCCTTAACACTGCTGTAGCTAAGCTGCACAATTCAGCAAGCCCCTTTTTAGGGTCCTACTTGTAACTCCATGCTGACTGGCATACTGATTGCTGAAACATGCTACTGTACTGCTCACAAAATAGTATTGATACAAGTAGATCTTTTATTTTCTCAAGATCCAGCTTGTTAAATGTGAGCACAGGATCTATCTGCTGGGTGGTGTCCCCTGTAATGCTCTAGCTACAATGAGAAAGTGAAGCCCTCAAGATGACAACTACCATGATGCTCAAGTTTCTATCCTGAATGATTGACTCAGTCTCTTGTAATATTGGGGGGGGGAAACAAATACTTTAAAATTTTTCCTGCTGGGAAACGAGACCACTCATGTTATAAAAATAATGGAATTTGTTATAGAATATTGCCCCAAGACAAATCTCTAACCTTAATTATGGAGAACAATTGAACATGGTAGGGAAATATACATTGCATTCTTTTGCAGACAATTATAAGCTTGTTTACATATCCTCTAACAAAGGTTCATCTCATGCATTAATGTATAACTTCCCGTACGCCACATGATACAGCTTTCATCTCATTGTCTGCAACTGATGTCAGCTCTACCACTTTCCAATAGCTCCTTGACAACGTAAGGTATTGACTGATGACTGCGTGATGTGTCATTTGATTGGTCTTCATGGTTCACACAGGCCTGAGCAGACGACGCTTTTTCCACTGCCAAGTGCTCAGAACTTTTTATAATGAAATCCAAAAGCTATTACATGCTGAGCTAATTCTCAGTGTATCTCGCCAACAAATCTTTCTCTGGAATTGTGCTGATTTCTTATGTCTTTGTGCTGTAATATAAAAAGAAACACTCAGGAAGTGGACTGTTCTGTAGCTTTGACAGACGGTCTGGCAAGCGTATGCTACACCTGAAGTGTCAACAAGGTAATTGTCCATTGAAACTTGAATTAACTATGATCTTATCCAAATGTTTGAGCGTTATTTTCAGCTTTGCCAGTACTTGCTATCTCTCCCTAGAATACAACAGCAAACAAATTACCTTTTACAAAAGAGGAAGGTATTTTTTAGGAATCAGCAATGACACTTTACATCAAAGAAGCCTGACTTAATTGTACTATCGTCTTCAATTGAAAAAGTGACCTTCTCTCAATGTCACAGCTCATATGTCCATAATACTTACGGAGACAACTAGAATCCAATTTAATAAAGCAATTGTTTCAGAAAACTAAAAGTCATTGCTTCCAAATACAAAATACCTATTTGCACCATCAAAACATGCAGAAATGTCAGAGATTACGGAAACTGTTTTAAACTTTAAAAGGGCATTTATGTGTATAAGTTAGAGACACCGGGCTTGAAATTTTTGAATCCGGATACAATTTAGTGTTAACATCCCAAGAAAAGGAGGTTTAGAGAAGCAATTAATAATACATGTTTCTATTATACAAACTAACAACTAGAAATAGGTCAGACACAGGAAGTCTCTGCTGTTCAGTTTGACATGAATGATTTGAATCTTGTTGTTAAAAGACAGGTAGATTCTAATCAAATGGTTAAAAATGCAGCTAAGAGGCGTAAATTAAATGCGGCAGAAAAGCTTCTGGGCCTGTTGAGTAGTTTTGAATCAAGGTAACCTTACCACGTTTGCAGTGAGGTATGTTTGTGTAATGTGCAGGATTCAATTGGTCATGAAGAATTTGAGCACTAGTAGAAACATGACACTGATGTGTTTGGTCACTGATCTATAGTTTCCACCTGTTTAGATTGGCTATCTGTGTATAGGAGTCCTGTGTGGTGGCTATGATTGGCATGAAAGGAATTAAAGTCCACCTTTTTTTTTCAAATCAGCTGTTCAAATATATTCACTAGAAAAGGTGACTGAGGTTTACACAACTACTTGACAAATTTACATGTTAACTTTGAGTGATCTACAGAGGATTTGCAGAATAAGAACAGCCCACAAGTCATCTGCAGCAACTTGCATTTATATGGTGCCTTTGACGAATAAAGCATCCCAAGATATTTCATAGGGGAGTTATGAATCAAAAATGGTCACAAAGCCACATAGGCAAAATCAGGAAAGCTGGCTAAAAGCTTTGGTCCAAGTATTGGGTTTGAAGTAGTGTCTCAAAGGTGCAGGGAGAGGTAGGAAGTTGAAATGTTTGGGGATGGTGTTTCTGATCTTAGAGTGTACACAGCTGGGAGTGTATACATGGCCACCTTTGGTACATCAGTTAAAATTGAGGCTGCACAAGAGGTCAAAATTTAGATGATTATAGATATCACAAGTTATTGGGGCATTTGCTGGAGAAGATTAGAGATGGTAATGGGTGAGGCTGTGGAGGGAGCTGAACAGAAGAATGACATTGTTTCATGAAAAAAAAAACAAAATAGATGCTGGAAATCTGAACTGAAAACAGAAATTGCTGTCAAAACTCAGCAGGTCTGGCAGCATCTGTGGAAAGAAAGCAGAGTTAACATTTCGAGTCCAGTGAAGAAGTGGACCTGAAATGATAACTGCTTTCTTTCCACAAATGCTTCCAGACCTGCTGAGTTTCACCAGCATTTTCTGGTTTCGTTTATGACAGCTTGAAAGGTGAGGCATTGCTTGACTGGGAGCTGATATAGATCAATGAGCACAAAGGTGATGGGTGAATGGGACTTGATGCAAATTGATAAGAGAAGCAGCATTTTGGACTCGCGTTTATGATGTGGATGGCCAGCTCGGACAGTCTTGGAATTTTCAAATTTGAAGTAACAAAAGCACAAATGAGGGCTTCAGCAGCAGATCAGCTGAGGCAGGGGCAAAACCAGGCGATGTCACAAAATTGGAAGTAGGTGATCTGAGCGATGGTGCAAACATGTGGTTGGAGGATCAGCTTTGCCAATTGTGACACCAATGTTATAAACAGCCTTGTAACTCTGAGTTGCCAGGGAATTGTAGAATCATAGTCGTACAGCACCGAAACCCTTCGCTCCAACTCGTCCATGCTGACCAAGTTTCCCAAAGTAAACTAGTCCCACTTACCTGCATTTGGCTCATATCCCTCTAAATCTTTCCAATACATGTACATGTCCCAATGTCTTTTTGTATGTTGTAACTGCACCTGCATCTACCACTTGCTCTGGCGGTTAATTCCACATATGAACCACGCTCTGTGTGGAACAAGTTGCCCCTCAGGTTCCTTTTAATTCCTACTCCTCTCACATTAAAATTATGCCCTCTAGTTTTGAACTCCTCAACCCTAGGGAAAAGACCTTCTGCTATACACCTTATCTGTGCCCCTCATGATTTTATAAACATGTATGAGGTCACCCCTCAACCTCCTATGCTGTACTTAAAAAAAAAACAAAAGTCCCAGCTTATTCATCCTGTCCTTTATAACTCACAGCCTCCAGCTGGTACAGCTCGGCATTGGACTTGACTGTCAGATTGCTGTATATTGCTATTTCCATAATATCCAAAGTAAAAAATAAATTTGATATTTGTTAATGAAGTTACAGAGGGCTTTGATGTTGAGCACACTAGGGCACTGATATACTGTAAGATTAATGTGATGGACATGTGTCCCAATTCAGGTACAGTTTCAGGCTCTGTTGTAGTGCTGAGAGGAAGCTCAGATCTGAAGTTTAGCATGGGAAGGGAAACTGAGTTTGAAAATAAATTCTGGACAACATCCATTCATAGACCAGACAAAGAAAGAAATAATAGAGATAATAACTTAAAATAGAGGTTAGGATTCTTCACTCATATATCTTATGAGTAACTGAGCTTTCACTGAGGTCTTGTTTCAATCTTTAATTCATCCTTAGTTAACTTGTTTGAGCAGCAGTGGTTGTAGGGAATGTGCAGTTGCCTCCAGCACTTTTTTATTTTATTTGGGAGGAAGGTAACTGTCAAATTCACCCAGCAATGTCTGTGTGAACAAAGGATGATTGGATGAAGAGAGGATTATATATGGCTAGCCCTCCTGAAATCAAATAACTGGTGGAGGAACACTTGGCTCAAATGCAGAATGATCACTCCATTGTATTCTAGCAGCAAAGAGCCAGCAAATGTATTGTGAGTCAAGTGAGTCCTTTTGTGTTGTGACTGTAAAATTTTTGGCTGTAATTCCAGGGTTCAGCGAAGCTTCATAGAATGGCCATGAAGCATCCATGGTTAAGTTCTCAATTATGAAATTCACTGCTAGCTACCTACTAATTTGCAGATATTATGGTACTTAAAGATGTTAAACCAGTCATTTTATAGCTTATGCCTAATGTTGCCTGAGAACCATTTAGGATTCTATTTAACCAGGTTGTAAAATTCAAATATAGTCCTAACAAAACAATTTTATTGTTTAAAGGTGATTGTCGTGCTTTATTTTATGAACCAATTTCCTTCATTCCCATAGCAAGTTTATTCAAATATTTTAAAATTTTTATTGCAACGCATCATACCTTAAATCATCTGGAACATTTTCTATAGGTGAGATCTTATAGTGACTGAGCAACGTGGCCTACACTGACAGAATTGGACAAGCAGCCTGGTGAGACCTATCACAATGTTGAGTTCATCTTGCTCCATCCAATTTGCTTTTCACTAACAGCATGGTGAGATTTGCTACGCAGTGGCAAGACACCAATTGATGGGGATTAGTGTTTCTTAATGCCACCACTCACCTCATTAGTATTACAACTCCATTTTACCAAACTTTTTATGCAAGCTAGATGTCTTGACAAGGAAACCAGAGTGGGGGCCTGGTGAATTGAGCTAATCACTTGCTCTGAATGACTTCTGCTATGGAGACTGAATAACATCTCAAAGCATAATCCACAGGGATCAGCCACTCTTACACTTCATCGTACGGACATTGGCATTCACTATCTGCCAACTCATCATGACCATCATGGCACTTATCTGATATACTTGCAGGCCACTCACTGAACACAAATTTGCGTTATAAGTGCACTAGCAACTAGTATTGAGGAAGGTGTAGCACAAGGACAGGCACCCAGCTTGTGTCTAGATGGCCAGGACATGCTGAGGATCTTCTTGGCCAGTGGCAAGTTGACTGTCCTTGGCATGAACCTCTAGGGGTAGGATATGGGGCAGTCAAGGTGGAGGTGGAGGGCCCAGTTACCTCTGCAGTCTCCTGAATGGAAAGTTCAGAGGGGTCTCCGATTGATCCTCCTGGCATTGTACTGCCCCCTTGTGAGGGAGTGGTGGTGATCACCTGGATTGGCGTCAAGGTTTCCTATGCCCTTGTCATCTTGCCTTCGGCTGGGGCACGGGAATGTTAGTATGTGCACATCTCCAGCAGTCCCTGCGGGTGCTGGACCTGGGTCTCCATGGCAGCTGCCAACCTGTCCATGGAGGCAGCTGGACTTGCTGAACCATTGCAGCTTCGAGGAAATGAGGGCCATTGTATCCCACATACCTGTCAGCTGCTTCTCCCTGTGCATGGGGATGAAGTGACTGCCAGCACTTCTTGTCTGGGTCCTTTCCTGTCTGGGACAGACCTGGTGCCCAGTCTCTGGCAGTCCCTTGATTGCCAGTGGGCCTAGAGCATTTCTTCCTTGACCAACTGCAGAGCTGCCATCGTGAGGTGCTCACCAGATTGTGTTACCGCATTTTGCATATGATTTTCACCATGGTGCCTGTACCAGGACTGCTGGGGTGTGCAGGAGGCAGCCTTGCTGATATTTCCTCTGAGATTGAGGATGGTGCTTCTGGTGGAGTCGACAGTTTCTCCATGGAAGTCATAGGCAGGCTGGAGAAACCTCCAAGAACAAAGAAAGAAACAGCGATGTGGGCGTGTATTAGATGTGTTGTATAATGATTGAAAGTGACCTCAAAATTCATGCGACAGTGGCAATGGAATGAAGAAATGTACTTTTTCATTTGGCAGGACATGGATATTTCTTCATCCCCAGAAAGTGGTCACCTGAAGTTAGGCCTAGTTTCACTTGAGTTTAGGGTGATGAGAGGAGATTTGATTGAAACATGTTCAACTCTAATAAGACTGGATGACCTACATGTAGAAGGATGTTCTCCCCAGTTGGGGACTGAAACCAAAGGTCATAGAGGTAGGATTTGGGGTAGGCCATTTAGGACTGAAATGTGGAAACATTTCTTCACTCTAAGGGTAATGAGCCTAAAAATTCTCTACCACAGAAGACTCGGGCTACCAAATCATTGAATATATTCAAGAAAGACATAGATATATTTTTGGGTTTCAAAGACATCACCAGGTATGAAGAGAAAGTGGGAATATGGCATTGAAATAGAGGTTCAGTCATGATCATATTGAATAGGGGAAAATGGCTCACTCCTGCTGCTAGTTTCAATGTTTCTATGTTTGTTCTGGTCTTCTCCTGCACAGGCCAGGATTCACTTGTTTTAATAGGTGAGGACAGAGATGCCAGGCACCTCCCCACCCATATGGGCTCTCCCTGTTGTCTTCTCCTGTAAAGTCTAAAAGGTAGGGAATGCAGGAAGGTGGGATTGTGTACCTTCAGCTCTCTGAACTAGCTTGACTCCTGTATCACAGACATTATTATCATCGATGCATATATGAACTCGAGCAAGTAAGAGACAATACAATCTAAATTAGAGTGTAAGAACAGTCGGACCTCGGGCTATATGTTCATAAATCTCAGGTGGCAGGACAGATAAACAAGGCAGTTTATTAATATGTGAGGCAAGGCTTTTTCAATGGATGCATGGTGTACTGAAATAGGGAAGTTATGTTAAATCTACATAAAAATACAAAATCAACAAAATGGACTCCGGCATCCAATTCTAAGCACCATACTTCAGGAAGGACATGAAAGATTTGGAGAGGGGACACAAAGAGATCTATTAGAATGTATGTTTGTGAAATTGCAGAATTACATTTATGTGGATATACTGAAGAATTGGGGTTGTCGTCCTTAGAGTACGGGCTGGGAAGAAATTTAATAGAAGTTCCTAAAATCCTAAGGGCTTGCATTGAGTAAGTAAAGAGAAAGCTTCCCATTGCTGAAGAGCTGAGAAGGTGATGCTGAACTGTCTTCTTGAACTGCTACAATGCATGTGGGAGGTCATTAATCAAGCAACCGAAGATAAAAACCAAAAGAACTGCAGATGCTGTAAATCGGGAGCAAAAACAAATTTGCTGGAAAAGCTTGGCAAGTCTAGCAGCATCTGTGAAGGGAAAAACAGAGTTAACATTTCGGGTCTGGTGACCCTTACTTGCTCGAGTTCTGAGGAAGGGTCACCGGACCCGAAATGTAACTGAAGATCCTTGGGCCTAGAACTTTATTGTAATGAAGTCCGTGGAATGAGATGATTTAATCAGCAATAACCTGATACTGACACTAGTATGGGCTCTGCCAGGACCTCTCTGCTCCTGAACTGGTCAGAGCCTTGCAACATTACAACATTTTTGGCAATAGTACTGAAGTCTTGTTCTCCAGAACTTACCACACCCCTAGCCAAGGTATTCCAGTGCAGCTCTAACACTGGCATCTACCTGGCAATATGGGAAATTACCCAGATATGTCCTGTACATGTAAAACAGAACAAATCCAACATGGCCAATTACCACCCCATTAGTTTATTCCTGGTCATCAGTAAAGTGACGGAAGGTGTCATAAACAGTGCTATCAAGCAGCACCTGCTACTGACACACAATTTGGGTTCCATCAGAACAACTTAGTTCATTACACCCTTAGTTCAAACATGGACAAAAGAGCTGAATGTCAGAGGTGAGGTGAGAGTGACCCTCCTTGACATCAAGGGCACTTTTGACTGAATGTAGTGCAAAGGGGTCAAAGGAAACTGGAATCAATGGAAATCAAAGGAAAATCTCTCTGCTGGTTGGAGACATAGCTGGAAGCTGGTTGTGATTGTTGGAGGCCAGTTACCTCAGCTCTAGAACATTGCTGCAGGAGTTCCTCAGGGCTGTCACCAAGGTGAAACCACACTGTTCCCTTCACTGTAAGGTCAGGAGTGTGGATGTTCACAGATTGTTACACAATGTTCCATACAATTTGTGATCCTCACATACTGAAGCAGTTTGTGTCCACGTGAAGCGAGATGTGGACAACATTCAGGCAGGGACTGGTGAGTGGGGAATATCATTTCCGTCACACAGGTATCAAGCAATGACCATTTCCAAAAAGTGAGGCTCTAACCGTCTCCACATTTTTGCATTCAATGGAACTACTGTCTCTGAATCCCTGCTGTCAACATCCTGAGGGTTACCATTGACCAGGAACTGAACAGGACCATCCAGGAAAAGGCAGCCACTTGATTGGCTCCCTATCCAGCACCTTCAGTATTCATTCTCTGTACATCATAATGGTAACAGTGTGTACTATATTCAACAAGTATTGCAGTGACTCACCTTCAGCAGAACCTTTCAGATTCATGCCCTGTACTACCTGGAAGGACAAAGTTCGTGAACTATACCCATCCTTCAATATCAAAGTGCTGAAACTCCCTTTCTAACAGTACGGTGGGTATTACAGTTCAACAAGATGTTTCACCATCACCTTCTCAGTTGACACTAGGGATGGATAACGAATATTGGGCTAGCCAATGGTATCAACACTGAGCATCATCCTGAGCTCATTACACCCTTAGTTCAAACATGGACAAAAGAGCTGAAGAATTAAAAACATTTTATCTATGACCTTATTTTTCCATATTGTTAGCAAGTCTAATGTAACAGTACAGAGTCATACAGTGCAGAAAAGGCCCTTTAGCCCATCGAGTCTACACTGACACAACCACCACTAAAGGCATGCTAATCCCAATTTTCTGCACTTGTCCCATATCCTTGAATGTTATGATATTTCAAGTGCTCATCGAAATATTCTTTCAAGGTTTCCGGCCTCCACTACCTTGTTATACATTGCATTCCAGATACGCGCCACCCTCTGAATGAATTTTTTTTTTCTGAAATCCCCTCTGAATCTCCTGTCCCTTACTTTGCAGCTATGCTCCCTCATGATGGATCCCTGAACTGAGGGCAACAGCTGCTGTCTATTCATCCTGTCGATGCCCCCTCCTAATCTCACATACCTCAATCTGTCCCCACTTTTCTTTCTCTGCTCTAAAGAAAACAATCCATGCCCATCTATGGTCTCCTTAGAGCTCAATTTCTCTATCCCAGGCAACATCCTGGTGAATCTCCTTTGCACCCCATCTAGTGCTATCACATTGTTCCTGCAGTGAGGTGACCAGTGCTGCCTAACCAATGCTCCATATAACATTACCTCCTTGCTCTTGTATTCTGTGCCTTGACTCATGAAAGTAGGTGTTCCATATGCCTTCTTAACTATGCTATTCATGTGTTCTGCTAACTTCAGGGATCTGTAAATAATTACCCCAAGATCTTTCTATTCCTTTAAGCTACCAAGGTCCAGCCATTCATTAAATACTCCCTCATCTTGTGGTTTCTTCCAAAGTGTGTTTTCTCACACTTGTCAGCGTCGAATGCCATCTGCCACGGCTCTGCCCATCTGACCAGCCCATCTATATCTTTCTGCTACCTACAGCCATCTTCTTCACTATTAGCCACCCTACCAATCTCCGTGTCATCTGCAAACTTGCTTAGCATTCCTCCCACATTTTCAGTTATATCATTTATGTATATAGCAAACAATAAGGGTCCCAGTACTGATTCTTTTGGTCCAATGCTGGACACCAGCCTCCTGCCTCAGAACAGTCTCCTACCATTACCCTTTGTGTCCTATTACTAAGCCAGTTTCTGATCCATCTCGCCAAGTTTTCCTGACATTGGAAATGGGAAGGCATTGGAGGCTCTGTCGGGCTTAAAAGTAGACCCATGCGCTGGCCCAGGTGAATTGCATCCCAGGCTGCTGTGGGAGGTGAGGGAGGAAATTGCAGGGGCTCTGACATAAATGTTTAATTCCTGTCTGACCATGGGTTAAGTGCCACAGGACTGGAGGTGGTTCCACTTTTCAAGAAGGGTGGTAGAGTTGAACACAGAACTTACAGATTGGTGAGTCTCACATCAGTGGTAGGGGAAATATTGGAGAAAATTCTCAAGAAGAGAATTGATATACACTTGGAAAAGCGTGGGTTAATTGAGGATAGAAAGCATGGCTTTGTCAGAGGGAGGTCATGCCTCACAAATATGTTTAAAATTTTTCAAAAATATGAGAGAAGTTCAGTTGATTGTAGTTTGTATGGATTTTAGAAAAGAATGGCAAGATGAAATTTCTCAGTTTCTTTTAATTTGGATATTTAATTCTTGTCATGCTTCATATTTTCATGGCATTCTAATAAATGTGTAAATAACATTATAATTTCTGCAGAAAATGCTATCTGTCTGAAGAATAGAAATGTAGTCCTCCGACAGTCTATTGCAACAGAAAGTAGGGCTGTTATAAACTGCTGAATGTTATGGAAATAAAATAATTTGCTAGGTTCCTGGAATTGTTTAACAGTAAACCTGTCAATCAATCTTACATTCATGATTCACCCACACCTCCAAATAAGACTTAGAAAACTGAAGAAGTCAGTTGGGTGAGAAAACATTTTGAATTTGAATTATTTGGAACAATTTGAATAGTACTGATCAACGAAAAGAACATTAATGCAGACCAGGAATAGTATGGGCTCTTATCCAAAGCCATGGCTAAGTACATGAATAAAGGATTTATGCTTGTTTAGAAAATAAGCTAGTACTGAATTTTCTGACTGATTTTCAGCAGTGAAGCTCAATTATTGGTAGTTCCAACAGTGACTTTTGTTCCATCATAAAGTCCGAAATGGGGATATTCACTGATTGTACAGCATTCAGTGTCATTTATGTTTCCTCATATATTGAAAGAAGCCAGAATCAATATGCAGCAAGCCATAGTTAATGTTCAGGCTTAGACTGACAAGTAGTTGTAACATTTATGTCAAGCAATTTGCAGGCAATGACCATTTCCAACTGGAAAGAACCTATCCATTTCTCCTTGATATTCAATGGCATTCCCATTGCTGAAACCCACCATCAACATCCTAGAGATTACCATTGATGAGAAACTAAACTGTACCACCTCTATAATGTGGCTACAAAAAAGCAGAGGCTGAAAATTCTGCAATGAGTAACTCTTGGCCTGACTCTCAAAGTCTGTCCACTATTCACAAAGAAACCAGTCAAGAAGAATGAGCAAGGTATGGCATTCCCCAGATGGCCACCACTAACACCTTGTGATATTGCCACCTTTTGACAGAGGTGGTACAGAATAATGAGGTAGTTCACTACCAACAATCCTACATTTTCTGTACTCTCTTCTGGGCCTGTCTAATGATCCGTTAGAAAGGATTTATCACTGGAAGATTTTTACAGAAGAGGCCATGTTCTTGGGTAACAAAGCAGTTCAGATTTCAGATTTCCAGCATCTGCAGTATTTTGCTCTTAAGTTGGTTTATTGTATGATATGATCCCAATAAGTGCTACTACATAACTAGTCAGATATAATTACCACTTGGCAGTTGTACAGAATATGTTTGCTCCCAGTAGAGGTTAGTGTAGCACTTCCTGTCTCCATCCACAGACTGTATGTGACATCAGCAGAATGGACAGACCTCAATGTAAAATGAACATGAACTCCTTCAGGCCCATTGCCCTGTACAACAGGTGGCTCTAACATCATTCAAGAAACTTAACACCATCCAGGACAAAGCAACCCATTTCATCGTCATGCCATCCACCACTGTAAGCATTTACACTCTCCTGGTGCACAGTTGCAGCAGCGTGTAGCATCTTCAGGAAGTCCTCAAGCTGCCTTTGACAGCACACATGAATCCAACATCCTGTACCTTTTTTAAGAAGGACAGGGCAGGAGATGCATGTGAAGAGTTCTCCTCTAAGCTATGCACCATTCTGACTTTGAAGTACCTTGCTGCTGCTGTGGTTCAAGAACTCTGGGCATTTAAGAAGAACAACAAATGTAAACAAGGTCCCATGGAAGAACAAAATAAACGCTCTTTTATCTCTTCCCATGCACTCATACTATCACCTGAGTAAAGCCCAGAAAATCCTTTTTTATATTTTTAATATTGAGTTGAATTGTTATCAAACACTTACCTCAGTCTTTAAAAACAATATGCCTTGCTTACTTAGATGAAGAAAACAATAAAATGTATAATTGCCTCAGGCATTCATGGCAGGCCTGTAGTTTCATAGATGAGTCAATGCCTTAGTTAAAGTTAAGATTGTGTTTAGCAGAAGCTTCTCAGTAAGCTGTATTCTTATAGTTTATCTTTAAGGAGGTTTATTCTCAGGGGAACTTGGAGTTTGAGCAGGTTGAGGAGAGCCCTTTTTCCACCTTAAAGATATTTCTGTTATTATCTTGGCTGCTTGGTTGAAATGGCCTTGATTCAATGATGGAATGTTGCTTGCAAGCAGGTGCTTGCTGACTTAGAGTATGCATTGAAATAGCTTCCTCACTATGTGACTTGTAAATGTTTAAATTCCTTCTTCCAAAAAAGGGGTGGTGTATTGATTACACATCCTGTGTTGTAGCTTAACACTTTAAAATTCATCCAGTTTAATTTGGATCAGAAATGCAGAACATGCTAGAGTAGCACAGCAGGTCTGGCAGCATCTATGGAGAGAGAAAAACAGAGTTAATGTTTTAAGTCTTCTTTTCAGTTATAAAGAGAAGTCATATTGAACTTGAAATATTATAACTGTTCCTCTCCTTACAGGTGCTGCCCGACTTGCTAAATTTCTCCAGCATTTGTATTTCATATTGCCAGCATCCACATCATTTTACTTTTATTTTAATTTGAATTAAGTGTGCTCAAGATGTAATGGAAGGTGAAGATCTTCATCTAACATACTTTTTGAGTTTTGATTTTGTTTTTGTGGTGAAACAAAAAAGATGGGCCAGCTGAAATGCTATAGTTCTTCTATTGACAGTCCATCCTTTAAAGGGATATGTGAATTCCCTGCTGGTTGTGAATGTCCATATTTAATTAGCTATTTTCTTGAGTCTCAGGATTTTCTGTGCTCAGAATGGCAAAAGTTACATGATGTGCAATTTTATAAGACGGCTTGTGTTCAAAATTTTCAAGCGTTGTCTGCAAGTTCATCGTAAACAGGAAAACGATCAGAGATTGTTGTGTAGTGTTAGCAGATTTCAACGTCTCTAGGAATCTGATGCTTTAATTGAAGGTGTTGTGTATTTTCAATTGATTAACATGGGCATCATTTGGTAGATATGGCGATTGTTCTAATGGAGCAGCGAGACTTGGGGTGAAGTGGAGAAGGCAAAGAGCAAGGGAGTAATGAGGGCAAGTAGCAGTGGAGCAGCAATGGCTGGTGAGCTTCCGGGCCTGGGGACGAGAGCCCAGAAAATCAGAGTCAGGAACGAGAAGCATCAGGCACCCGTTGCATGTGCAGCAGTGCACTGCAGGCATTGTTTGTCGGGGGAAATTTAGATGAAATGTGGAGTGTGTGCGTGCCCAGGAAGCTGTGCTGAAGTGAGTTGCTTTTGAAGGCATTCAAGTTTTCTGTTTGACTGGTGGTAGAACAGGGCACTTGCCTATAGGAGGACGGGAGACTAACATGAGCTCAGGGTTGACGGTAATGTGAGAGCTAGGAGAAGGGAGGAGAGCTGTTAGAGTGCAAAGTGTGTTTGAATTACAAGTTAATTTAGTTTAGAGATAGGGATCTTACTGGGAGGGAATATAGTGTTGAGTGGGAAAGAAGGAGGGGCCACTGCCAGCCCATCTGGGCAACAAAACACTATACCCGCCTCAAGGCGGTTAAACCCGAAAAACAACAGGACAGTGGCCAAGACCCTGCTGGACTCGATTTTTAACAGGATCATTAAGAGAGTTAGATTTTAAGGGAGTAACCACAATAGGAAGGTTGAAGTGAAGTCCCATTCAACAGGTGGTGATACCTTCAAGCAAGCAACTCTTACCAATCTCTAGGGCTCCAGACGTACAGGTTTCCCCCTTTTTCTGTGGACATCAGCTTACAATATCAAGAGGAGTTTTCAGATGCTAGGCAGGCCTGCAATTCCTAAAGGCATACTTAAGCTACACAACAAACAAACAAACAGAGGTCGCTCATATTCTCAGCAGCAAAGAAATAAACACAGGATATGGCAGCTATAGATTTTATGTCCAGCTCAACTTGCATAGAGTAACAGCAGATTGTCACTGATAGTGGGTTAGATCATCACGTCCTGTTGTTCTGTCGCTGCCTCAAGTTAGGCAGCCTTCTGGCAATAAGGTACTGGCCTATCAGCATCCGTCTTTCCTTCCGGGTTGGAAAGATGAGAAATTTTTACCTCAATAAGCAGATAGAAAATGAATCTCTGACAAATAGGTAAAGAGAGATTTTCCATGTGGAAGATGAAGGTTTTGTGCACTGGCATAAAGAATGACCTCCAGTCTATGGTACACAAATGCAAGACAACATTGATTCATTGTGAACGATAGAAGGTTGTTGATAATATTGCTGCTCTACAAAAGACCAGAATAGGGCAGACGTTCTGTGCATGAGGCCTTCTACTGGCATGACAAGGGTGCAGAAGACCCTTCTGAACATGGTGCAGACTTTGCAGTCAGTAATAGTTTGACAATAACAGTTGAGTTGCTAGTAGCAACAGCTGAAGACCTCTGTGTTTTATCATCTGATGGAGGCTTTGACACATCATCTCTAATTACGCTGCAGTATTCTTCATATCCATATCGACCACAGAGCAAATTTAAAAAGACTAACCATAATGTCATCAACCGCAGAATAAGGGTCAACGCCAAATGTTTCATAGCTCCAAGCAATGCACTCCGCACCAGAATTCCTAGTACCAGTACTAGCAGTTTGCATTGGTGTTTAAGCAATTGCTACCTTGCATGGTAAAGGTGAAAAGGGGGCCCAGATAGTTCTAATGGGAAGAATGTGCAAGTACAGCTGTGCTGAAACTGGGTAACGTTTTTGTCCCAAAGTTATCACAGAATAGCATTTGGAACGATTGCTTCATGAACAATTATATTTCAAACTGTGTATTCATTTCAAATGTAATGGAGTTAAAGGTCAAGAGGGCAGCTAATTGGCATTTCTACCTGGATACAAGATCTACGTGATTCACATTGCTATGAGATGGGTTTTAAGTGAGGAAGACTCCATTATAAGCCATTGTGGGCTCAGCTTACAGGTTTTCTAAGATATTCCTCTTGCATTACTCTTAAATAAATCCATATTGAATATTAGAAACTGAGTATAGCTTTTTGTCATTTAAGATAAAATATGGCCACAACATGGGACTTAAGGTTATTTTAAAAGGCAAATGGGGAAACCTTTCTGTTGTTTAAAGTATAGGTTGCCTCCCATAATGATGGTTAGCCTAGATTGCTTTTTGTTTGTTTGTTTGTTTGTTTGTTTGTTTGTTTGTTTATTACAGTACCTCAAAACTTGAAATCCCGTGTGATCCTTCCCGTAACTGGAATTACCAGGCATCTTTTTCTCTCCCTAAGTTTTCCATGTGGAAAATATAAACAGATTATTTCTGTTGTGCATTTTTTCTTTACCTGGGCACACATCCAGCCAGCTTACAACGACGGGGAATATAGGTTCACTTTCATGTCTATCATTACCTAACTGGGAGAAAGACGTGACATGAGGTAGGTTAAAGGATCAACCCTTTAATTCCCTTAAATGAGGAACATTTAAGTGCATTGAAGGGAATTAATAATATAGCTCCTTTATTGTGTTGATATATGATCCATTTACTCCCTTTAATTAGACCTCATGAGTACAGTAATCTCATGTGAAGCGTGGAACTAATTTTATATGCTTCATCATTCTTTGAGGGTTCACACTATTGCAGATCAATAGAAAATTTAGTTATTGTACAACAAGCAATTTATTTTGGGAATATTATGTTTCATATTTATATTTTAAAAGTATAGGATAATTTCTGGCTTTGAATTGTTTGACCTTACCAGAAAGTCAAACAATTGACAGATTAACATTTGCAATAGTAGGAAGCAGTGGGGGATAACTATTTTGAATAATTTTGAACAATAATGGCCCTGAAAATTACAACACATTCTGGAGGTAAAAAATATTATGTTAATGATGATGAATATAGATTGAATGTCAACATTCCCACTTATAAGACCAATACAGATTGATAATATGAAGAAATAGAAGCAGAAAATAGCACAGCACAGAAGAAGTCCATTCAGGCAATCGAGTCCATGCTGGCTCTTTTGAGAAGTATTCAAATTACTATTGACTCAGTTTCTAAACTATCGAACAATGCATTCTTAAATCTTAACCACTTTTTGGATAAAAACACCTATGGCTCTTTTGCCAAGCACTTTAAATGTTGTAGCTTCTTGATATTAGCTCTTCAGCCATTGGAAGTGACTTATTGATCCAATCTGAACCCTTCATGATTGTAATAATTCTGAAGAAGGGTCGCTGGAGCTGAATCGCTAACTCTGCTTTGCTTTCCCTCCACAAATGCTGCCAGACCTGTTGAGTTTCTCCAGCAATTTCTGATTTTCTTTCAGATTTCCAGCACCTGCAGTTCTTTTTGATTTGTTTTTTTTATGATTATAGTAATCCATGTACAAAAGGAACAGTTTTCTGGTCTACTCCTGCATTTCCTTATGATGTGACGAGTTGGAGAGAAGTGTGGTGTTGAATCTTGGCATTCCAAAGTTAAAACATTTGTATGCACACTTGTATTCAATGGCTTGTGGAACTGAATCAAAGTTCTCCAAGTGGAACATTTCTGCATTAATGTTCCACAGTGATAAAAGCTGATTTTCCACTGGCATACTATTCTGAGCTTCCTTGTGATTGGGTGAAGTGTGGTTCCATTGGAAGCTTAGACCCTGGTCCAGTCTTATCAGTTGTATAAATGTGAGAGTTAACAGAGATCAAAGGAAATGGCAAACATTTTCATTCCTTTTCTTTTCATATTTTGCTTTTCTTTTATTTTTGCTTTCATTTAAGAGCACACCAGCTCTAGAAACATCTTTGGTCCTCGATTTCTGTTCTTGCTCTAGTTGGTCAGTGTAAGACTAATTATTCTGTCGCTCTGTCTCTCCTGGCATTCACCCCATCAAAGGCTTTACCTTTTCCTTGTCCCACCCACCACTTTCTCAAAACTGATTACGACCTTTTTAAAAAAGCCACAGACCTGAAATGTTGATGTTTCTGTCTTCGTAGATACTACCTGTCTTGCTGAGTTTTTCTAGCATTTTCTGTTTAGATTTCAGATTTCCACCATTCACCATCTTTTAGAAATGACAACAACCTGTATTCTCTTTTTTTATAAAATAATTTTCATGTGAATGGTATTTTGGTAAGACCAGGTTATCACCAATCAAATCCGTATGGTTTTTCAGAGCTCAAGTCCAAGCTACAATTTTTATTCCCAGGTGAGGTGCTCAGAGGTTGGAGAAATCCCAGATCCGCATAACTGACCCATCAAAATGGCCACCCACATTTCCTATTATAGTCTGCAGAGGTAGGTTGAGATGTATTGGGAGTTGAGCAGCTGACCTGGGTGGAGGCTGTCAGTTCCTAACATAGACTGGACAGAAAGCCAGCCCTCAGAATTCTCACCCAGTTGTCAAATCTTAATAGAGCCTTTATAGAATCATAAATTCCCTACAGAGTGGAAGTAGGCCATTTGACCCATCAAGTCCCTGCTGACCCTCCAAAGAGCATCCCATCCAGACCCAAGCCCAACTACCCAATCCCTGTAACCCTGCATTTCCCATGTCTAACCCACCTAACCTGTACATCCCTTGACACTATGGATAATTTATTATGGCCAGTCCACCTAACCTGCGCATCTTTGGATTGTGGGAGGAAACCGGAGCTCCCGTAGGAAACCCACACAGACACGGGAGGACGTGCAAACTCCCCCACACAGATAGTTGCTCAAAGACGGAATTGAACTCTGGTCCCTGGTGCTGTGAGGCAGCAGTGCTAACCACTGAGCCACGATGCCACTCTTTATAGTGCCTATGCCCATCTCCATTGGCACTCATACTCCCTGTGTCAAACTATGCTATCAATCATCCCTGTGGCCCTTTTTATAGCCTCATTCCAACATATGCTGACAAGTTAATACATTAATATTTTCAGGCTGAATGCTAATTGTGCTTTATTGGTAATGAATATGTTAATATGCTCTGCCTGAGATTTTAAATGTATTTAAGAAATGTTTGCACCAAGTAGGTTAAAGCCTCCTTTCAAATAATAGGCATGTAAGTTTCACGCACATTTGTATCACCATTTCAACCTATTGATTTGTAATTTATATGAGCACAGAAATTATTAACATCTAAGTATCTCATTACAGGTTAAATATGTGGTTGAGAACTCTTATTAGGATACTACATAAGAATTGAAATCTCAGCAAAAGAAAAATAACCTGCAGAATATGAATGCATATTTAAATCTGTAGCAACAAAGCAGGACTGTCTCAGGTTTCTGTCATTCAACTCTGTTCAGCGGTAGCAGGCCCAGGACCTTCCCACTGTCCCTGGAGCAAGGTTTTAATGGTGTGTCAGTCAACTTAATTTTCTGACAGTAAAATAAATGTTGTGGCAGTGCTAGTCACCATTCTATTCGATGTACTCAAGGACAGACCGAGGACACTGTAAGAAGCTGCCTGCTGCATTTAAGATTTGCAGCTCCATTACACATGTTCATTGGTCTTCAAGCTCAATTAATTTATGTTTTAAAAAAAAAAATAATTTTCTGTCAGTTCAAAACACCGTGAAAGGAATTTATTTTATTTCAAAGGTAACTTTGGGGCTATTATTCATTATACTGGATGGAATTATCCTTCATAGTACAACCAGAAATTGGAAGGACAGCAGTAGAGGAAAATGCAAATTCTGAAGTTGAAGCCACTATTGTATTTCTGCTGCCATCTAGTATCCATCCCTCTGCTCTGCTGGAACTGCTAACCCAGATCATCTGATTTCGAGTTAGTTGGAAACTGGATGTATTTTTCCTCCCCCTGCCACCATCACCAAGATATGTGTTGGAACCCAACATTATAGATGTGCTGGAACAGCTTAGCTAGGGATACCATTAGCTTTGGAGCACAGGACTTCAGTGCTACCACTGGGCTGATGTCAGGGCCATTGACTTTTCCTCTTCGAATGCCTTCAGCCATTTCTCGTTATCATGTGAATGAATAAAATTGTTTGAAGACTGCTGTCTGTGATGCTGGGGACCTCAGGAGGAGTCTGAGATGCACCATTCACTCAGCACTTCTAGCTGAAGATGGATGTATATTCTTTGCTATTTCCCCATCCCTGGGAAAAAGACTGTGTATTCATCCTATCTATGCCTCTCATGATTTTACACACTTCAGTAAGGTCACTCCTCATTCTCCTTTGTTCCAAGGAAGAAAGACCTATTCTGGCCAACCTCTCCCTTTTACTCAGGACAACTAGTCCTGGCAACATGCTCTTAAATGTTCTTGGCACGTTTTCCAGTTTAACTACATCTTTCCAAAACCGGGTGATGGAAACTGTACACAATACTCCAAGTGTGGCCTCACCAACGACTTGTACAACTGTAACATAACATCCCAACTCCTACACTCAATGCCTCAACCAGCTAAGGCCAGCATGCTAAATGCCTTCTTCGCCTAAGGTTTTAGAGTAGATTTGTAGCTCGGGTTGTGGTTAGTTGGCTCACTGAGCTCGTTCGTTGTTCTGCAGACGTTTCATTACCCTGCTTGGTAACATCATCAGTGCAACCTCCAATGAAGCGCCATTGTGTTTTCCCGCCTGTAATTTAAACTCTGGTGTCTGTTGAGCTGGATTGCCTCCCTTCTGGTTTTCCTTCGCAGTGGAGTGTATATGGAGTGTGCATGTGTTTGTTGATGGCTTTCTTTGTGGAGTACCAGGCTTCTAGGAATTCCGGTGCTGGTCTCTGCTTTGCCTGTCCCAGGATCTTGGTGTTGTGCCTTCTTCACCACCCTGTCTACCTGTGACACCGCTTTCAACAAACTATGTACTTGTACTCCTAGGTCCCTCTGTTCCACAGCACTCCTCAAGACCTCACCATTTACTGTAGAAGTCCTACCTTGGTTTGACTTCCCAAAGTGCAACACCTCACACTTATCTGTATTGAATTGCAGTTGTCAATCCTCAGCCCACTTCCCCATCTGATCAAGATTCCTCTGTAATTTTTGATAAAATTCCTCGCTATCAATGATACCTCCTAATTTTGTATCATCCGCAAACTTGCTAGTCATGCCTTGTACATTCACATCCAGATCATTTATGTAAATAACACATAACAAAGGTCCCAGCACTGACCCCTGTGACACGCCACTAGTCACAGGCCTCCAGTCCAAGAAACAAACTTCTGCCACCACCCTCTGCTTCATACCATCGAGCCAGTTTTGAATCCAATTAGCTAGCTTTCCCTGGATCCTGTGCGACCTAACTTTCACGACTAGCCTGCCATGCGGGACCTTGTCAAAGGCTTTACTAAAGTCCATATAGACAACGTCCACTGCCCTACCCTTATCTATCCACTTGGTTACCTCTTCAAAAAATTCTAAAAGATATGTCAGACATGACTTCCACGCACAAATCCACACTGACTGTCCCTAATCAGACCTTGGCTATCCAAATGTTGGTTGACCTGTCCCTCAGTATCCTGTCCAATAACTTGCCTACTACTGATGTCAGACTCATTGGCCTGTATTTCCCTGGCTTGTCTCTGCTACCTTTTGTAAAGTTGTCCTTTTTAAAATTTTATTGGATTCTGAGATCCACCTCATTCTTATAAATTCCAGTAAAAATAATCCTAACTAATCCAGTCTCTCTTCATGCAGCAGTCCTGCCATCTCAGGAATCAGTCTAGTAAACCTTTGTACTCCTTCCATTGCCAGAATATCTATCCTCGGAAAAAGAGACCATAACTGCACACAATAGCAGGTGTGGTCTAACAAAGACCCTGTACAATTGCAGCAATGTGTACCTGCTCCTGTACTCAAATTCTATCACAATGAACGTCATCATACCGTTTGAATTCTTCTGCACCTCTTGCACCTACGTGCTTACTTTTAGTGATTGGTGTTCAAAGGCACGCAGTTCTTGTTGCTCCTCTCCCTTTCCCAAACTATTGCCACTCAGATAATAGTCTGCCTTCCTGTTTTTGCTACCAAAATGGATAACCTCAGTTATACATCATACATCACCTGCCATATATTTGCCCACTCACTCAATTTGTCCAAATCTTCTCTGCACTCTTTTCACAGTTCCGTCACATTGATTATGGGACGGAGTGCTTAACCCTTTCTGTTGCATGTTGGTTTCACTGTTTGTCAGGCTAGTGTGATAGTAATGGTGGTGTGGGGGACATGCTGGGCAAGGATGTTACAAATTGTTACTGAATACAATCCTGTTACTGCTGTTGGCACGCAGTATCGCATGGATGGCCGGTTTTGAGTTGATAGATTTGTTTGAAGTTTAAAAGCAGGCCATGACATGGCTCCATCATCCTGTTTTTTTAAACAACTTTAGTGCCCCTTTCTCATTAAAAGTGTGGCGTTTTTGTTGATTCCAACATCCTGTTGTTTAACTCCTTCGAAGATTTTGACACAGTCGATTTTGTGTTTTTGAATGATGAATACAATCTGACAATGCCCTTTTCGGATTTGTTTCAGGGAACTGGTCAATTGCAGACAGGAATAATTCTTTTGGTCCCTTTCAAGAGATGGGGCGTACTTTCAATAAATAAAACAAAGTCAGATGGCCCTTAGGCACCCATCTTAACCAGCATTTTGAGTATAATGTAAGAGTTTTGACAGCCCATAACAGGCTAGGCATGACAACAATCATGAAAAATTCTTCAATAGGGTTAGGGTAGTGATGATAAATCTCCATATGTCAGGGAAAAGAGAGAGAAACTCTGGTTGTCTCCTTTTCCTTTAACTTATTTTAAATTTGCTCATGGAATGTGGGCATTGCTGGCTGGCCAGCATTTATTGCCCATTCCTGATTGCCCTTGAGAAAGTGGCGGTGAGCTGCCTTCTTTAACTGTTGCAGTCCAAGTGCTGTAGGTAGACCCACAGTGATCTTAGGGAGGGAATTCCAGGATTTTGACCCAGTGACAGGAAATGAATGGTGATATGTTTCCAAGTCAGGATGGTGAGTGGCTTGGAGGGGACCTTGCAGGTGGTGATGGACCCATCTATCTGTTGCCCATGTTCTTCGAGCAAAGTGGTCATAGGTTTGGTAGTTGGTCTGAGGATCTTTGGTGAACTTCTGCACATGTCTTGTAGATAGCAACAGAGTGTACTTTGTCCTGGATAGTGTCAAGCTTCTTGAGTGTTATTGGAGCTGCACCCATCAGACAAGTGGGTAGTATTCCATTCTACTCCTGACTTGTGCCCTGTAGATGGTGGACAGGTTTTGGAGAGTCAGGAGGTGTTCCTATGATGCTGCTTGGCCTGCTATGTTCATCCAGCTCTGCGCCTTGTTGTCACAGGCAATTTCTTGTTTGGAATTTGGAATTAAATTGGATGGAAGCAACGCTGAAGTGGCTACATTTGGAAGGAATGATTGCCTATGGCATACTAGTCTATTAAAAAGAAAACTTATACCATCTGACATGAATTCAAAAGAAAAGTAAGGATGTAGTGAGTCATTATTAAGAGAAAAAATATAATGGTTTGGTTGAGTTGGGCATTATTGCATCCTACTAATTTGATTGTGCATTGGATGATCACATATGCAGCATTCAGAAATGGAATGGTCAGCAATCAACTCCTTCCAACACTGACCAATACAAAGCAGAAAATCAGGTCAGAAAGTCTTGGGATAATGGCTCTGAAAATTTGATTAATACAAATCCTGCTGCACATCTAACTTTGTGTTGGCACTTTTCTATTATCTTGGAAAGACTGAAAGCAATGATTTATAGAAAAAAGTAATTAAAGTCAAGTTGGTCGCAATGGAAACATTTGACATAAAAATATTTGTATCAGCTAGTGGGAAAAAACTCACCTTTTGCTGGAAGTCCTATGAGAAAGTTCCTTCAGTGTGTGCACCATATGTTTCAGAGATAGTAGGAACTGCAGATGCTGGAGAATCTGAGATAACGAGGTGTAGAGCTGGATGAACACAGCAGGCTGAGCAGGAAGGCTGACGTTTCGGGCCTAGAATTTCTGAAGAAGGGTCCAGGCCCGAAATGTCAGCCTTCCTGCTCCTCTGCTGCTTGGCCTGCTGTGTTCATCCAGCTCTACACCTTGTTATGTCTGTGCACCATATGTGATGTTATTAGAAGGCAAATACTACTGTGATTTTTTTTTTTGGTAGTAGCGGCTTCAGTTTCCTACTTCTTGAAATCATTAAAGAAGTTTCACACAGGTTTGGAAACAGACCCACTTAGAATAAAACAGAAGGCTTCAGTAATCTGAAATTGTATGTCTAAATGTTCACAAAGCCATGTGATCTGTAAAATCAGACCTATGACGAGTAGGAGAGCTTTGTTCAAAGAATGATCACTTTAGTGTTGGTAAATAATCTTCCTTTTCTACAATATCCAACAAGCAACATGAGAAAAAAATGACGTTTTCGTTTAGGTAACACTGATGGTTTGTATCCCTGTTTTCTAATGGTAAATACTGATAATGAAACAGAAGCTGGCGATACTTGAGGCACAATGCATCGTCTAATTATGAGACTATGTTAACCACATGTCATTGTTGTTATACAAGTGCTAACATGCTACTACAACAAGACATTCTGGAAATAATTTGTAACCCTGGATAATGAATAAGGACAATGCCCATTTTAATTTGCAAAACGATTTGTGTGGTATTATTTTGCTTAAATGAGATACTCTGTTACAATTCTAAGTGAGTTAAATTCTGTATGTTATTCACAAGAGCATGAAGGAATGGGTATAATGGGTGATAAACATTTGCTTAATCGGTGAAACTTTAATTAGGGTTTTATAGTTGTTTTTATTTCCTCATTGAAAGTGAGCATTGCTGTAAGGCCAGTATTTGCTGGCCATCCTTATTTGCCCAATTGAAGCTGTCTTCTCGAATTGCTGCAGTCCATGTGGTACACCCACAGTGCTTCCAGGAAGTGAGTTCTAGGACTTTGACCCAATGACAGTGAAGGAACAGTAATATAATTTCAAGCCAAGATCGTTTTCAGCTTGGAGGTAAACCTGCAAATGATAATGTTCCTGTATGCCAGCAGTCCTTGTCCTTCTAGGCTTTAAAGTTCATGTTGAAAGAGTCCCGTGAAATTGTTTCAAATCTCACGGTAGACAGTATGCTCTGCCGTCACTGTGCCCTAGTGGTGGATGGGATGCTAATTCAACACGTTTCTTGTGGATACGATTGAATTTTTTGACGATTAATGGGCTGAGGGGGTGCCATTAGCTCAGTTGGCTGGACAGTGGGTTTGCAATGCAGAATGAGTCTGATAGAAATGGTACCAATTCCTGCACTGACTGAGGTTACCATGAAGGACTCTCCTCAACTATCACCTCCAGTCATCCCTGTCTAATTAGAGAGCGGTCCTATGGTCATTAGGACTATGGCAGCTTTTACTTTAATAGGCTGAGCGTAATGTGTTCCATTATACTCTTGACTTGTCTCTTATAGGTGATGGGGCAGGTCTGGGGAGACAGGAGGGAAATTATTAATTACGGTATTCCCATTCACTGATTTTCTCGCTGCCATGTTATTTATATAGCTGGTTCTGTTACGTTTCTGCTCAGTGGTAATCCTCAAGATCATTGTTGGCAGGGGATCCTGATAGTAATGCTTTTAAATATCAAGGGGAAATGATTAGATTCTCTCTTGCTGGAGATGGTACTATCTCACTTGCGTGGCATGACTGCTATTTCCCACTCATCAGCTGAATGTTATACAGATCTTGTTGCATGTGGGGATGGCCCTGAGGAGTTCAAAACAATTGCCTGTCAATAGAAACCCCTGCTTCTGACCTTGTTTTTGAAGGATGGTCATTGAATATAAAGATGGTTCAATTTAGGGCACTACTCTGAGGAACTCCTGCATCAGTCCCAGGGATGAGGATAAAAACCAAAAGAACTGCGGATGCTGTAAATCGGGAACAAAAACAAAGTTGCTGGAAAAGCTCAGCAGGTCTGGCAGCATCTGTGGAGGAGAAAACAGAGTTAACGTTTCGGGTCCGGTGACCCTTCCTCAGAACTGATGGTGGCTGGGAAAACATCAGTTTATATGCAGAAAATAGGGAGGTGGGTGGGGTAGGAGAGTAAACGATAGGACAGAGCCCGAAGGGAGAGAAAGACAGTTGGACAGACAAAGGAGTTGCTAACGATCAGGCTGGGAGGGTGAGTAGTTGTTAATGGGGACTGTTAGTGACTAACAACACGGGGTGTGTAATGGCAGGCTATGTGGTAACAAGGCCTGGTGTGTGGGGTGGGGGGCTGAGACATGGGAGAGTTTCGGCCCTAAAATTATTGAACTCAGTATTGAGTCCAGAGGGCTGTAGGGTCCCCAAGCGGAAAATGAGGTGTTGTTCCTCCAGCTTGCGTTGGGCTTCACTGGAACACTGTAGCAAGCCAGAGACAGAGATGTTGGCCAGGGAGCAGGATGGTGCAATGAAGTGGCAGGCAACAGGTAATTCAGGGTCTTTTTTGCGAGTAGAATGTAGATGTTCTGCAAAGCGGTCGCCAAGTCCACGCTTTGTTTCCCCAATGTAGAGGAGATCACATTGTGAGCAGCGAATGCAGTAGACTAGATTCGGGGAAGTGCAGGTGAAGTTTTGCTTCACCTGGAAGGTATGTTTGGGCCCTTGGATACTGTGGAGGGAGGAGGTAAATGGGCAGGTGTTGCACCTTTGCAGGTTACAGGGGAAGGTGCTGTAGGACTGTGGGGTGGTGTTGGGGGTGATGGAAGTGTGGACCAGGGTGTCCCGGAGGGAACGGTCCCTGCGGAAGGCGGACAAGGGAGGGGAGGGGAATATGTGTCTGGTGGTGGCATCTTGCTGGAGGTGGCGGAAATGGCATCTGATGATCTTCTGGATGTGGATGCTGGTGGGATGGTAGGTAAGAATAAGGGGAACCCTATCGCTGTTGCGGGAGGGAAGAGAAGGGGTGAGGGCGGAAGTGCGGGAGAGCGGGAGACGGGTTGAATGAGGATGGTAGGTTTCCAAACCAGTAGGGGCGATACTCTGGTTAAACCCACTACCAGCTGTCTCTCTCAAAGGAGAGAGCAACGTATGCTCCTCTGGGGCTTAAGTCATTTTTCACCGGCTGCTAGAGTGGGATCACCTCTCACTTTCAGCCCTGATGACTTGGTTCCTGCTATCGCAACAAAATTCAGCCCAGTATATTTACTATTCATCTAAAAAGATACTTGTAAGACCCAGTATTGTCTTTAACTGAAGGCTATGTTTCACTGTGTATATTATTTCTGGTACAGTGCTGACCTGTTTTGAGCTCCATATTAATGAGACTAGCCTTCAATAAAGTGTGAATCCTAAAAGACCAAGCCTTTTACATGAATAATGGGAAATTGCAAAGGACATTGAGTTATTATATATGTACTACCTGTGTTCAGAGGCTTGCTGCATTGCAGTCAGAGAAAAGATGAATCCAGCTGATAGCTCTTGAGGCTGCAGTGTCCCATTTTTCCAATGTATAAGTATGACCTGAGGAACCCGGTGAAAAGATAACCTGCCTAAATGTATCCATATTTGAAGAGAAAAAAGAAATTGTCCTCTTGGAATCAATCTGTGTGATACACAGAGTTTGCTGGTGCCCTCAATGATTCAGTATCCGTGATTAGCATGAATTTAAGAATAAAGAGCAGCTGTGAGAGGCGCCTTTACAGATCTTGACGCCCATGGGAAGGAAGAATAGTGAACTAGTTTAAGTTTGAGAAGAATTGCTTTCAAGGTCGTATTCCTCATCTCATACTTCAGCACAGCAACTAAAATGCATACAAGGCACTACTCGGAGGAATAATCCTTCAAATATTCATACCTCCTGGTGATAGTACGTTTGCGGTAGGTTACCTGGCTGCCTCTCTGCAGTATGAGGACAATTACAGTGGAAGGACATTATCGGAAAAAATGAGGATAATGAGAATGCAGCAGGATTTCAACTTTACAACTTTTCTGGAAATTATTTAGCTGCTGTGTGGAGTTCTGGGGAGCTTCCAATACCTATTAAAAAAGGGTTGGGGAAAGGTGGCATATCATTTTTACAGCTCATTTTAATTGAGTCATCTTCAGTGGACCTAGAGACAGGAGAGCACTTGCAATATCCTCTGATTTAGTGCTTTATGCTTTTGAAGGCACTTCTTGTAAATTTTTGGTTTCATTTAATACCAGGACTTTTGCTTCGGTGAGTCTTTAGCCTTAACTCTTGAGATTGGTAATGTTACAGTTTTGCCTTAAGATGCCTTTTAATGCTTACAAATGTTTTCTGAAAATTTTGAGTCCCCACTGTTCCCTTTTAATTGCTCCTATTAAATTGACTTCTTAAGAAATTTCTTTTCCAAATGGTGTCGTCCTGGTCCTCATTTGAAAAAGTGGATAATTATACAAATTAGCAGACCAGAAAATTGAGCGTATTTTGCTTGCCATCAGGTCTCAATGCAACACAAACCAAATTATATCCAAGGTCCAGCTGAAGATTTTTTTTACTGCTGTATTGAGTTTAATGGAGGACTGTAAACTCCACATTGAAAGGAAATAGTTACGTAAAGCTCAGAATATGTTCATTGTCATGCTATTACCAATAGCATTTGAGCCAATTTCAAAGGAGAGTGGGCAAAGTGAATCATTTAGACACCTTAAAGACTGTGTTATGTCAGGCTGACCTTTGATTCACATATTGGCGGGCTAGTTTTAATTGTGAACTAAGTCATTACTTCTCACCTCATGCAGCTACATTTACTACGTATATGCCTATTAATGAAGAAGATGTTGCAGACAAAAAGATCTGGAAGAATATTTTAGACATACTGATGGAGTCTGCTTTTTAATGAGTGATTTCAATGATGCAATATAGCATAGAAAATTTCAGCCTGAGGGACTGACTGCAACAGCCGCAGCTATTTGAGTTCTTTATAATTGAAATTGTGACACCTTGGGAAAATGAGGAAAATCTGGAAAATATTATTTGCTGCCAACTTTGTTTTCAGTGCTCACGGTCTCTGAGCTAAAACTCGGAAATACTCTTTATTTCCGTTGTCTCAAAAGTGCTATGGTAAACTGTTTTTTAGAACTAAACTCTGTTGAATTCATTCTTGTGGTTGGCTGAATTTGTGTGTCTGCCATTCCTTTCTAAAATCATTGGGATTTATCTTATTTTATTATTAGCTAGCCTGTTCGAGCCTTGTGGATTTTACAATGGGCTTTAGGATCTCAACACTGGGAATGAATGGAGGTCCAAGGCAACATTTGCTGGAAGTGAGGCTGTTGAAGGAATTATCTGTAGATGGCCTCCTGATAAACCACACAAAAGCTCATCCTATCTGAGACAAGATAACTCCGGAGGCCCAGTAGCATTACTGGGGAAGGCAGATGCTATTGAAGCAAGTCAGGGAAAATGGAGAAGGGCCCTTGCACGTCTGCACATTACTCACATTAAAGGGATACAAACTGAGTAGATCAATCAGGATGGAGAGGAAATCACTCCAATAAATTAGAGTTACGTTCCTAGTTGATGTCATCACTGGACATGTCAGATTTCAGACTGAACTCTAGCATTATGTGTCATATTTTGATATTGTTTGGTTTTAACAAGGTGGTTTTTCTTTACTGAAACACAAACACAATGCTGCAGATTTAGTTTTAACAATAATAGAGGTTTATTACCAAAAGGAATGAAGATAAAATGGAATAAATGAAAGTATATACATCTAATAAAAGTTTTAAAAGATTTTAGAACATATGGTAAATTGCAATCCCATTAATCCCAACGGCATTCCTTTAAAATACACTCACCTGAGAGAATTTCTTTCTTTATCATGTCTATAGGCCTTAGTTTATTGCAAACCTTGAGAATCTAGTAAACTATTCCTTGAATTTTCATAAAATTCGACTAAGACTTTCTCCGTTTCAAAAGCACCCTTTGTCAAAACACTAGTGATCCAAAACCTTAAAACAAAATTTCTTACATCGAGATAATCTATTCCTAAATAGTTCTGAGCTAGCTCCCTTTCTCAGGAGCAACTATTTTAAATAGCCAGCTTCAGTCAGGATTGTTGCAAAACCACCCAAACTGAACCTGACGAGCTTTTTTCAGGTTATGAATATTTTTCCTAATAAAAAGGAGGAAAGAAAACAATCAGTCTCTGACCTTTTAAACTGAAAGTCTAATGGATCACTTATTTAAAAACTCTCCCAAAGTAAACAAATTCTTATTAGCGTCCAAGACTGCCTCTCTGAATCTGTTTCTAAAGTGAAATCACCGTGGATGCAGAAATGCCAACAGATTAATCATTAAAATGTTGCCTAGGAATAGACCAAAGCCCATGCCACTAGATAAAATCTAAAATCCAAAATAAAGGATAATAAAATACTTATCAATCACACATTGTACATCTCAATTGGTTTCAATCAAAGTTATGGACTTCCATGAACACGGTTTCCTTTTTGTACCTGGAGCATTTGGATTTGATGGTCTCTCACTTGGTGAAAAATATCATTGATGCCTTTAAAATTGTCTCTAACTGGATCTTAACTACTATTCCATTGGGTTGCTTCCCAGCTCCACACTAGGAATGTTGTCAGCAACAATGATAGATTGGCAAGCCATCTTTTTGTTGCTTTTCTTTTGTTTTTCTGATCTCCTTTCCCCACGTTACCTCCAAGCTCAACTATCATGGATCAGGGAAGTTCAATCCAATATACACTGTCACAAGACTATTTAGCTGACACTTTGTTTTTTACTTGTTCTTTTATGAATAGTTTTCAATATTGCTGAAATAATGAGAAACATTGTTAAAGCTTTTCATCTAGCAGTTATCAGAATAGACACAAGAATACCAAATTTCAAACACAGCAACAATTTGTCCTGTTTTACAAAAGTTGATTGGTTGGCAAACCCACTGTGATTAATCAAACCATTGCCAAAGGTATGCACCAGGGAAGTGTTGATCCTTTGGAACTGAGATGAGGAGGAATTTCTTAAGCCAGAGGGTAGTTAATCTGTGGAACTCATTGCCTCAGAGAGCTGTGGAAGTCAAGTCAATGAGTGTCTTTAAGATAGATATCAATTCTTGATTTTGACAGGTGGATCAAAGGCTTTGGGGAGCAGGAAGGAGAATGGGGTTGAAAAACATATCAGCCATGGTTTGAATGGCAAGGTAGAGTATTCTGGTTGAATGGACCAATTCTGCTCCAACCTCTTGTGGTCTTATGGGTAAGAAGGTGGAGTTGAGGCAGAAAATTGGCCATGATTGTATTGAATAGTGGAACAGGCTCAAGTGGGCTGTCTTGTCTTTTCCTGCTATATCTCCTATTGTCTGATGTTCAATAAGTCAGGATTACCTAGCTCTGATAAATTTAAATGCACATTATACAGGTAATAGCACATAAGTTACAAAGAATATTAACAGGTATTGGATTTCTGATAGATACGATACCTCAAGGTAATCCCCTGCTTGCTCGTGGCAGAATGAGAGCCAGCCGATTTGAATGGCATTGGCCTCATTTAAACCCCACCTGCTGACTTCTCAACCATTCCAGGTGGGAAGCCTCTAGAAGTGGAGGACAATGATATGGACTAGAGGCTACCTGCTGATTGAGGGTAAGTGCTGAGATCAGCTGCCTGGTCATCTTGCAGTGGTTTAGCGACTGATGAAGGTCAAGGAGCAAGCTAGCAACAGGAGAATTTCACACTTTGCTAATGGCACAGAGAAGCAAATCTCCTGTGCCCATATGGGAAGCTTAATAAAAATGATGAATTTGACCTTTTACACTTTTTTTGGTTTTAACCCTCATTCCCTTAGAATCATACTGACAAGGAAGTCATGGCTAGTGGTTAGGTGACAGAGTAAACTCTGTAGCCAGGTTTCAGTGACGGTATCAGGTCCTGACATGTCTATACAAAAATGGATGGAAAGCAGGTTAAAGTACAAACCTGCCAGCTCCTAGTGGCTCTAGGCAGAAAAGCTTATTCGGATTAATTTAATTGCCCATCTGCTGTGCTTCAACAGGCAATTGGGGTTAAAATTGCCTCAAAGCCTTGGTCAACTGTGTGAAAAATTGATTCCTCAATCTGTTCCTTTAGCTCCAATGGTATTGTTCACAAGTGGAAAGTTAAGCAAACTTTACTGTTAACATCGTAATTCTGACACAACAAGCTGTAATTTTTCATCAATATTTTCACTTCTGCTAAATTACAGTTTTTTTTCTACAGGTTTAGCTGGCAATCCTGCAGATCTTGAAAACAGAAGACAAATTTTTGGTAGAAACTTTATACCTCCAAAAAAGCCAAAAACTTTCTTACAGTTAATCTGGGAAGCACTACAAGATGTGACCCTTATCATCCTAGAACTTGCAGCCATTATATCCTTGGGCCTCTCATTTTATCAACCACCTGGAGAGAGAAGTGAAAGTAAGTGCAGTATTTTACTTTCTGCTCTTGTACACTGGCTATAAACATGTATGCGTATGTGGTATATATGTAGAAACATTTATAAATGATATTTAATTTGTCACTTTCATCATGGCAATAACTATACTGAGTTGAGAAAGATGTTTTAAAAAATAACATTTCACTGGGTTTGTGTTGCAGCATAAATCATGCCTGGATGGAATATGATAAAGTTTTTTTTTATTGCAAGTGTTTATCGTGACAATTATGTGTGCATTAATTTTGCTAAAATAGTACAATGCAAATTATACAGGGTGTTTCAAAGTTTTGTTTGTTCCAGACCTGTATTGTGTCATGCTGAAGGTGAACATTCAGAATGTAGTGATGATGACAAGCAGAAAATTGCATGTTACTGTGCTTTTGTCAGGTTGTAGCCTCTGCCATATGTCTGCTGCAGAGAGAAGCTAGGTAGGGATTTTAGATAATTATCACATGTTTGTGCTCCCTCCTGGACCTTATTTTTGATCATAAATGTGGCAGAGGTGTGGAGTGCACTGTGGATGTACAGATTGGTTGTCTCTTCCTAAGAGATGATGTGACTCCCAGTTGGTGGAGTTTACAGGGTCACATTGTCTGGTTGCAACTCGACTGCATGGCAGTGACCCTGTGGACCAGCTGGTCTTTTCCTATACGTCTTTACATATGTCAATGGTAAAAATCTTTTGTGCCTCGGTGCATCCTTTAGGCAGAATTTTCAATATCTGGTGAAGGAAATCAGGACATAAGCACTACGTGATTGATATGCGTTGTGCTTGCAGAAGTTCAACAATTCAATATGGAAACAAGGCATTCAAAAGCTTCTTAAAGGGCCAAAGTAATTTCTGTTTGCAGGCACTGGGAGAACAAATGTTCACAACTAGATCCTTGAGTAGGAGGACTTATCATGGTAGGAGAGAGTCACAAAGACAAGTCCATTTAACTCTGGTGCAGTTAAGAGGAGTGGCTGAGAGAGCTGTTCAGGTAGTGGCACGTAATTGCTGTTGGGTGTGCAAATGTCACATAGAAATAGCTGTAATGGGCACTGGAGCACTTGGGCAAGAGTCACCCAAGCACCTAAAGCAGTGGTGGGTGGGCCTGCCCAGGTAGCCATCGTATCACTCCGGGAGATGGAAAGCCAAATGGGGAGTCGGAGCTTGGCTAGTCAAACAGGAATGAACAGCAGTTACTCTCTCAACAAGTGTGAGCCATTGGTCGAAACTTGCAGCGGTGCTGGATGCAGAGTTAGGAGGGAATGAAGGCAGTATTGTCCACACAGCAGATATTGACAACAACTTAACAGTTGAGTCAAACAGCGAACCTGTGTTGCAGAAGGATGCTTCTCACAGGGGGCAGTGCAGTTTTTTTCTCGGGTAAGGGAAACCACCATCCCCATCAGACATGTTGGCAGCTTCTGCCAGCAGCTGCCAAAGTGACCATGGCATGGATCCTCTTTTGCCGTGTAAGTGTTCCAAAGGGTTGGAGCTGACATCACTGGTGACTTCCTGTTGCAGCATAAGGGAGGTGATGGATATTCTGTTTGAGAGGACATCGATTGTATTGAGTTCAGATCCGACAGGGCCATACAAGAACTGAGAGCAGTAGAATTTGCCTCCAGCGTAGGGGGATCCCTCAAGTGCAGCACATTGTTGACTGCATCCAAGTGTGCAACAGGGCACTGACAGAGTGGCTCGCTGCATTCGTAAGCAAGAAGGAATTTCACCCTCTCAGCTTTCAGCTGGTGGGTGACCAGTACAGGCATTTCATGATAGAAACTGTGTGTAGTATCTGATCAGTTGTTGTGATTCTGTCATCCTTAGAAAGTTGTAGGTGCTGCAGCTGCTCATGTCATGAGGAATTCTACTGGGGATAAAGAGGACCCACTGAAGAGAAGTTGCTGACCCAATGTGTCATCTCTCAACAAAGACAGAGGTGTCCTGAGATCATCTTTGTTCCAATAAAAGCACGCCATCAAGTAGATCATTGCACTATTCTTGGAACCTGTGTACCGTGTCCCTCAGCCAGCCTAAAATTTCCCGCTGTGTGTTAACCAGCACATTCTACACCTTGATTGGAAGAGAGTCTGCTCGGTTAGATGTGCTGTTTCATGAAAATTTGTTCCTAATCAGCACTTCAATTCCAAACCTACAGGTGTCCATTTTAGTATCTCCAGGCAAGTTTAAATCACAGCAGATACTAATTAGCCCCCATTTTGTGGATTAAAACCTAACTTTTAAGTGTGTATGTTTTCAAAGCATAGCACCTATTTAAAAGCTTTTCTTACCCCTTCCCAAAATAATCACCATACCTTTGCAGCGTACAGCATTTAAGCAGATAAATATAAACCCTCGCTGCATATTTTCTTTGTCATTTTGAGCAATATGATGGATCTAGCTGATATTGCTCTCCAATAGAGCCGAAGTGCCTGGCGATGATGTTCAAGGACTACCACTTTGCTTTGTACAATGAATGTTGCTGTGATATTTGTGGTAGGTTCTCTCAATTGTAAAGCACGATCTAGATTGGGCTGTAATTTGACAGCATGGCATAAAGTCTGAAACTTTAAATCTCATCCTTGGAAGCTGTCATTTGCAGTTTCCTCACAGGTATATCATCATTCTCTGTAGTATCTATGCTCCATCAAAATGGACATTTGTTTGTGATGCAACTTGACCTTTTTTTAAAAAAATAAGACTGTTCCAGAAGACACATTGAATTTATTTGCTTTGAGCTTGATCTTGGGTATAGGACATCAAATACATGATTTGCAAGACTTTACTAAAATATTAATTGGCAAGCCTGTTATGTGGATTTTTATTAAATTTGTCACTTTTTGCATTGAGCTGTGTTCCAAGGGCAATGTATCAAATTTAATAAAATTGGAAAACTTTCACGGAAGATTGAGGAATTTGAACAATAATTTCTTCGTCATGGTATATGTCTGTATTAACCTACAATCGGTAGAAGTTATTGTTGTTTATTACGTACAATTTAAACCTACTTTTTAATTCATTATTACAGTTCCTATGATCCTGTATTTCTGACTACCCTAATGATAGTTCTGACAATAATTACTGGGTTCTTTTGATGCAGTAATATGATTTCCTTTAGTAACTTGAGTAACATATTCAGTGAGGAGAGAAAGCGGTGGTGACCCACCATATCAAATCTCCAACCTCCCTTCGTAGCTGCAGGATTCCTTCGGGAATTTGCCTGATGAACCAGTGCATCCGTGGACACAGGCCCAGGATTAAGTTTCTTTGCCAATGGGGCACCCAAGTACAAAAATGCCGCAGTCGGTTGATGATGGGTTCCTCTTCAGACCAGATAGCATTAGGATGCTCAGAAATACCTTAGTGTATTCTTTGGCAATGGGCACTTTTTTGGAATAGTGCATTAATCATCTAGTTGGAAAGTCCTGACTAAGATTCAGAATCTGCAGCACTTTAGTAGTAAGCAATGCTCTCTCAACGGTCCATTAATGCCTAAAATATTTAAAATGTATTCTAACTTGACTTTCTATTTTTAAAAAGATAGACTTGGGTTTCCTTTTTGTCCAGCTGAAGAGGGCTGAAGGGAAGCAATGAGTGAGGGATCTATCTTTAAGGGTCTGACCCTTTTAACTTTGTGTGTTCATTACCAGTTTAGAGCATGTTTTAATTGTTGGATTTCTGTTGGTAGCTTTATTTTTTGATGTTTTTGAGGTTTTTTTTGTCAGTAATGTCAAGAGCACTTGAACAACAATTTATTCACTCACTGCCCTTACTGGAAAAATTGCTGGTAGTAGTTAGACTACATGATTCAGTTGGTAGCACAATAACCCCTCAGTGGAAAGCTCATGATTCAAAAACCACTCCAGTAACTTGAGCACAACATCTAGGCTGATGATCCAGTGCAGTATTATTGGAGATGCTGTCTTATGGATGAGATGAGAAAGTGAGACCCTGTCTTAGATGGACATGAAAGAACTTATATTGTGAAGAGTCCTCCAGTGTCCTTCAGTACTAATCCTTCAATCAACACAACTAAACCAGAATATCAGGTGATCATCGCTTTGTTGTTTGTGAGAGTTTGCTGAGTTAAATTAGCTGCAATGTATCCCATTTTACAGCCATGACTGCACCTTGGAAATACTTCCTTAATGTTGTGAAAGGCACTATATAAATAGAAGTGTTTTTCTCTTATTGGTCCTTTGCAATTTTTACTGTGCCATACCCTTTGGTGCTTGTTTCCTGTTTAATTGTGTCTATACCACTGATTTCTTTCTAAAGCTATTTCCATCTTGGGAGTGTTTGCCAAGGGAATTCAAATTGCCTGTAGCCTCAGTACCATCTTGTGGCATCCTACTGGGCATTCTAACTGCTGGTTAATTTGGGATTAGATGCAACTGTGGAGACATGTAAGGCAAGTGTACTTACACCTAACGTGCTTGGGATGAAGTCATATTTATGCCATCACTTACATATAAATTGATTTGATTTATTATTGTCACATGCACCGAGGTACAGTGAAAAATGTTGCTGATTGTGCTTTACAGGCAGATAGTACTTTACAAGATACAATGTTACAGTTGCTGAGAAGATGCAGAGAGATATCAGCATTAACATTTAAGAGATCCATTCAAAGTCTGATTGCAGCAGAGATAACGCTGTTCTTGAATCTCTTTTATACATGTTTTCAAACTTTTATATCTTCTGCCCGACAGAAGAGGGTGGAAGAGAGTATAACTGGGTGGAAAGAGTCTTTGATTATGTTGGTTGCTTTCCCGATGTAGCGGGAAATATAGATGGAGTCTGGTTTGCTTGATGAACAGGGCTGAGTATGTAGCCTTGTGGGGCACCGGGGATAGAGAATTATCATGGAGGAAGTGTTGTTGCCTATTCTTTTTGACTGCTGTCTATTGGTCAGGAAGTCAAGTATCCAGTTACAGAGGGGGAAACAGAGACCTGTGTCCAGGAGTTCGGAGATGAGTTGGTTCGGAATTATGGTGTTGAAGGTGGAGTTGTAATTAATTAGTAGGAGCCTGAGGTAGGTATCCTTGTTTTCCAGATATTGAGCCAAGGAGATGCGTCTGCCGTGGATCTGTTGTGCTGGAAGGGAAATTGCAAGAGATCAAGGCAATCTGGGAGGCTGAAGTTGATGTGAGCTATGACCAACCTCTTGAAGCGCTCCATATTATGGAGGTCAGAGGCACTGGGCGGTAGTCACCGAGGCCCACAATGATTTTTCTTTGGTACTGGGATGATGGTGGTCTTCTTGAAGCAGGTAGAGATTTCAGATCGTAGTAAGGAGAGGTTGAAGATGTCTGTGAATGCTTCCACTAGCTGGTCCACACAAAAAATGAATGCACGGCCAGAAACCCCATCCGAGCCAGTCGTTTTTCCATGGGTTCACCCTCCAGAAGGCTGATTTTAACATCTGTGGTGGTGTCCGACAGTACAGGTGCATCTGAGGCTGTTAAGATAGATGACATTGTTTCACTGCCCTTCTGTTCAAAGATAATGTAGAATACATAGAGCTCATTGGGTAGGGATGTACTGTTGCCTGTGATTCTGTTTGACATTGCTTTGTAGCCCATTATGTTGTGTAAGCCTTGCCACAACTGAAGGGTGACCATGTGGCTAGCCTGGGACTCGAGCTTAGTTTTGGTATCTCCTCTTGGTATCCCTGATGTACCTGGATTTCCTGTATAGGGCAGGTCACCTGACTTGAATGACTCAGACCTGGACTTCAGTAGGGAGTGGATCTCCCTGGTTCATTCATGGTTTCTGGTTGGGGAAAATTTGGATTAACTTCTTTGGCATGTGGTCACCTACACGCTAATGAATAGAAACCAAAAGAACTGCGGATGCTGTAAATTAGGAACAAAAACAGAAGTTGCTGGAAAAACTCAGCAGGTCTGAATGAACTGTTCCTCAGAACAGTTCTGAGGAAGGGTCACCGCACCGAAACGTTAACTGTGATTTTTTTCTTCACAGATGCTGCCAAACCTGCTGAGCTTTTCCAGCAATTTCTGTTTTTGTACACGCTAATGAAGTCTGATGGCAGTAGCATACTCATTTAGGTTGGCCATTGAGATCTTGAATGTGGACCAGTCCACCGACTCTATGAAGGTCAAAGTGATCATAGCTACATGGAAACCATAAATGAAAGCATGACCGACCTGTGCAGCGAAACCTTGAAACAATTTCAAGGACAGAGACTATAATCAGTTGCTCCTTCCAAGCAACAGCAGGAGGTATTTGTCAAATCTCACAAACCACAGGGTTAATGCAGATGACAGATGCATTGCTTGGCTGGGCCATAGATTGCATTCAATATTTCATGGGAAGCAGCCAACAACATGAACAAGCCCTGCAATTTTACTGTCTAGCTGGATTCCAGGACATTAGTGATACAGCACTCGGGACAATATGGGCTCTCCCCATATTGCCACCCATTTCACAAAGCGGTTCTCTCAGTGAAAATACAAGTTTGTCAACATATCATTGATAGAGAATCAAAAGACCAGAAGATATAGGAGCAGAATTTGTCCATTTTGCTCATTTGATCATGGCTGATCTGTTTCTCGACCCCATTCCCTTGCTTTCTGCCTATAACCCTTGATTGCCTTACTGATTAAGAATCTATCTATCTCTGTCTTAAATACCCTCAATGACATGGCCTCCACAGCCTTCTGGAACAGTGGATTTCACAGATTCATCACTCTATGACTGAAGAAATTCCTCCTTATCTCAGTTGTAAAGGGTTGTCTCTTCATCCTGAGGCTGTGCCCTTGGTCCTCCTACTAGAGCAATCCGCTCTATCCAGGCCTCTTGGTATTCTGTAAGATTTCCCCTTATCCTTCTAAGCTCCATTTGAATATAGACCCAGAGCGCTCAACCACTCCTTCTATGACAAGCCCTTCATTCCTACGATCGTAAGTATGAATCTCCTCTGGACTCCCTCCAATGCCAGCATGTCCTTCCTGAAATAGAGGGCCCAAAATGCTTACAATTTTCATAATGCAGTCTTACCAGAGCCTTAAGCAGCCTCAGCTGTACATCTCTGCTGTTGCAATCGAGCCCCCTCAAAATGAATGCTAACATTGCATTTGCCTTTCTAACGATCGACTGAACCTGCATATTAACCTTAAGAGAATCCTGAACCAGGACTCCTAAGTCCCTCTGTGGCTTTAGACTTCAGAAGCTTTTCTTCATTTAGAAAATAGTTTATCTCTATTCTTCTGACCAAAGTGTCTCACCTCACAGTTTCCCACATTATATTCCATCTGCCACTTCTTTGCTCACTCCCCTCCGCCTGTTAAAGTCCTTTTGCAGCCTCCCCACTTCCTCAGCACTATCTGTCCCTCCATATACCTTTGTTTCATCTGCAAACATAGCAACTATGCCCTTGATACCTTTTCCAGATTAATAATTTATATCATGAATAGTTGTTGTCCCAATATTGATCCCTTTAGAACACCACTCATCACGTTTACCATCCTGAAAAAGACCCCTTTATTCCCACTGTGCCTTCCGCCAGTCAGCCAATCATCTATCCGTGCTAGTACCTTGCCACTAACACCATGGGCAATTATCTTCTTTAGTAGCCTCCTGTGCAGCACTTTGTCAAAAACATTCTGAAAATCCAAATCAATCATGTCCATGGACTCTCCTTCGTATAACTTGCACACTATCTCGTCAAAGAATTCAAACAGATTTGGCAGACATGACCTCTCCTTGATGAAGCCGTGCTGACTTAGCTTCTTTTGCCATGCATTTCCAAGTATTCCACAATCTCATCCTGAATAATAGACTCTAAAATCTTTCCAGCAACCTATAATTTCCAATCTTCTGCCTCCCTCTCTTCTTAAGCCGGGGTGATACATTAGCCACTTTCCAATCCTCTGGGACCCTCCCTGACTCCAGTGATTCCAGAAAAATCGCCATCAATGCTTCCATAATCTCCTCAGCTATCTCCTTCAGAATCCTGGGTAATTTATCCACCTTCAGACTTTTCAGCCAGGGACATGGTAATAATCTAATCAATATTGTCGCTCTTATTTCAAAGGTAGTTTATTATTTCATTATGGAGATGAAGTTATAGCACATCATCAAGGCAGACATCTTTCTGGATACTCAAGAAAGTATTATGTTTGAATAAAACAAAAATATCATGCTGGAAATGTTCAGCACGGGAGGCAGCATCAGTGTGGAGAAAGGAACTGTAACATTGTTCCAATACTGATAGGATGGCATGAAGTCGGGATACAAAGCAGTCACCAGACAGAAACAGGCCATTCAGCTCAATGTGTCCAGATCAGTGTTTACGCTCCACACAATCTTCCTTCCTTCAATCTTCCTGTAAATTCATTTCTAACCTTCCACCTCATGTGGTATTGCTAACGGCCCCTTAACTGCTGTGATTCAGCTGTTTGTTAGAAATTGCTAATGTATTTATTAACACTATCTTATATGTAGGACTTTTGGTTTTTGAATTTGTTAATAAGTGAAACCATCTTCCCTACATCTACCATATCAAAAATGGTCATAATCTTGAAGATCTCGGTCAGGCCACTCATATTGGTCACTTGAAATGGATGCCCTGGTTCTATGCTGTATATTTTATATTCTAAATAATTCTATTTAAGAGCAAATTAACATAGATGAGTGATTCAGATAAGACTTTAGTGGCTGAGTCACCCTGTTGATTTTAATGCTCACTGAATTTTTGCCCATTGGCGAGGGTTAAAATTACTTCATGTAATCTTGCTTGATTCTTTCACCTCATTCTAGATCTGGGGTTTAAATGTAACTAAGTACGAGCACAATAAGTTGTTGCTCGGCCATGGTTACTGAAACTTAATGTTAAGCTTGTGTCTTATTTTACCCTACCCATTCATATCAGTAAATGTAATCGATTGTGGTAGAGTCAATCTCAATGAGGTGGAAATGAATAGAACTTAGGAGGAATTTCTTTTCTAACAGATTCACTAATCTTTGGAATTCTTTACCCAAACAGCAGTGGGGACTAAATTATTGAAAACATTCAAGACTGAGCGAGAGTTGTTTATCCACTCTTGACCCCCTTGCCAGTCAAGTAGCTATCTATCTCTGTCTTCAATACACTCGATGACTTGATCTCCGCAGCCCTCTGCAACAATGAATTGCACAGAGTCACCATCCTCTGGCTGAAGAAATTCCTCATCATCTCAGTTCGGTGGGGCTGGCAGGAAAATGGAGTTGAGGCCATAATTAGATTGGCCATAGATTTCTTGAATAGTGAATCAGGCTCAATGGAGAGGCTGCCTTTCAGCTTACTTTTCTGGTTAAGGTAGATGTCAAGGATCTTGAGCATTATTTGAAGAACAGGTGACGGGCGGTGTTTCAACAAATTTCAATCCCTCAATCACAACGATCATCAAAAATGTAATTCATTCCATTGCAGCTTGAAAGTAGGTTGCAGTGTTTGCCTCCCTAAAGGTTGCTGCACTTTATACTAATGAGTTATCTGTGATGTGATTTGGGATTCTCTTAACAGATGTCAAAACGCTAGATACAAGGTTTTTGTAACTTAAAGTTTAGATGAGATAAAGTAGGCACCAACAGTAAATGAGAAAGGAATGATTTTGGAAGCATGAAAAGCAAATGCTGATTGCTATTAATTGGACCCATATAGGAATTACAACACACAATAAAAATCGTGGTTCTGCCTCCAGCATTTTAGCATTGTGCTCACTTGGTATACCAATAGTGAGATTGTTTACTGTTCATGGCAATCAGTTTCTCTCCATTAGTCTACAACAGACTCCGAGATGAAACAAGGAAAACCCCCAGTGGTGGATTGCTTTGGGAAACAAAGATGGTTGTTTTTCCGAAGCATGCTCCACTTACCATATGCCATGTCTCAAATCATTCATTACGTATCCCAAAAAGATTATTTGCGTGAAAGAAATCTGTTTCATTTGCATTTGAATGAATAAACACTTTAACCAGGTCCTGAGGGAGCCCATTTTGTACATTTACCATGCACTCACTGGAATGATGGTTCCACAGATTAGCTTTGAATTAATGTTCCTTTTAGAAGCACAGGCTGTTCACGGTTCTACTGTTCTGGACAGTGCAAACGTTTGGCGCAGTCCACTTACAAGTTAACTTTAAAACCCCAGAAATAGCAAACACAATGTCTCTTAAATTTCTTTTAATATCAGAACATGCTTAATTTATGCATGATCGTCATCTTTAATCTCTGTTTAATAGCAGCAGTATCCTTTTGGTGCTGCAATGACTAGAAATTTGCAGAGACTCCTTTAATGCAGATGCCATTTCTGCTAAATGTTGAGCTTTCATTAGGCTCCAACACCAGATTCATTTGATTGAATACAACTGACCATTGCTGTGATTGCTTCAGGACCCCATATCTCTTTGTCATAGTGTTATGACAATGTGTTGGAATCCCAAAATACAGAGGGTGTTTTTAGCTCTTAATTCCAAAATCATCTTTTTTTAATGAGAGGAATACTACAGAGACAAAATGACCATAACTGTAAATTCAGCGATGTGATGAAGATTCTGCATGAGATGGAATGTAACACATGGATATGCCAAAGAAACTTCAAACGGTCTGGACTGTGATCTCCAGCGACTACAATGATAACAAAGGTTTTATACAAGGTCAGAACTTCAACAACTGTTTAGGAGTGTTCTAGAGAACTGAAAAGCTTTGTGTGTACTGGCTTCGTTCTAGCATTAGTGTGCTGTGAAAGTCACATCTGTGTTGCAGGTAAAGACTTCCTCTCACTCTAGTGCTGGAAGTCAGCCAGCTAGCAGCCAAACAAAAGGAAAATAGGACAACAGAAGGCCTCTCTGTCACTCTGAATGCTAGAGTTTGATCTTGGTCAAAGGGAATCAGATTATGGAATCTTTACCAATCTGCAAAACTAAGGATCATTAAACTGACTTTTCAACTACCAACATTGACCCTGCAGCTAACCTCCACTGCAGCTGCCATAACACATTCAACCTTCTGCTCCTCATGAATAATTCCAAGACCGATCCGTATTTCTGCTTTTTAACAGTTTTTTTGGGCTCAACCCTATTTCTAATCTGTGTTTATATGCATTGTGTTAGTGTTTCTACTCGTGTGCAGTAATTGATAAACTTACTCTCTCTGTCATTCAAGAAGCCTTGTTAAATTGGCACATTTTAAAAGATAAGTTCATTTAGCTTTGGGAGAAAGGTATCTACAAGGTGAGTGATCTTATTTAGATTAACCTTGTTACAACCAACTGAGCGGGTCGGTGAACAAAGTTTGGGAGCCAGTTCATCCCCATTCAGTGGGAGCTTGACAGGTTGGGGTATCCTGCCTGGAATCTTAGCGAAGTGGGTATTTTCGCCCAGGATCTGGACCTAACAGTCCACTTTATTCACTTTCCACTTAAATTATAGGCCTTTTCAGAATCCTGTATTCTCCCAAACACACAGTATTTTATAATTTTTTATTTATTTGAATTTTATTTTCCACCTCTCTGTCTGGAGCTTATCTGATTCAGCTTTGGAGCCAGTCACCTTCATTTAGCATTGTATGATTGGCAAATTTCATCACTATGCACCTATCTCCTAATTAGTGATCATTTAGGAAAACGTTGACCAGAAGCGTTTTCTAAACAGACTCCTGTGGCCCCCATGTGACCCCCTCTCAGACTGATGACAATCACTGTACCACCACCCTCTAGGTTGTCTCCATTAACAGATAAATTACAAAACACTTGGATTGAATTCACCTTTCCTAATTTTCCAGCCTCTTCAGAGCCTAAGAGCTTATGTGAATTCAAGTCCAGCATATCCATTAAACACCTGGTTTATTGGCGCTAATAGTGAATGTAGTTATGCAAGCAGTTGGTGTTAACTGGTTAATGAGCTCCCTGTATTGATATAAAGGAGGCATATGTAGGACTGCTTTGTGGACAGAGCTCCAAGACTGAGTTAATAATAAATTGAAAATGCCTTTTGCGTCAGTCTTCACCTAGAGAGGGTACAAATAACATGCAGGAAAAGTGGCACTGAGTAAATTTTTGGAGCTGTGGGCTGAGAATTCCTGGGTCCTGATGGACTCCATCCTAGGGTCTTTAAAGAAGTGATTAGTGAAGATAGTTGATGTATTGATTTTAATTTTCCAAAGCTCCCTTGATTTGGGGATGCTCCATTAGATTGTAAGATAGAGAACGTTACATTGTTCAAAAAGGGAGGGGTACAGAAAGCAGGCCATTTAGCTTAACATCACAGGGAAAATGTTAGAATCTATTATTAAAGAAGTTATAACAGGCCATTTGAATGAGTTCAATGTAATCAGGCACAGTCAACATGGTTTTATGAAAGAGAATCATGTCTAACAAACTATTGGAGTTGTTTGAGGATGTGGCATGTGCTGCAGATAAAGATGAATCAGTAGATATATTTAATTGAGATTTCCAGAAGGCATTTGATAAGGTGCTGCATTAAAGGTTATTGTGGAAAATAACAGTCTACAGTGTATGGGATGACATAATGGCATGAAAAAAAAGATTGGCTGGCTAACAGGAAGCGTAGAATAGGTGTAAATGGATTTTTGTTCGAGGTTGGCAAGATGTAACAAACTGTATGCTAAGGGATCAGTGCTGGGACCTCAATTGTTCAAAATTTATAGAAACGATTTGGATGAAGGGATGGAAGATATGTAAGTTGAATTTACTGGTGAGACCAACATAGCTATGAAAGAAAGTTGTGAAGAGGACACAAGAAGATTACAAAATGGTATAGATAGATTAAGTGGGTGAACAAAGACGTGACAAATGGTGTACAGATTAGAGAAAAATGTGAAATTGTCTGTTTTAGCAAGAAGTTAAAAAGAAGCATTACCTAAAAAGAGAGGGATTGCAGAGCTCGGAGATGCAAAGGTATCTGGGTGTCCTTGTCCATGAACTGTGAAAGGTTAGAATGCAAGTACAGTAAGTAATTAGGAAAGTGAATAGAATGTGATCATTTACTTTGAAGGGAATTGTTTACAAAAGGAGGGAGGTAGCTAATGTTTCAATCATACAGGGACATTTTGAGGCCACATCTGGAGTACTGCACATAGTATTATTCACTTTATTTAAAGAATGATGTAAATGAGTTGGATGTAATTATGAGAAGGTTTACTGGACTGATACCTGGAATGGATAGGGTGTTGAATGAGGAAAGGTTGAACAGGCCAGGCTTGTGTCCTTTAACCAATTCTCAATCCAAGCTAATGCAATACAGTCAATTTCACAAGTGTTGACTGTATGTAGTGCCTCACCTAATGCTTTTGTGAATCAAAATATCCAGTGGTTATCCTGATTTGCAACCTCAAAAAACTCGAATGGATTTGTGAAACACAATTTCCCATTGATTCTGCTTGATCATCTTCTGAATTTTTAAAATAGATTTCAGCATTTTCCGACTACTAATGGAAAGCAAACTGGTCTATATTTCTCTGTTCTATCTTCCTCCCTCCCTGATTTTCATCAAACAGCTAGCTTACCTTTGCTACCTTCCAATCTGCAGTGACCATTCAAAAATCTGGAGAATTCTGGAAGATCAAAAACAAAGCATTATTATCTTGATAAAACAGGGATAACAAGGTGTAGAGCTGGATGAACACAGCAGGCCGAGCAGGAAGGCTGACGTTTCGGGCCTAGACCCTTCTTCAGAAATGGGGGAGGGGAAGGGGGTTCTGAAATAAATAGGGAGAGA
>NC_063347.1:19166753-19184423 GCF_021869965.1 Rhincodon typus
CTCAGACGACATGTCCATCCTGGGCCTCCTGCAGTGCCACAACGATACTACCTGAAGGTTGCAGGAACAGCAACTCATATTCTGCTTGGGAACCCTGCAGCCCAATGGTATCAATGTTGATTTCACAAGTTTCAAAATCTCCCCTCGCCCTACCGCATCCCAAAACCAGCCCAGCTCGTCCCCGCCTCCCTAACCTGTCCTTCCTCCCACCTCAAGCCCCACCCCCATCTCCTACCTACTAACCTCATCCCGCCCCCTTGACCTGTCCGTCCTCCCTGGACTGACCTATCTCCTCCCTACCTCCCCACCTACACTCACCTTTACTGGCTCCATCCCTGCCTCTTTGACCGGTCTGTCTCCTCTCCACCTATCTTCTCCTCTATCCATCTTCCATCCGCCTCCCCCTCTCTCCCTATTTATTTCAGAACCCCCTTCCCCTCCCCCATTTCTGAAGAAGGGTCTAGGCCCGAAACGTCAGCCTTCCTGCTCCTCTGATGCTGCTTGGCCTGCTGTGTTCATCCAGCTCTACACCATGTTATCTCAGATTCTCCAGCATCTGCAGTTCCTACTATCTCTGATACATTATTATCTTTGAAGTCACTTGTTTTAAAACAACTGAAAGTAGGTCATTAGGCCTAGTTGGTTTGTTAGTTGTTTTGGTCAAATTGAATTTTCCAATACTATTTATTTACTAATATTAATTTCTCTACGTTTCTCATTCTCAATAGTTATTGGTTTCTATTTCTGTTTCTTTTGTGTATGAACAGAGATAATGTATATGTTTAATGCCTTTGCTTATTCCTTGGTATAATGTCTGCCATCTTTGCAAGTAGGAAACCCATGCTTATTTTCACTAATCTCTCTTCATTTTTACATTATTGTAGAAGCATTCAAAATCTGTTTGATTTCTCTTGCTTGTTTACTTTCAGATTCTATTTGTATGTATCAATTTCTTCATCATCTTCTTTTGCTGAATTCTAATACTTTCCAAATCCTCAGGCTTACCATTTTTGGTGTCATTATAAGTCTACACCTATTATCTAATTCTATCTTTAATTTCACCTGTTAGCCATAGTACTTTTCGCATAGGGCTTTTATTGCTCAAGGAATGTATATTTATCACAAATGATTAATTACTTCTTTAAATGGTGTAATTACTTATCTTCTATCATTTTTTTAAACCTATCTTCTTGATCTAATTTCTCGTTACCTACAGAGGACATTTTTTTCCTGACTCGGTTAAGCATGCATGTAGGAACTTAAATCACTCACCAACTCAGTATAAAATTAGACATGTTTATGATTATCCTATCCCAGCAGCTCCTTTACCACAATATTATGTATTAATTCTGTTTCACCCCACAATGCTGCATCTAAAATAGACTGCTTTCTTGATTCTTCAACATAGTGATCGACACAGTCAGCTTTAGTGGATTTCTCCATGCCTTTACTGCACATTCCTTTTGATAATGCCTATATAGAAAATTAAGTTCCTCTCAATATCTACACTGCCCTTGGTACACGCACCTCTAATTCCCTAGCAAAACTGGAATCAATGGATATCAGGGGGCAAACGCTGATGGTTGGAATCATACCCGGCACGTAGGAAGATGGTTGTGGTTGTTGGAGATCAGTCATCTCAGCTCCAGGACATAGGAGGAGTTCCTCAGGGCCAACCATCTTCAGTTGCTTCATCAATGTCCTTCCCTCCATCGTAAGGTCAAAAGAGGGGGTGCTCTTGATTGCACAGTTCACCACTCCTCAGAGAATGAAGCAATCCATGTTCAAATGCAACAAGATCTGTACAATATTCAGGCTTGGGCTGGCAAGTGGCAAATGATCTTTTGCACCATGCAACTGCCGGAAAATGACTATCACCAATAAGAGACAATCTAATCACCATTCTTTGACATTCAATGGTCTTACAATCACTGAATCCCCCACTATCAATATCCTGGGGGTTACCATTGACCTGAAACTCCACTGGACTAGCCACCTAAACACAGTGGCTGCAAGAGCAGGTCAGAGGCTAGGAATACTGTGGTGTGTATCTCACCTCCTGACTCCACAAAGCCTGATGAGTGCAGCCCCAACAACACTTCAGAAGCTTGACACCATCCAGGACAAAGCTGTCCGCTTGCTTGGCACCACATCCACAAGCATCCACTCCCTCCACCACCAATGCTCAGTAACAGTAGCATGTACTATATACAAGAAGCACTACAAAAATTCACCAAGGATCCTTAGACAGCACCTTCCAAACCCATAACCATTTCCATCTAGAAGGACAAGGGCAGCAGATACACGGGAATACCACCACCTGCAAGTTCCCCTCCAAGCCACTCCCTATCCTGATTGTAAATACTTACTGTTGCTGGGTCAAAATCCTGGAATTCCCTCCCAAGTGGCATTGTGGGTGAACTTGCCGCACATGGACTGCAGCAGCTCAAAAAGGCAGCGCACCACTACCTTCTCAGGGGCAACTAGGGACAGGATAGAAATACTGGCCACCCAGCGACACCCACATTCCATGAGTGAATTTAAAAAACTCATAAAATGCTTGACACTATTATACTGTCAATTGGTTTATAAACTACTTTTAGCCCTTGTTGTTCCTGAATTCGACCCACATCAATTCTTCATCCTTGTATTGTACACTAATGTGTTTCTTACTACTGGCATTTCACATCCTTCATTATTGGGGCTAGCTCTTCACCATGTTTCCATTTTGGGTATGAGTCATGAAACCTGGACTGTTCACTTCCCAAACTCAGTCACTCTGCAACCGTGCTTTTCTAACAGTCATGAAATAAAAACCAAATTATTTCCATCGGTGACTAATTCAAATATTTTACTGCAAATGCTTTATATACAGAGTATTTAACAGTATTCTACTCTTTTTCTGTTATCACCTTAGTCACTAATGCCTTTTTTCCTTTGTTAAGCTTTCTTCCTGACCCATACTATTTATCTTTACAGAAATTGCTACTTTGCACTGCAGCCTTGACATTTTCTTTTCCCTGCTCCCTCCCACCAACCATAGCCTTGGTTTGTTTAAAGCCTTTGTCTATTCAAGTTACTTAATTCTCCAGTTATTGGACACAGCCTGTTTCAAGTTCAGCCCAATTCCATAGAACAGCAGTCTGTTTCCTGAGTACTGATGCCAAAGACTCATGTACCGTTTTCCACATAACACTCTTACAGTCAAGCATTAAAACCTCTAAACTGATGTATGCAAATTTGCATGAAACTCCAGTGACAATTCAGGCATTGTTATTTGTGAGGTTCTGTTTTGATTTTGATCCTACCTTCTCAAAATCTTTCAATGGTACCTTGTTTCTAGTTTTTCCGACAGTGTTGGTTTTTACATGGGTTATTGAGTCATAGAGATGTACAGCATGGAAACAGACCCTTTAGGCCAACTCATCCACGCCGACCAGATATCCTATATAAATCTAGTCGTATTTGCCCCATATCTCTCTAAACCTTCCTATTTGTATACCCATCCAGATGCCTTTTAAATGTTGTAATTGTACCAGCCTCTACCACTTCACCTGGCAGCTCATTCCATACATGCACCACCCTCTGCATGAAAAAGTTATCCGTCAGGTCCCTTTTTATATCTTTCCCCTCTTGCCTTCGACGTATGCCCTCTAGTTTTGGACTCACCTACCCGAGGAAAAAGACCTTGACTGTTCACCCTATCCATGCCCCTCATGATTTTATAAACCTCTATAAGGTCAACCCTCGACTTCCGATGCTCCAGGGAAAATAGCCCCAACCTATTCAGCCTCTCCCTTTGCTCAAACCTTCCAACCTCAGCAACATCCTTGTAAATCTTTTCTGACTCCTTTCAAGTCTAACAACATTTTCCCTGTAGTAGGGAGACCAGAATTGCACATAGTATTCCAAAAGTGGCCTAACCAATGTCCTGTACAGCCGCAACGTGACCTCCCAACTCCTATACTCCAATGCACTGACCAATAAAGGCAAGTGTACCAAGCGCCTTCTTCACTGTCCTGTCTACCTGTGATTCCACCTCCAAGGAACAATGAACCCCAAGGTGAAAACTGGATCCACTGCCTCTCACTCAAGGTTATTCAGTAGCCACAAGGTGTTGTACTTGATCTTGGCACCAGGCAGGTGATATAATCCTTGTAACTCCCAGCTACAGCATCAAGAAACGATGGCTATGGATCTGACTATATTATTCTCCGTCACTACCATATTGTTTTGGGCTCTCTCAACATGAATGGCCTCCTGTGTGTGGTGCTGCGATCAGTTTGCTTATTTAATCTGTAAATATTGCCCATATCCATGATTAGGGGAAAAAGCCAATGCTTTTCTAACACTGCATCTTGGCTGCCTTTATCTGCCTGATTTGCATTGGCACTCTCTCTTGTCTCTGACTAAGAACAGGCTCAGTACTACCACCTGATCTACTGGATATATCTGTCTCCTAGAGTAAAGTTTCCCCATGTCCTGCAATGTCTGTACCTCAGTCCCCAGCTCAGTGCTGAGCTGAAGTTCTTTGCTGTGCAAACTTACTGCAGGCCATAGTTTTCTGAGCTGGAGAAGGATCTGCTGTCCACGATATCTCACATGTAGCAGTTGCAATATTTCATCTGCATTGCCACCCTTCCTCCTTCAGTTCTGAAGGTAGATCTGACCTGTAGCACCCCAACCTTCATCACGGACAGGGAAAGGGGCAAGGTCCAGAACGCATCCCAGCCAGAACGATGATGTAACCCAGTACAGTTGACACCAGCTTGCTCCACATCAGTAGTCTGGCCAGCAGGGTTAACCAGTTCCCCAAAGCAGTTCATGGTGTGATAATATGCTTTTACATATACTGTAGCATAGAGCTGTTACTAGCAATGGACAGTCAAGGCGTGGGAACATCACCACTTCCAAATTCCCCTCCAAACCACATCTGATCCTGACTTCGAACGATATTGTCATTCCTTCACTGTTGGTGAGTCTGTTTAACTTCACTGATGAAGAAACTTCTACAAACAATAAAATCAGGACAAAATTAATAGTGACATGGATAACATAGGTTTATTAAAGAAAGCCAGTGTGGTGGAGGCAGATTCAGCGGATAGTATGCTTAATGGTAATAAAACTGGACTAATGCAGAAGCATTATTTTAATTAATTTGAAATCAATTAATGAGACTATTTGGAATTATAAAGCTAGTCTCAGTAATGGTGCTCCTGAAACTATTGTCAATGTCATTAAAAAAACAAACATCTGGTTCAGCAATATCCTTTTCGAGAAGGAAATCTGTCATGCTTACCTCATCTGGCCCACATGTAACCCATATCTAAAGTAACTTTGTTGCCCTCTAAAATAGTATTCCAGTGATGCCCACATCCTAAGAAATTGAAGCACGCAAAAGACTCCTGAAAATGGACAGATGTGCGGATGGAAGGCGAGAGAATGAATAAGTAATTTACTTGCTGGTGCAGACATGGTGGGTCAAATGGCATCCTTTTGCACTGTAACAGTCTTGTGAGCCTGCGTTTGGTACTTCAAACTTTTCAAGCAATTTCCAAAGAGGCCTGAGCTGGAAATTCTTCCTTTCTGCAATGGGCCCATCATTGGCAATATGTCAGTTTGGTATCCAACCCAGCAAGTTTTCCTTTATTTGTGGAAGCCAAGAAACTAAGTCTCATTACTTCGTCAAGAAATAAGCCTGGGCATTTGGGCAGAGGATTTAACAACTCTGGTTTTCTACAACAATGTGAGAGACTTGAGCAGTGTTGGAATATGTTATAAATATTGTCCTGTGATAATGCACTTGGGATTTTATCCAATAGTGTTTCAATGAATAAAGCTTGTTTGCATTTTCTATTAATTACTCACATTAAGTGAGTGGCTGAGAACTGGATCCCAGGAGGGCCATTCTGTATCAAATACAGTGCAAGTGTTATTGACCTAATTAAATCAGTGTCAGTACTTTCCCATTTTACTACCTTGCTTGGAATGAACAAGGAGAATGCAATAAAAATTAAAAGTAATGTGATAAGAATAAGAAGTTTGAGTATTAGCATCATCTCAAACCTTGATCGATTTTGAAACTGTTCTGTTTTTTTTTTATTTTGTTGACTTTTCAGAGCTGTCACAGTGGGCTGAATGGCCTCCTTTTAGCACAATAACAATCCTATGATTCTTTGCAATTTGCTGCACGAGCTATTCCTTATTTTGGAGCTGCCATGTGGGCTTCATGTGCAATAGAAATTTATCCTATCCAACTTTAATAGAGTGTAACAGGCTAGTCAAACAGAAACTAAGAAACATTGACTTTCTTGGTACAGAGTTTATTGACTATACTAGTTCAACAGTGTTCTCACCCATCCACGCTGCTCTCCTTTTATAGATCTCGACATGAATTAATTAATTAACAGCCAATTTCCCTTCTAGCTTTAATTATTTGCTACTTTAACAGATTCACTTTTCTTTAAACAATCCTTAAGAAAAGCTAATGAAGTGAAAAAGAAACAAAGCACAGTTTTCCTATGGCTTGCATTGTAATACAACCAACTTTTCATATTCCTCTTTCATCCTTTAAAAAACTACTTTCAATTACAAAACAATCAAACCAAAATTTAATGTTTCGTGTGCAAGATCCTTTTTCAAGGATCTATACTAATTTTTCTTTGTAAAATGATCTGACAGTCGGTGATTTGCATCATTTCTAGTTTATTTAGTAAATAACTTTCCTTTCAATATGGCCTTCATACTCGCAGGGTCAATTCTGAATCATTTCTCTGTGACACCCTTTGTTGGATGAACATTGATCCAGAGAGAATAATTATCCATGTAACATTCTATGGGCAATGTTTCTCAGGTATCCCTGTCGATGGATGTTCCTCCAGCCAATTAGCCAGAAATGGCACAGATCTTTTCCCACGATTTGTGTGCCAGTGTTTTGGCATGCTCATAACCACTCTTTTTATTATCTTGGCTTCCCAGAACCAATGGACAACATTGATTATTCTTTCCCCTTAAGAATATAATAATCCCAGTCACACTAGAATAGCCATATAGAAAATTAGCATCTGACGCATCAAGTACTCACTCCATTTATTTCCTGGGTCACCTCGGTAAAGCAGACGTGTGAGAGTGGAATGGCCATCTGGGCAAGTTGGGGGGAGAAGATCTAAATTCCACTTTTCTGAAGTAACGAAATGCCTATGTTTTTTGAACTTAATGAATCATTACCAAAACCCAGGAATTTGACAACTTTACATTGTGGCATATCTGTCATTCAAACACCTTTTGAACCTCATTAAAAAGTAATTTTCTTAGCAAAATTAAAGTCTTGCTAATTGCAAGATCGCTGATTCTTTCCTATTGGAGCTGCTGTCATCCGAGGAGTAGAGAGTATTCTATCCCATTCTAGTCTTGTGCTTTGTCAATGGTTAACAGGTTTTGGAGAGTCAGGTGATGAATTTACAATTCCCTTTGAGAAAGTTTCTTGGATTTGAAGCAGTTTTACATCTTTGGAATAGTCTTCTGATTTTGTACCTTTGGTGGTAAGATGTGGAAATTGCAATTTACATCTATTGAGGCTCTCATGCTATGAGAACCATTTTTAATAGCTTGGATATAGTGGGCTCAACTCATAACCAGTCATAGTGTGGGAACCAGAATTCAGCTTTCTAACCCCTCAAGCTTGCTTCATTATTCAATTGGAATATTTTAATTTCATTGACCCTCATGTCTTCTATTATACTTAACACACTTGACAAACAAAAATCCATCAGTCCCTGTTGGTCAATATTTGATTGACCCAGCCTCAACAGCTTTTTGGGAGTAGAGTTCCAGATTTACAATATGCCTTTTGTTAAGAAGTGCTTTCTCACATCGACCCTGAATGATCTAGCTCGAATTTGAGAGTTATGTCCCCCTGATAGTGGGAATATCATAAGATAGAAACTTGTTTCATCAGTTGAGTTGATCTATTTCACTTCTAAATGGTCGTATGAAGTTACTGGCTCTAATTAGCATCCCATATTAAATCATTACATCCATTGTTGATACACTGACAATACATTGTATTGTGTACTACAATTTGTATTTGGTTTTGTCATCTGGCATTATTAGAATGCTAACTGATTTTCCATATTGCATCTTATAGGTGTTTTGGGAATTGAAGCAGTTCTAATGTTTCTGCTAATCTGACCTGTCCCTTTTGGGTCACACTCTTTGTGGGGAAATGATCAATTACAAGTTAATTGCTGTTGATGATAGGTTCTGCAGATTGGTTCCTCTGCTTATTGGCCTGAATTTTACAGTCAGTTGTGAAGCAAGGAAGTTGACTGCTGAGCTTGAAGGAAGCTGTCCACAAAGATGCAGTGATCTGTTTGTTGGGGATGTACCCTTTGTTGATGGCAGCTTTAAATTCATTACCAGATTAGGGGGATATCTTGGTGTTCAGCAACAGTGATATCAGCATCCGGGTAGACAACCATTCACCATTCACAAACACAGCAAACCAGAACATTTAAACTACAGTCAAAGGACTTTAACGATCAGACAGTAAAATAAATTTATGAATCTATTCCAATAGTAGTTAAAATAAATGTTACCAAACTTAATGCAAAACATTTTTGAAATATGGTAATAGGGAAATTTACTATTTTCACATGTTTTAAAATTTAGGTTTTCAGACCTGATAAGGATACTTAGCCAAAATTGTAGAGTTGGTAGGCTAATAAAAGCCCAGTTAACACCTCCATCAACAAGCTGTAACTTTTACCAAGGTGTTCACAGACATTTTTAATTGACCTATTTAGGGATGTTATTACACATAGTTGGAGTAGATGGGACTTAAACCCATGGCCCCTGGCTCAGAGATAAGAGTCAGGCTAAAAGTCTTAGAGTGGACGTTCTTGATTGCAATGAAGCTTATAGTTTCTGGTAACCTATACATTGTGGAAGAGTGTGGACTCCCTAACACTAAGTTTTGCATTTCTGTTCTATTAAATGCATGCCTGGACTCTGCATTTGGCTGTTAGTATCAGTGGAATGATGATGGTCATGTTAATGCTAATGTTTGCGCCGTTATTACCAGAGCAAAATTCAGGCTGATACCAACCCAAAGTCACCCCTAGATGATCTCAAAAGTCAGAAAATAAATAAAGGAAACAGTTGGGATTCTTGCTTTTGATAAATGTGATTTATTTTATTCAGTTCCTGTGATTTATCTTCTTGAATACAATTGTTGGAATATGACATTTGCAATTAATCAAAATTTGTATGCAACAATGAAGCTATGTTCGGTTTGTTGTACGCATTGTTGAAAAGTCCAAAATATTATTCCTACCTTCTTAAATATCAAAGTGCAAGAAATAAGTCATGGCTGAGACCGACATGGAAGAAAGGCATGGCCTATTTAACAGGGCAAAGTGTTAAATGAAAACTTAATGGCAGATGAGGAGGCAGCTTAGCCAAGCCCCTGCTGCAAGACAGAAGCTGTCAACTGCCTAGGGTAAGCGGCTCTTTCAGCATTGTTCCTCCAGTTCCTGTCAGTGAATCCTTCATGCTACAGCCTCTTACCCTCATTATTCCCTCCCAGTGAGCAGCTCAGTTGTCTCTTTGGCCAGCTACATCTTGGGAGATACCTGTACTGTATTTTAATAAGGCACTTAGTTGAGGCAGAATTTTGAGGAAAAATGCTTTTTTTTAACGAAATGTCATAGCCTGAAGCTTATGACTCCAATTTCACTGAAGTGATAATGCAGACTAGAATCCACAGTGAGTTCTAATCCCATGACCACTCCGAGGCAAAGTGCACTCACTAACTAAACTAACAAGTTCTGCTGCTGGTATGATAAGATGGACAAATCAAAGAGAGAACTCCTTTAGAGGATGACACTTTTGCATAATGTTGCCCATAAGAGCATTGGGTGTTAAAGGAAGGTAAATCTACAGACTTGCCCCATGAAGGAGGACAATTTAATTTCAGTGTCTTGCTTAGCTTAGCCAGTTTTACACAGAATTTACAGAAGAATACTGGGCCCAATTAGATTTTTTTCTGTACATGAGCCTCCACACATTTTATTCTTTCTCTGTACAGCCGTTTTCCCTTGCATGTTTATCTGTGAAAGCATTAATGCTATTCATCTCAACTATTCCATTCTATTGAAGCATTTTTCTCAAGAACATAAAAAAAGTTTCATTTCCTCACTTGAATATGGCATTACATTGATTTTCTGCAATTGTAGAACCTGGGTGTTAGTTTTGCCAGGGAACCAGGACCAGGGAACAATTCATAGAACACAAAATTGCTCTCTACTGACTTTTCATATTCATCCGACAAAATGCAGCTTGCATGCTTGAGGGGACACCATGGGGTGAAGCCCACAACATGAAAGAAGCAGAGAGGAAGAATCTACTGATTCAGCATCAAGAAGTTTAGAATCTCGGGAAATAGTGATGTGATGACATTCAATAGCCATGTTGCATTAGTTGGTCAGGAAGGAGATGACGGCAGTCTTTGCTAATGGAGGGATGAGGAGCTAGAAACTCAGTTGTAGCACAGTAATATCTTTAATCCACCTTTGCAACAGATAGCGCACCTGAGTAAGTAGCGGTTCCTACTAGATCCAGAGCAAATAAAGCCTTCTCCTAATGATTTCTGTAACATTTGGTTTATCTTTGGTGCCATTGGCAATGATTCAGCTGCATATCTCTAACTCACTCAACATTAGATGAATGTATGAAAAAAATTAATTCTAGAAATCTTACCTGAAAACTTAAAATCTTTCTTCATATTCCAGATGTTACTGGAAAACTAAAGAGGGAAATCAGAGGGCACATTTCATATGTTTTCCCTTTATGGTCCCTTTTAAGTTGGAAATTCAACATGCCCTTGGGAGGCATGTGGGCAGTTGGGGGAAGTCCTGTAGTGGTGTGGATAGCATTTTTGACTCTGAGGCAGAAGCTCCTGGTGCAAATCTCACTCCAGGACTGGATGGCCAAGGAAGGTGTGATCATTACCTGGACAAAATAGATTGAGTGTCAACTGGTAAATTCTTTCAACATGTACCAATAGTGGGAGAGATTCCTGGTCAGGCCATGTGATGGAAGAAAATTGGAGATTGTACTGTCAATTTTCATGCTGCAACATAAGTGTAAAAAAAAAAATGCAAAACCAGAGGTTGCTGGAGAAGCTCAGCAGGTCTGGCAGCACCTGTGAAGAAAAATCAGAGTTAACGTTTTGGGTTCGGTGACCCTTCCTCGGAAATCTTCCAGCAATCTCTGGTTTTGTCCCTGATTTACAGTGTCTGCTGTTCTTCTGGTTTTTTTTTTTGCAAAAAGAAAAGTGCATGCTGTCATAGCAACTTGACATCCTTAGGTGGATGGAGGCACACCTTGCCCAATTGGCTGACCATCATTATTGATCAAATTTCTATAGTAGCTCAGGGATCAATCCCCCTTGCAACTGTGGTCAATTTGGGGTCTGCCTCCTTGGCTGACCTTTGGAGATCACAGTAGTTATGCTTTTGGGTGGAGAACTCAAGAAGAACAATACTAACAGTTGAAATGCTTCTAACCAAACAATGGAAATGCAAAAGAACCCTGATAAAACTTTATTAGCATTAGTCAAATGCTTAGCTGTAAGCCTTCAAGGCATCTAGATGAGTATATGAATTGGAAGGCTTTTGAGGGATATGGGCCAAATGCTGGCAAATAGGATTGGGTCAGATTGAGATGACTAATTGGTGCGAACGAGTTGGACTGAAGGGTCTGTTTCTGTGCTGTATGACTCTGACTCTATAAATGAGGACAGAGCAACTAGCACAGAAAAAATGTGGAATGGCTCCTCTGTTCAGCAGCTTCATCAATTACTTTCTCTCCATTACAAGGTCAGAAGAAAATGTTCACTTATGATTGCACAATTTTCAGAGCCATTTGCACTCCCCAAATATATAGACATGAATTGCTTCTGTGTAGCAAGACTGGGTGAATCTCTTCTGCACCATGTTTAGTTCCATTGCAGTGTGGTGATTGGAACTGCATGCAGTACACCAGCTGTGGTCCAACTATCTTTATAAACAGCTCCATCATAATCTCCTTGTGTTTGTATTCACTGTCTTGTCAGACATAGTGAAGGATTGACCATAGAAGTGTGGGCTGGTGGTGACGGGGCGGGGCAAGCAAGAGGAAGTCAGATCAGTTGTGTTATGGAGAGTCATTTAGAGTTTTCACAGCATGAAGAGAGGCCCTTCAGCCCTTGATGTCTATGCTGGTCATCAAACACTATGTCATCGTGTATGGTTGCATCATTAGAACAGATGCAGTGGGCACAGAGAAACTGACGGAATGGCATGGAGTCCTTACAGGAGGTGTGATGAAGTGTAGTTAAGGTAGTTGGAGTCAGTGATTTTTTTAATGAATATTAGTCGACAAAGTACCCCTTAGAACAGGGCACAGAAGTTGTGGGGAGGAAGGTAGGTGGAAAAGTGTAAGACCATGTGAATGTGAGAGAAGAATGGGAATCAGAAGGAATGTTGACCACATTTTTCAGTTCAGGGTGACAGCAAATGTGGGGATGTTACTGGCATTGATATGTCACAAAATGGAGTTAGGGAAGGGTGGTCTGAGTCAGACTAGAGCAAGGAATGTTTCATATATCACACAAAAGGACAGGCTTAACTAAGACCCAGGTGGTGCCTCCAGAAACATGTTTTATTTAGAGGCAGTTAGATAAGTTAAGGAAAAGCATTGTGCAATGAGAGAATATGCTCAGCCAGGTAGAGGAGGATGGTGCTGGAAGGGAACTGGTCAGGCCTCTGTTCAAGGATGAAATCGAGAGCCCGCTGACCACCCTGGTAACAGGGGTGATCACTTCTTAGGTTACTTGTAAATAAAATAATGTCAGTCCCAGTCTGTTCCCCAGTATAATTTAAATTCAAAAATTGATCTGAAATCTCCGTTCTGAGATCCAATGGTTAACCAATATTCCCAACAGGATTGGTGTAAGACAGAGGACTTGATGAAGCCCGAATAATGAAATCTACATATTCCATTATAAAGCGGCCTTAACATTAAAGTGACAATTTACCTGCTTGAAAAGTGTTGGGGGATCATTATTGGTGGTCCAGGAGTTCCTTGTGCTTCCATTAATGGATTCTTATTCTCAGAAATTACATGCTTGTAAAATATTTTTCATACCAACCCATAAACATAGCTCAACAATGAACAGTTTATTACATTGTCCTCTAAGATTTAAATAATTCTTCTTTTTTGATTATCAAATCTCTTTCCATTTGGAATTCACTGAATGAGGTCTTTGTATTGCTAAAAGTGGGGCTGAAGCATGTAATAAATCACCCATTCACGATTCACTGCAAAGAATGAGGTTCATTATGAGACAATGCGAATTTATTCCCAATTTTGTTTGGATAAACAGTGTGATTGACTATTTTTACTGAATCAGCATTGAGTTAGTCTTTCGAGTCCTATGCACTTGGAATGTTTTAGGTACTTCCATGTAATGATAGGGCTCGAAAGGTATGAGCAACATAACGTGCTATAGAACAAAGTAAGCATTCTCCTGGACATAAATATCAACACAATATATATTCAAGTCGCAACAAAATCATGGTATATGTGAAAGTTTTCAGGCAATAGAATAGAATTTGACTAATGTATGAATTGGGTGTGTAGCAAATGGAGAGTGATGGCTAAATCCTTTCTTGTATGAGGTGAAGTCCTTATCAGGCAACAAAGAGATGTTCTATTGTGTTGTGATGGCTTCATACTTAATTTTTATGGACTTGAGTCTAAAGTACTCTGGAGATACCTGGATTTTTTTTTTTAAAAAGATCAACAAAAAGACATGTTGAAATTTTTATTGCAACAAGGCATCTTTTGGAAATCATATGATTCCAGAAAATTTCTCTTGCTTGCATTCACCTCAGGGTAAACATATTTGAGTTTTTATGACTGCGTTTTATGGCTGTTCTGTTTGAACAATGTTTCACAGATTCGGAGATTGTTTGTTTGGTTTTTCAGTTGGGGGAAAAGGTTGCTGAAAGAAAGGAGCTTCACAGTTCAGCCCCCCTATTTCTGGAAAAGAATCTTTTGTTAGGAAAAGAACCTTTTGTTATGGGTCCAGTTTAGTATCTGAGGCCCTGCTCCAATGGCTTTTGCATATGAAGTCTCTGAAAGAGTTCACCGATTTCCTATGGAAGCTGCGTTTGTCAAGATCCCCGATGCAAATGTCCTATGTTTGGTGACATCCATCCACACATGCCAAAATGGCAGACTGACCGTCGTGTGAATCTCTCAAACCTTACCCTTTTGCCTTCAAAAACTGAGGGGCATGTGTGCGTTTCTGTGAAAGAAAGCACACGAGTACTGGGAACTTGGTAAATCAATTAAATTTATGCTGTAACCTGCGAGTAGTGGAACTAAAGTAAAACAGTGCACCTTTTGCGTCTTGGTCGTAGCAGCTGCAACAAGAGTGCCCCTTTTAGTTTTCGGAGAAACCAATTCAGCATTTCCCCTGCTCGACAGTTCTAGGCACTCCTTTTTAGTATCATTGGTTAGACCGCTTAGCACCTGGTGCTGTTGTATGGAGCTGGCACAACACATTCTCTGTCCATTTGAAACTCAGAATGGCAACTGGGGTTACAGTTCACATGCCACTGGAGCCCAGTTTGTAAACCTTTATTACGTTTCCTGTGTGTTTCAGACCGATGCTTGATCAACTTGTGAAGTCGCCAGAGAAAATTGCAGCATACAGCGTTGAAGCAGAATCAGGGTGATAAGTGCAGCCCTTCGGGGTTTCGGGGCCAATCTGTTCAAGCCTAGCAGAATGATTTAAAATCACCCCTGGTGTGTTTGACCATTCTTAACATCTGTTTGTCACTTCAAGTGACTATTAGTTTCTGTACTAAGTTCATAGGAAAGGAGGAGTAGGACTTGAATAAGGCGTAGGACGTTTGGCCCTTTCAGCCTGCTCCAGCATTTAATATGAATTCACTTTTTTTGTTGGCGTTCTTTCCAAAAAGAGTAGTGATTTATTGAGTGAACATAAAAGGAGCATAGAACAAATAATTTTAGGTGAGCATTTGCTATTGCATTCAAACTTAGCACAGATTTATTTGATGCATTGTTTGGCATACTGCCTTCATATGGTATGTTATGAAGTATGTATCAAAATTACAAGACTTGAGTGCATATTTCTCAAGGGAGGCCCACATAAAACTTAAGGTCCAACTTAACTGTCTAACACACCGTTTGTTTGTCCAGCATGCCCTGGGGGTCTGCAATTTTTATTCTTCAAAACCCCTTTGTTTGAAGAATTTGCAAAGTATCTTTTATAAATGTCCTGTTAACGGAAATCATACACTTCTCAGTGCATTGCTCAACATACTCACCATGGTTGGCATGTTATATTTTCTGACTGAAAAATTTCCATAACTCCCTTGATGATTCTTTTGATGTTGTGGAAGTCATGTAGTGATGAAGACATTTCCTTGCAATCCTTGTGGTTAGGGTTTTAGATCCCAGCCTTGTCTGAGCTCATGACCTTAACAAGCAGCCTGCTATCTATTTTGCAGATCTGTAAGATTTCATTTGACTGGCATATATGTTTTGCATCTTTTTTTGTTTTCTTGAAGCTGAAAGGTTAATACAATTATTAAAAAGAAAATCCCAAAGCAACTTTGAATGCAAATAATTGGTTCACTTGCATTATTCAATTTTCAGCAATGGGCATTTAAACAGAAAGCAGGCAATCTGCCCACTTTCTCCACACAATTACCAACAACCTTCCTGAGGTCTTTTTAAAGAGATAATGCACCTATTATAGCATATTGTGTCTCCTGAAGCCAGATTTCATATTCAGGTTCCTGCAAGGAGTAGAGTCTGAAAAAATGAGTTGCCCCAAAGTTTCCTGATGCCTCACTGGAGGTTTTTCTGGAGACAGTCAGCGTACAGACGGAGTTACTGTTCTCCAGCTTCCTCAAGCACACCCACAGAACCCCAGTTTCAGACAGAGGGTCAGTCCTATCAGCATGTCCTGAGGACCTGGCTACAGCATGGGGAGAGATTCGCAGAAAGAATAAGTGCAGCTCTCTACAAAACCTGACATCACGACTTTCCTTCCCCTCATCAACATCCTTTAACATATGTTTGCAATGGTGTACTGCAGCATCTCTTTCTCATTCTAAATACTCACCTTTATTTCTCTCTTTGTCACACCAAATCAGCGTTCTTGTCTCGCAACCTACAACTTGCTCAATCACTAGCACCCCCCAATATGTCTTCCTTACACCATATTGCAGGCACTTGTCAGCACATTCATACTGATTCCACTTTGCTTGTCCAGCTTTCAGCATGCACATTATATGCACTGAGCCCTTCATAATTGTATAGTACTTTAATTGCATCCAAAAATAAGCAATAGGTTTCACGACTGCAGGTGGCACCTTGAGGACTATCATGTTAATTTATGGCCTCTCGATGCCGTCTTACTCTCCCTCATTTTCTTCTCCCCATGTCTTTTTCAGCACATGAAACAAACAGGCGAACACACTTTGATGGGAAAATACTCACAAAAGATGCACCCTTGTGTGTTTCATTGCCATCAAGCACGTGCTCCAGACACTGGCTGTCCATATGGGCTGTATCATGAGCCAGACGTGACACCCAGTTTGAATGGATAGCAGCAGATATTGAAAGCAGGAACAGTTGAGGAATGAGTCCCATTTCTTTCAATCACCAAAGCTTATTTTGCATGAAGTTTGTATTCTGTTTGGTCTCTTTCATCCCTGCCATCCCTGTGCAATGTGATGGGTGATACGCTCGTAAGACATGCATGGGTCAAAATTTCAGTTTTAGTTATGCTCCACACCTTTCTTAAAATTCTTCAACTTTATAATTTTCTGTTTTTTAAAAAAAAACACTTTGAGATCACTTCTATACTACTTGCGTATTTACTTAATCTCTTGTAAATGTAGGTTTACCAGATTGATTCCTGAGATGGTAGGACTGACATATCATCAGGGACTTAATCAGTTAGGACCATATTCACTGGACTTTAGGAGAATGAGGTTGGGGGTAGATGGTGGGTGGCATGAAAGGGTAAATTCAGGAAGGATGACCCAATGTTGGGGGAGCCCAGAACCAGGGCTCACAGTCTAAGGATGGCAGATACGCCATTTGGGATTGAGACAAAGAGAAATTTCTTCACCTAAGGAGTAGTTTGCCTGTGAAATTCTCTGCTACAGAAAGAAGTTGAGGCCAAAACATTGAATGTTTTCAAGGAGTTCAATATAGTTCTGCGGGCTAAAGGGATCAAAGGGTATGGGCAAAAGCAGGAACAGGCTATTGAGTTGGAGCAATCAGCCATGATCGTATTGAATGGCAGAGCAGGCTTGTTGGGTCGAATGGCCTACACCTGGTCCTATTTTTCAATATTTCCATGCAATCCTTTCAGCCTTGGCCTCCAGAGCTTTATATTGGTCTCTGAAATGTAAAAGCATTACACCATGGTGACAACCCCTCCACTTCCACCATCCACCACTACCCTACCCCAGCCCCCCAACACCCAGACACACACACACACACACAGACACACACACACACAGACACACACACACACAGACACACAGACACACAGACACACAGACACACAGACACACA
>NC_063347.1:19184523-19307987 GCF_021869965.1 Rhincodon typus
ACAATCTATGAATGCTCATGCAATATTGCTAAAAGTGACATGGGTTTGAATCTTGTGAAAATCTCCATTTGTTTCGTAGGGTTGGCTCTCCGTCTCCTACTTAGCAAGTATCAGCACTGATGTTTAAAATGTGATTCAGTGGTCTGCTCAATTTAGAAAACACCAGAGAATGCATTTCACTGAGTAGTACAAAGACATGTAAGAATTGATTCCTGTGAGAAATTCTGATTGACTGACTGTACCAAACTATTACCAGGAATCTGAGGTAAATTGTACAACTGTGCCGTTGTTTCAAAAAATCTCCTTTATAATGAAAGCACCAACAGGGGTGCATAATGGCAGCTTTATTCCTGGCCAAAACAGAGCTGATTTGGATAATTTCAGCATTATTAATGCAAGGCTACAGGTGACTAGGATTGATTTTAAGCATGCAAATTGTATGAACCACCCACTGCTCACTATATTTCGCTGGTAAATTCCCTGTGCTTTTGTTAGGAGAGATTGCTTCAGTTTTGGTAATGGTCTCTGTTTTTTGCAGCTTATGGAGAATCTTAAATAGTCTGTGCAACTAAAGTTTGTTTGTTTGGTTGAATGCCTTGTTCCTAAAATTCCTATCCTAAGTCTCATGTGCATCTGACTCATTTGAGCAACACAAATGAACAGATGAATTAGGAGCAAGAGTAAGTCATTTGGCTCCTCGATTCTACTCCACCATTTGATAAGATCATGGCCTTGATTCCACTTTCATGCCAACCTTTGATGTCCTTTGAAGCCCTCATTAGTGAAGAGCCATTCGGCCCAACAAGTCTGCTCTGTTCTACTTCTTCCTTAAAAATATTCGGTAGCCTTAGGGCTTTCTCTGCAGAAGATATTTCCACAGACTCATAATCCTCTAAGAGGAAAAAAAAATTCCTCTTAGTCTTAAACCCCTTCCTTTAAAACTGTGTCCCTTAGTTCTAGCTTCTCCCACATGGGGAAACATCCTTTCAGTATCCACCCTGTCAAGCCCCCTTAGGATCTTATATATTTCGGTAAGATCACCTCTCGTTCTTCTAAACTCCAGTGGATACAGGCGAAACCTGTCCAACTGCTCCTCATAAAATAAGCCCCTCATCCCATAAATGAGTCAAATAATCATATTGTGTTGATAGAGAGATAGTAGGAACTGCCGATGCTGGAGAATCTGAGATAACAAGGTGTAGAGCTGGATGAACACAGCAGGCCAAGCAGCATCAGAGGAGCAGGAAAGCTGCTGTTTCGGGTCTAGATCCTTTTCTGAAGAAGGGTCCAGACCCGAAACGTCAGCTTTCCTGCCCTCTATATTGTGTTGATAGACATTCTACAAAGAATGCTCCTGGGTACAGTACCAAAAATTAAGGTAAAAGTCAGGATGATGAATCTTGCTCATTTCAACCAATAGAACTGTACTTGACTCTCAGGTTGCAGAGCTTTTATTGTTGTTTCAGCAGTTGCAAGCTGTATACTTAAAGCAAAAGCATTGATTTTTGCTGAGGACAAGGTATTATTACCTTCCTTTTCACTTTCTGCATCCATGGGGGAGACTATTTTTAACCTGCTAGCTGAAGCAAACGGAGTAGATTCTTTACAGTCCTAATAGTGCTGCCTAATGGGGCGTCAGGAGTGGACAACTAATTATCACCCTGCAACTGGCTTCCAGTGCACTTGTGAAGCATCAATAAAAAGAACAAAGATTGCCCTGAATCACTGAAACCATTTAAAATATATGCTTAATAAACTTTAAACAAAATACATAATAAAAGCTCAGAATCAATAAAATACATATTTAAATAAATATTTGACAAACTACTGTAGAAAGAATTTTACAAACACATGAATTAAAAGCAGGAGTAAGCCCATTCGGCCCTTTGAGTCTGCTCCAGCATTTAATATGATCAGAGCTGATGTGATAGTTATCATAACTCCATAGTCCCGCCTACCCCAATAACCTTTCACTCCTTTGCTTACCCAGAAGCTATCTACCTGACATGAGGGTAGTCAAAACCGCTATAAAATAACTCCACAGAGTAACCTGCCACCAAGTCACCTTTATTTACACGTGGAGAGTCCTTGACACTGATCCAGCTCCCTCGGAGCCAGCTCTCAGAGTGAACAGAACCTTTTTAAATCTGTCAGATTAACAGCCCCAATCAGGAAACTCATATTCTGTGAGGTTATTTAGTTATTCTCATTAAAACCACTACATCCTTCCCTCTCTGAGTCCGAGGACATGGGCCGGTTCTTTCTTTTGTAACAAGTAAAAACTGAAAGAACTGCAGATGCTGCAAATCAGAAACAAAAAGATAAATTGCTGGAAAAGCTCAGCAGGTCTGGCATCATCTGTGCAGAGGAATCCATTCTGAGGAAGGATCACTGGTCCTGAAACATTAACGTTAGACAAAGTGGTTAAGAAGGCGTTTGGAACACTTGCCTTCTTTGCTTTGACCATTGAGTTTAGGAGTTGGGATGTCATGTTGGGGTTGTACATAACGTTGGTGAAACCACTTTTGGAGTTCTGTATACAGTTCTGGTCACCCTGCAGTGGAAGGATATTATTAAATTGGAGAGGGTGCAGGAAAGATTTATAAGGATGGTACTAGGAGTTATAGGGAGAGGCTGGATAGGCTGGGATAGTGTAGGAGGTTGAGCAGACGCCTTTATAGAGATTGAGTAGAGACCTTTTACAGAGGTTTATGAAATCATAAGAGGCATAGATAAGGTCTTTTCAAGAGGGTAGGGGAGTTCAAGACTAGATGGCATTATTTTGAAGTGAGAGGGGAGAAAGATTTAAAAGGGACCTGAGGGACAACGTTTTCATGCAGAGGGTGGTTCATATATGGAATGAACTGCCAGAGGAAGTGGTATCATAGAAATCCTACAGTGTGGAAACAGGCCCTTTTAGCCCAACAAGTCCATACCAAACCTCAGAGCATCCCACCCAGACCCATCTCCCTATAACCCACACCTCCCTGAACACTACGGGCAATTTAGCATGGCCAATCAACCTAACCTGCACATCTTTGGACTGGGAGGAAACCGGAGCACCGGGAGGAAACCCATGCAGACATGGGGAGAATGTGCAAACTCCACACAAATAGTTGCCTGAGGCTGGGTTTGAACCTGGGTCCCTGGCACTGTGAGGCAGCAGTGCTAACCACTGTGCCACCATGCCGCCCAATGCAGATACGGTTATAACATTTGAAAGACCCATGGACAGGTATATGAATAGGAAAGGTTTAGAAGGATAAGAGCCAAGTGCAGGCAAACGGGACTAGTTTAGTTGGGGAAACTTGGTCAGCATGGATGAGTTGGACCGAAAGGTCTGTTTCGGTGCTGTATGGCTGTGTGACTCTATAACCACCCTGACCTTGTCGAGACCCCTCCAAGCTTTTATCTCATTCAAACAAGTTGCCTCTTATTTTTCTAAATTCCAGCTCACACAACATTTCCCCATAAGATAACTCTCCTTTCCAGGGCATTAGTCTAGTAAACAGTCTCTGAACTCCATTTTGAATAGGGATGTTCCACTACCGGTTTAAAATTACTACCAGGTGGCCTGGATTGAGGAGATTGTTGACAGTAGGAAAAACAAATTCAGACCAATATAGAAAAACCAGAAATTATCTCCACAAAGCCAACAGAGATGCCAAGAGGCAGTACTGGACCAAGTTATAGGCCCAAACCGATCATACAGTCTCCTGCCTCCTGTGGCAAGGCCGAAACAACATTATATGATACAAAATGAAGCAGAGCAGGATGGAAGACAAAGACACATCCCTTCCTGATGCACCCAATGCTTTTTATGCTCGGTACGAGCAGAATACCAGCGGCGTGGTGTCACCTGCCCTGACAGCCCCAGACGCTCTTGTTCCCTCTGTTACTGGAGATGCCAGATCGGTCTTCCCGGGAGTCAACCCAATGAAAGCGACAGGCCTGGATGGAGTCCCCGGCCATGCACTTAGATCCTGTGTGAACCAACTGGTGGAGGTATTCACTGACATCTTCAGCCTCTCCCTCTGACAAGTCGAAGTCCCCACCTGCTTCAAGGAGACCACCATCATCCCAGTACCTAAGAAAGTTTATGCAACGTGCCTTAATGACAACTGCCCAGTGGCTCTGACCTCAATGATCATGAAGTGCTTCGAGAGGCTGGTCATGGCCCACATCAACTCCAGTCTCCCAGCCTGCCTCGATCCCCTACAATTTGATTACTGACGTAACAGGTGCACAGCAGATACCATTTCCCTAGCCCTGCACTCATCCCTAGAAGATGTAGAAAACAAGAACATCTATGTCAGACTCCTGTTCATTGACTACAGCTCCACCTTCAACGCCATTATCTTTCCAGGTTGATCTCAAAACTCCGAGACCTAGGTCTTGGCTCTGTCCTTTGCAACTGGATCCTCACCTTCCTGACCCACAGACCGCAATTAGTGAAGATAGACAACTGCACCTTCTCCACGATAACACTCAACCACTAGAGCCCCCCAAGGATGCATTCTTAGCCCCCTACTGTAGTCCCTGTACACCCACGGCTATGTAGCCAAATTCCAAATGAATGTCATCTACAAGTTTGCTGATGACACCACTGTGGTAGGACGGATATCAAACAGCCATGAGTCAGAATACACTTCACCAATTTCTACAGATGCACCACAGAAAGCTGTTCAGGTGCATAACGGCCTGGTACGGCAACTGCTCTGCCCAAGACCGTAAGAAACTACAGAAGGTTGTGTGCATAGCCCAGACCATCAGGAAGGCAACCTCCCATCCATGGACTCCATTTACACCTCTTGTTGCTGCAGAAAGGCTGCCAACATCATCAAAAACCCATCCCACCCTGGTAATGCTCTCCTACAACCCCTGTCGTCAGGCAGAAGATACAGCAGCTTGAACAAATGCACCAGCAGGTTCAAGAACAGCTTCTTTCCTGCCAGTATTAGACTGATGAATGGTCTCTCTAATTTGAAATTCTTCTTGCCTCACACACGTCCTGTGTGGTGTAACCTGTATGCCTCACTCTGTCCAAGTTTTTTTCACCCTATGATCTGTATATCCTTGCTTACTATGATCTGCCTGTAATGCTCACAAATGAAGCTTTTCACTGTACTTGGGTACACTGGAAAATAAATCAAATCAATCAATGGTATGGTGCCCATCTTTGTTTCTTCATGGTCAACAAGGACAAGTAACTGGTATACAGCTGCTTTCCCCATCCATGATCAGAGCCTCCATCAAATACCTTCAGACCTAATTCTCATTGCCAAAGTCATTCCTGTATGAAAAGATTTTATAAGAAGTGACCTTATCGAAGTTTGTAAAATCATGAGTGTTATAGATCAGCTGAATGGGAGGTGCCTTTTCCTTATGTGGGGTCATTCAAAACAAGGGTGTGTATTTTTAAGGTGAGAGGAGAAAGGTTTAAAAAAAAACATGAGGGGCAGATTTTTTTTTAACACAGAGAGTGGTTTGTGTGGGGAATGAACTTCAAGAGGAAGTGGTGGATGCGGCTGCAGTTACAATGTTTAAAAGACTTTTAGATAATTCATGAATAAGAAATGCTGGAGAGAGATGGGCCAAGTGCAGGCAGGTGGGACTAGTTTAATTTGGAAAATTTGGTTGGCATAGTCAAGTTGAACAGAAGGGCCTGATTCCATGCTGTATGATTTTGATTCTCTAATTATCTGAGAGAATTGAGATTATTTCTTAACTATATTTGTCCACGACAAATTATTGACCATTTGGCTCTACCTTCCCAGAATAAGAGGAAGTTTTGGTGTTCGTTGGTTATAAACACTTCTGAATGTCTTGAAGTCATTAATGTAGATACATTAATGCCAGTCCTTCTTTTCTTATGATTAAGACTACTGTTTAATTGCCCTTCCTCCTCCTTCCCTATCCGTCCCAGAAGGAAAATGATAGTTTAATCAGAATGACCAACTGTTGGGCCAGTTAGAAACAGTAGATTCCAGTTTCCCCAGCCAAAAAAAAACGGTTGTCACTGGACGTTTTGTTTTAATTGTACTATTTGAAAATATCTTATTTAAAGGGGAATCAGAAAAAGCAACCTAAACAAATTCAGGGCTTATGAATCAGCATGATGTGTGCAATCATAAAAAAAAACTAGTTCAGAAGCCAAAAGAAACATTGATTCTATCTGTAAGTTTTAAATATTTATTGCAAAAATACAGCTAAATTAAATATTTGCATAAATCATACAAATAAACACTTTTTTTACAAGAACGTAAGAACATAAGAACTAGGAGCAGGAGTAGGCCGTCTGGCCCTTCGAGCCTGCTCTGCCATTCAATAAGATCATGGCTGATCCTTTCGTGGACTCAGATCCACTTACCCGCGTTCTCACCGTATCCCTTAATTCCTTTATTGTTCAAAAAAAACTACCTTTTTTTTTAAAAACGTTTACTGAAGTAGCTTCAACTACTTCACTGGGCAAGGAATTCCATAGATTAACAACCCTCTGGGTGAAGAAGTTCCTTCTCAGTTCAGTCCTAAATCTGCTCCCTCTAATCTTGAGGCTATGCCCTCTTGTCCTAGCTTCACCTGCCAGTGGAAACATCCTCTCTACCTCTATCTTATCTATTCACTTCATAATTTTATATGTTTCTATAAGATTCCCCCCTCAATCTTCTGAATTCCAATGAATATAATCCCAATCTACTCAGTCTCTCCTCATAAGCCAATCCCCTCAACTCCGAAATCAACCTAGTGAACCTCCTTTGCACCCCCTCCAGTGCCAGTACATCCTGTCTCAAGTAAGGAGACCAAAACTGCACACAATACTCCAGGTGTGGCCTCACCAGCACCTTGTAAAGCTGCAACATAACCTCTCTGCTTTTAATCTCAATCCCTTTAGCAATGAAGGACAAAATTCCATTTGCCTTCCTAATTACTTGTTGTACCTGCAGACCTACCTTCTGTGATTCATGCACAAGGACACCCAGGTCCCTCTGCATAGCAGCATGCTGCAACTTTTTACCATTCAAGTAATAATCCTTTTTACTATTACTCCTACCAAAATGTATGACTTCACATTTATTTACATTGTATTCCATCTGCCAGACCTTTGCCCACTCACTCAATGTATCTGTGTTCCTCTGCAAAGTTTCACAGTCCTCTGCACACTTTGCTCTGCCACTCATCTTAGTGTCATCTGCAAACTTTGACACCCTACACGTGGTCCCCAACTCCAAATCATCTATATAAATTGTAAATAATTGCGGTCCTAACACCAATCCCTGAGGCACACGACTAGTCACTGACTGCCAGCTAGAATAGCACTCATTTATCCCCACTCTTTGCTTCCTGTTAGTCAACCAATCCTCTGTCCATGCTAATACTTTACCCTTAACGCCAGGCATCCTTATCTTATGCAGTAGCCTCTTGTGCGGCACCTCGTCAAAGGCCTTTTGGAATTCTAGGTACACCACATCCACTGGGTCCCCATTGTCCACCTCGCTCGTAATGTCTTCATAGAATTCCAAAAGATTTGTCAAGCATGACCTGCCCTTCATGAACCCATGCTGCGTCTGTCCAACGGGACAATTTCTATCAAGATGCCTTGCTATTTCTTCCTTGATAATAGACTCAAGCATCTTCCCCACTACAGAGGTTAAGCTAACCGGTCTATAATTCCCCATCATTTGTCTACTTCCCTTTTTAAACAGTGGCGTCACATTTGCTGTTTTCCAATCTGCTGGGACTGCCCCAGAGTCCAGCGAATTTTGGAAAATTACCGCCAGTGCACCTGCTATTTCTCACAAAATGTGTACCTAATGTGCAATAAATCCCCAGAAAACATTATTTCTTGTCGAGGTCATGGATGGAAATTTATAGGGGTCTGAGCAATGTGGGCTATGCAAGATGTGTGGTAGAACTAGGCCAAATGTTCAGTGACCCCAGCTTGACATTGATATCATCTTATTTTGTTCACTTTTCTTCAGCGGCGTAGTGTGATTCTCACTGGATAGCAGCGAGTTCCCAATTGACTCTCACTATTGCTTATTAAGTGCCTTGTTAACAACACAATTCATCATGTTCATTTTCCGATAGTGACCTTAACAAACTCACCAAATAAACCAGGCTTCAGGAAAAGCTGACCGGGAAATCAGAGCGTGTTCTCCAAGTGTTCACCTCGCAGATTGCTCCAAAAGATCTCCATGTTAGACACTGGACACCAACAACTGAGTGTGCACTCCATGGGCACATCTACGGACATTTGGCATTTGCTATACGAAATGTACGGCACATCTCCAGTCCACTTAATGGTCACTTTCTGCACTTCAAAGCTGCACGTCAGGTTGCAGGAGCAACCATCATTGTAATGCTGCTGCAAACAGTCTGTGCTCAGAGACATGCAGCCAGGTCATGGACTAGACCAGGCTGCATTACCAGGCTCTTCAGTCCCAGTCATAAGGCTCGCTCACTCTGAGCCCAATGGGTGCTTATGGCATCTCTGCCTTGCCTTGCATTGCCTTGCCTTACCTTTTTTTAACTTTGTCCTCTCAGCCAGAGACACCAGGCTAATTCTTGCCTTGCCATTTAGCCATTCTGGGATCTCCAGTGTGTAGTTGGTTGCTCTGGGAATGGTGTGTGGCAAGATTAGATGCAAATTGGAGTTATACTTGTCATGGGGCGGGAACAACAATTAGTGTGACAAGTATGGAAAGATTCAGAAAAGGAAGCATTTGAGCATTAAAAGAAAACAGATAAGATAGGGTAAATCTTAAAAATATTGCAGGATATCAATTACTTTATCCCTAAAGATATTCAGTGAATTTTTGTTTTCCATTTTATTAATGAACATCGATAATATCAATTAGTTCACTGCATTGAACCAATCTGAACAGAAATAAGAGTTTGTTAAACAAAAAGAATATATTTCTACAGAAATCAACTACAACGGAGTGCCAGAGATGTGGCAGCCTTGATTCTTATTTTTCTGGAAACATACTAAACTAATTGTTCTTCTTCTCACTGGATATTTGTATATTTTCATTTTTTTTTTGTATATACACTCATTCTTTAGTACCATGCATTATTATCTACTTTCTCATCCTATTGCATGGTCTATGAATTTTTCCAATACCTTAGCACTGTTTGGATTAATGGTGAGAAATTTCCCCAAACATAGTGATGGGAATGGTGATAGGCAGCTGCACGATATGTGATTACTCCAGGCAGGCCTTGTGACCCTTACCTGGCTACACTCCGAAAGCTTGTGTTTTCAAATAAACCTGTTGGACTATATCCTGGTGTCATGTGATTTCTGACCTTGTCCACCCCAGTCCAACACCAGCACCTCCACGTCATCTGGCTGAGCACAGCTGTAGTCACAAGTAGCCCTGTTCTGGGATTTCCCCTTCATGAAAATAATTCAGCAGTTTAGGTCACTTTTTTTTTTACCAATATTTTCTGGAGGTGCCTCAAGAAACAGTGGACTTCAACACTTTTGAAGCTGGACAGTGATATAACCGCTCACAAGTTGGCCTGAATTGGATGACATGCCTTCCCTTGGCCACTAATCGGCCAATTGGAGACAAATCACTGCCTGCCCACAGTGTCAGGTACATAGAACAGTACAGCAAGAGGAATGGGCCATTTGGCCCACGATATTGTGATGAACATGATGCCAAAGTAAACAAATTCCTTCTGTCTGCCCTTGGTCCACATCCCTCCATTTCTTGCATATTCATGTGCTTATCTAAAAGTCCCTTAGATGCACCTATCGTATCTACCTCTACCACCAACCGTGCCAGCACATTTCCAGACTCCTACCACTCTCTGTGTAATAAAACTTGCCCCTCACATCTCCTTTGAACTTTCCCCCTCTCACCTTAAATGCATGCCCCCCAGTATTATACATACCCAAGGTCTCTACTCAAATCCAAATGCCTGCTTATTAACAAAGCAAAGTCAGTAATTCTTTGTAATTTGCTAAAACGGCCACATGCTGTTTCAGCTCATCCATTAAAATGATGTCGGGTTGTTGCAAATGATTTGGTGCACATTGATTCTGTTAATGGGAACACAAAAATGGCTGAATACTGTATTTGAGAATAGCTTGCTCAAACACGTAGTGGGCTCTTTAAGCATTATGTGGAATAAAAAATTCACAAATTCAGTTATTAAGTGTCCAAGAGTCTGCTGTCCATTTTGCTAGGAGAACCACAGAGAACGTGGTCAATTGCTTAATGGAGAAATAGGGCATCCTTTTTGGGTGGTGGGAATCTGTTATTCACTCTGTTGACAAAAGAACATGTGGGTTGCTTCTGCTTTAGGGCACATACTCCAAGTATTTAACCTTTTAGGATAACAGTTGCAGTCGACGAGGAGGAAGAGGTGCACAGAGATATTTTTAGATGCCCAGCTCATGTACAAGATTGATTCTTATAAAGACCTGCCTTTCCATTCACGTCAGCTGCAGTTCGTTGCAGTCACATGGCACAGCACATGTAACTACTGGTATATCGTTCAAAAGGAATGACAATGTAGAAACCTAACTCCTGCATTGATGCACATCCAGGATAGCTACAGATAAAGATATATCAGAAACAGTAATTTCTTGCCTTACTTCATTTGTTTTTGTTTCTAAAAATCTAAAGATATGTGGGGAAGTCTGAAGTTTGGAGGACAGTATGCTGACAAATACTAAAATCTCTGTGTGCATCTGACAGTGTTTTGTATGTGTTGTATATATGAATATGCAATTAGATTGTAAAGATTTTTCAGGGTGGAACCCCTTTTAGATGTCAGTGTTTCAGAAGTTTGAACTTGAGATTGAAAATGTGCTTTGCTATAATGGAGCATACATAATATGTACTGGAAGAGTTCAATGGTAATGCTAAATGTGTAGCAGGTTAGTGGGTGAATAGACTATTTAATTTATGACATTACTATTGCAGCCACTTTAAGGTCTCTCAGTATTTTCAGTAATTGTTGCCTGATCATGAGTAATGGAGATATTCTCAGACTTTTAAAACTGAGCTATTGCGTATTAGTATTTCTTGTTCTTGTGAATGAAAATTACATATTTGTCTCTTACACAAATCTTCCTTCATATTTTTTTTTCTTTTCGAAGACAGCTTATGAAAGCACCAGATAAAAGAGGAATAGATACAAATTGTTCAGTTGTTTTAATTCATAGTGGGTAATACACAGCCATAGATCATCTGGTTCATATAGTTCAATCAGTAAGATATTGACCAGTTTATACAGTTTTTTAAATGTAAAATTGAGTTTCACTTTGAGTCCAAATTTCTAGAACATTACTGTTTCGTTCCCTTGCATTAAAAATTGTTCCTTGATATGGTTGAGACTGAATGTTATGAAGTTTTATTCAACCAAATGAATTTGTCACCAAAACAAACTTTATTTTAATAAGGAGTGGCATAGTGGCTCAGTGGTTAGCATTGCTGCCTCACAGTGCCAGAGTCTTGGCTTCAATTCTACCCTCGGGCAACTGTCTGTCTGGAGTTTGCACATTCTCCCCATGTCTCTCTGGGTGTTCCGGTTTCCTCCCACAGTCCAAAGATGTGCAGGCCATGGGGTGTGGCCATGCTAAATTGCCCATACTGTCTGGGGATTTGTAGATTAATCATGGGATATACAGGGTTACAGGGATAGGTAGGTGGGCAGGTTTGGATGAGGTGCTGTTCGGGAGGTCAGTGTGGACTCAATGTGCCGAATACACTTCTTCCACGCTGTAGGAATTTCAAGTGTCAATTCCAGTGATTCTCAAACACCTTTGGCTGTGAACCATGTAGATGGGGCAAAAGACTCTATGGGTCACTTGCTTCCTTCATGCACTTTCACTTGCCACCACAAAAAAAAACACCCATTAAACTGAACAGGAAGAATACTGCTTTGGTGCGACACCATTGAGGTGATATCTGGCCCCTAGCTAGAGAGTGTAGGCCCATGTTATTGAGCCAGGTCTTTTTCTAGGATGTTAAAGATGTCACGGCACTCTTTTGAAAAGAGCGATTGAAATTAATCCCAGTGTATTTCCGCTTCAATCAGCCTCACAAAAATGGAATAGATTATCTTATTGCTGTTTGCGGGAATTTGCTAACCTCAAATCAGCTGCCACATTAGTAGATACTTTTGAAAAAGTGCTTCATTGGTGATAAAGCGCTGATCATGAAAAGTGCTATCCAGTATAAATGTGAGTCTTTACTTTTTCTCTGTTTTCACTCCACAATTGTTGAAATTGATCTTCCAGTTATATGTTGTAAATGTAAAATAAATATTGCTTCGAAAACTGCATTGTCATTGCTCATTCTTTTGATGGCTTGTGCCACAGACACAGGAGGGATCCAGTCAGTTTACGTTCCTTTATGCAAGTGGTGGGATTGAGCGTTCTGGTGTCTCGTACCGGTTTGAATGTTCCATTGTACATCAGTGGCTTACATTTTAGACTCCGGTCTGTGAACCACACCAAGAACTACTGATCTAGTCCACCTCCGATAAATAACTGAAAGTGACTTCAAAGTAATTTGTACAGCGATTTACTAGTTTTGGTTTGTGGTCAGGCTGGATCGGCTGGGACTTTTTTTCACTGGAGTGTAGGAGGTTGAGGGATGACCTTTGCAGAGATTTATAAAATCATGAGGTGTGTGGATAAGGTGAAGAGCAGAAGTCTTTTCCCTAAGGTGGGGGAGTTCAAAATTAGGCGGCATATTTTTAAGAAGAATGATTGATTGATTGATTTTAAAAAGGGACATGACAGGTAACTTTTTCCACAGAGGGTAGTTCATATTTGGAATGAACTGCCAGAGGAAGTGGTGAATGTGAGTACAGGTGCAACATTGAAAAGACAATTGGACAGGTACATGAATCGGGAAGGATTAGAGGGATATGGGCCAAATGCAAGCAAGTTTAGTTTGGGGAAACTTGATCAGCAAGGATGAGTTGCACCAAAGGGTCTGTTTCCATGCTGTATGACTCCTTGACTCTATGACTGTATGAAACTAATCAGTTGCCTATTGGCTCAATATTTTCTTCACTGATGCCACCACTGTCTTTGTGCTTTTAAATGCACCCAGCAATTTTAAGTGCTTTCTCAAATGGACGAATGGATCCTGTTAAAAGGAACTTGCAATGCTGACTAATTCAGTCTGAGACTTGAGCCAGTTCTCTTGATGGGACTGACTTCCAGGATAATATTTCTAAGGTAGTGCCAAAACTCACTAGTGCTGGATGTACCTTGTGCTTGAATTTAGCTCTTCTATGCTTTATAATTTGGATGATTTGAGGTGAATTGTACTGAAACATCCAATGGAACTTAGCCAAAGCTTTACCCAGGTTGCTTGGATAAGACCTGAAATGCCAAGTTTCAGGTTATTGAACAATCAGTTCCTCACTTATCAACTGCTTCATTCTCTTCAGCTATGATATACTTTGGACCTTGACTTTTTGGCTAAAATTTACTAATTTGCAAAAAAATATTGAAACGTAGTACTGCAATTTGTGGAAAATTTATACTTGGCAAATGCCACTGTTTTGACTTAAATAAGTTGCCTCAGGCATATTAATCCTGACAGCACACCACAGGGGATGACATATTGTCAATGATCTGCTTGCCATCTGATGCTAATCTAGCACCTTCATGCACTTTCTTGAAAATCAACTGTTTCAATTTTACCTTAATTGAAAGCTGATCTACAAGCAGTAATGCACTGAAAAATATTAACATACCAGTTTGGAGTAGGAGCAGGCCATTTGGTCCCGTCAACCTGTTCTACCATCAATTAGATCATGGCTGATCTGATGACTCCACTTTCTCACCTACCCTAAAATATTTCACCCCTTTGCTTATCCATAATCTATCTAGCTCTGCCTTAAAAATATTCAAACTCTCTGCTTCCGTCACCTTTCGAGGAAGAGAATTTCAAAGATTCATGTGAAAACAAAATTCCTCTAATCTCTGTCTTGAATAGGCAACACTTATTTTGAAACAGTGACCAGTTAGTTCTAGATTATTCCGTGAGAGGAAATATCCTTTCCACATGCATCCTGTCAAAACTGATCATATCCGTTTCAATCAAGTCACATTTTAATCTTCTAAAACCCTAGGCTGTCCACCATGCCTCCATAAGACTAATGACTCATTCCAGGTGTTAGTGTCATAAACCTTTTCTGAACTGCTTCCAATACATTTATATCATTCCTTAAATAAGGAAACTAATACATAGTACTCCAGCTACTCCATGATCATAAGACCACAAGACAGGATCAGAAGTACACTAATCAGCCCAATGAGTCTGTCCCACCAATCAATGAGATCATAGCTGATCCGTACTCAATTCCACTCTCCTGCCTTATCTTAATAACCCCGATTGCGTTACTAATTAATAATCTGTCTATCTCAGTCTTGAGTATACTTAATGAATCAGCCTCTGCAGCCCTCTGTGGTAAAGAATTCCACAGATTGGCTACCCTCAGAAGGGGAAAATATCCACCTCATTTTTGTGGCAGATGGACAACGTTTACTCTGAGATTATGTCCTGTGGTCCTAAACACACTCATGAGGGCAAACAACCTCACTGCATCAACTCTGAGATGTCCCCCCCCACCAAAATCTCTCTTGTTTCAATAAGGTCTCCTCTGATTCTTCTAAGCTCCAATGAAATCAAGCCCAACTTCTCCTCATATGAAAACCCCTTCCTACCCAGAAGTGACCCTAAGAACCTACTCTGGACCGTCTCCAATGACAGCTTATTTTTGCTTAGATAAATGGACCAAAACTGTTCACAGTATTCTTGGTATCCTCTGCCTAGTAGTGCCTTGTACTGGGTTAGCAAGGCCTTCCCACTTTTATACTCCATTTCCTTTGAAATAAAGCCCAACATTTTATTTGTCTTCCTGATTATCGGCTGAACTTGAATGCTAGCCTTTTGTGATGCATGTATGAAGACCACCAAATCCTTCTTTGCTTTCTACTGTCTTTCTCCATTTAAGTAATATTCATCTCTTCTATTCTTCTTCTTGCCAAAGTGCGTTGCTTCATATTACATTCCATCTGCCAAGCTTTTGCCCATTCACTTAACCTATGCCCCTCTGTAGCCTTTTTGTGTCATCCTGACCATGTGCTTTTCCATCATTTTTGTGTTCTCTACAAACTTGACTATTGTACATTTACCTTCCTCATCCAGGTTAGTAGAATATGTTGTAAGTACTTGTGGCCACTGATCTCTGTAGTATTCCACTAGTTACAGGTTGCCATCTTGAAAATGTCCCCTTTATCACAACTCTCTGTCTTCTATTAGTTAGCCAATTCTCTATCTATGCCAATATGTTGTCCCAGTACTACTGGCTGTTATCTTTTTAAGAAACCTTATGTGCGGTACCTTACCAAACACCTTTTGCAAATCCAAATATATCACATCTACTGGTTTACCCTTTACCTAGTCTGCTTGTTACTACCTCAAAGAATTCTAATAAATTTGTCAGGTATTTAGCTGACTGTTCTTGATTGTATCATATATATCTAAATACCCTGTGATTGTATTCTTTGTAATAGACTAACATTTTCCCAATGACCAATGTTAAGCTAATTGGTTTATAGTTCATTTATTTTTCTTTTGTCTCCGTCCCTTTTGAATAAAGATGTTACATTGGTAGTTTTCCAAATGTCTGGAATTAAATTGTTCTACTTTTCCTGCCCAAATAAAAGATTTATCTTATTTCCATATTATACACCATTTGCTAGTTCTTTTCCCACTCACAACCTAACTACAAGCATTTTGCAACATCCTTATTTCCTCTTCACAGCTTGCTTTCATACCTATTTTGGAGCCATTGGCAAATTTAACAACTATCCCTTCGGTTCTTTCATCCCTGTCATGTTATGTCAATAGCAAATAGTTGAGGTATCAGCACTGATCCCAATGGCCTACTACTCAACACATCTTGCCAAATAGAAAATAACTCATTTTTGCCTGTCCACTGTTCCTTGTTAGCCAACCAATCTTGTAACTATGCCAACATGTCAATCCTTACACATAAGCTTTTATTTTCCATAATATCCTTTGATGTGGGATATTTTCAAATACTTTCTGAAAATCTACATCCACTGGTTCCCTTTTTAACCACAGCACATGTTACTTCTACAAATTCCAATAAATTGGTTAATAAATTTTCCTTCCACAAAACTCTGTTGACTCTGCCTGATTGTTTTGAATTTTTCTTGGTTATAACTTCTTAGTAAATAGCTTGTAACATTTTCTCCACAACACATTTTAAGCTAACGAGCCTGTAGTTTCCTGCTTTATATCTCATTTTTGGAGTAAAAGAGTAACATTTGCTATCTCCCAATCTAATAGAGCCTTCCCTGAATCTAGGGAATTCTGGAAAATTAATACCAATGCATCAACAATCTTCCTTGATGTCAGAGGACAGCAAGTCATCCAGAATGCAGTGTTAGAAATAATTACCTGTGGTATTGCACAACTTAAGTATTATAAGCCTAAACAATAGATTCAATTGATTATAATGAAAAGATCTATTCTATCAAATGCTTATTATACTTGATAACACTTTTTTATTAAAAAAAAAAGGAGGTGATGGCCTAGTGGTGTTATTGCTGGACTGTTAATCCAGAGACCCAGATAATATTCTGGGAACCTGGGTTTGAATCCTGCCATGGCAGACAGTGGAATTTGAATTCAATAAAAATCTGAAATTAAGAGTCTGATGACCATGAATCCACTGTCGATTGTCAGAAAAATCCACCTGATTCACTAATGCCCTTTAGGGAAGGAAATTGCTATACTTACCTGGTCTGGCCTACATGTGATTCCAAACCCACAGCAATATGGTTGACTCTTAACTGCCCTCTGGGCAATTAGGAATGGGCAATAAATGCTGCCTAGCCAGCAACACCCTCATCCCGTGAATGAATTTTAAAAAAAAAAGAATGTTACTGTATTAAATTTTGGTTAAATTCCGAAAGGTCAGGTTTTAAGCAGGTAAGTATTAACTGAGTGAAAAAGCTTGAAAATGATGTATTTGCTTTCAAAGTCATTAATATGTTGGAATTGAATAAACAGTTGAGAAGGAAGTTGGCAATAGGCAGTCAGGCTCACACTTTAGTGTAACTTGTATTTGAATTAATTCTATATCTGCTGTCTCCACAGTGTGTGGTAGTGCTGCAGGCGGTGTGGAAGATGAGGGCGAATCTGAAGCAGGGTGGATTGAAGGAGCTGCTATCCTACTCTCCGTTATCTGTGTGGTTTTTGTAACTGCCTTTAACGACTGGAGCAAAGAAAAGCAGTTTCGGGGTTTGCAAAGTCGAATTGAACAAGAACAGAAGTTCGCTGTTGTCAGAGGAGGCCAAGTTATCCAGATCCCAGTGTCAGAAATTGTTACTGGTGACATTGCACAAGTTAAATATGGTAAGCTTGAAAAATAGATTACAATCAGTAGAGACGATATCTTCCTTGTAACTATGTGCACTCTGAAAGAAATTCATGGAACTTGATTTGTTTTTTGAGTGATTGGTTTATTGAAAAATACCTTGTATTTTTGAATTCTTTTGTCATTTTTTTGTACCATCATGTTTCCAGTTCCCGTGTTTCAGAGTCTACTGCATTTGACACAGACTCTTCAGCCCTCACAAGAGCATTTTGGTCCTGATCCGTCATTGGAAATAGAATCCAATCCTCTCTGGTCAGATGAGAAGCAGCTAGCACAGTTTGTAAATATTTTTGATGGTTGCCAAGGAGAATGCTGATCACCATTCAGAGAAATTTGGATGAGAAGCGAATGTTTAATTCACTTTTTGTTTCTTTAGGTCTTCCCATTTCTCAGCTGAAAGAACCAATGGGCAGGAAACCTGTCAGTGAACATTGACAGTGTTTCATGATTGTCTGAATGGGGAGTGCACGAGAGTCCCCTTGTTTGAATTTGTCCCCAGTTGTCCCCTTCACCCTGTCAAATTTCTTCTTAGTTTTTCATAATTATTTTGTGCATTCCTTTTTAAAAATAAATCTTTGGGTTTAAATGCGTCTGCATCCTTTATTTGTTCAATTACAATTTCTTTTTCTCTTGGTGGCAACTCTGGTTTTGCAGATGGAACAAATGGAGTCAAAAACTCAATAAGTGTGAATTCTTGTCCTTCTTAGTTGAAGCTTCAGTGTGTTGAATTACCACAGCATTTAGTTTTGATCATTCTTAAATAGGACAAAATTGCTCTGTATGATTTCTTTAGTGTCCTTAGGATCTTACTAGTTAGTTCCCTTTGGTTATCAGCTTCCATTGTTTGTTTTAAGCTTGTCAGTCATTCACCACTTTTTCAAGGGCTTTCATATTCGCATCTGTCAGTAGTAGAGAATTAACCATTTGTCAATTTTTTTTGACATGTACTGCTATATTGGGTATTCCCTTAATGTTCTGGCTCGGAACAGAGTAAAGGCCCTTCTTCTCTGTCCCAACAGAAAAATGTAGATCAGATTTCAAAGATCACTAATTACCACAACAGCCATGCAAGTGGCTTTGTCAATTCCAATTGTTATTTTTAAAAATTCCTTTATGGCAAGTGAGTGTCGCTGGCAAGGTCAACATTTGTTGCCGATCCCTAATCATCGTTGAGGAGGTTGGTGTTGAGCCACCTTCTTGAACTGCCACAGTCCAGCTGCTTGGGAACGGGGTTTCAGGATTTTTACTGGGCGGCATGGTAGCTTAGTGGTCGGCACTGCTGCCTCAAAGTACCAGAGACCTGGGTTCAATTCCATCCTGTCTGTCTGGAGTTTGCACTTTCTCCTGTGCCTGTGTGGGTTTCCTCCGGGTGCTCCGGTTTCCTCCCACAGTCCAAAGATGTGCAGGTTAGGTGGATTGGCCATGCTAAATTGCCCATAGTGTGCAGGGAGATGCAGGCTAGGTGGATTATCCATGAGAAATACAGGGATAGAGTAGGGGAAAGGTCTGGAATGGGATGCTCTTCAGAGGGTTAGTGTGGACTCGATGGCCTGAATGACCTGCTTCCATACTGTAGGGATTCTACGTCAGTGAAGGGATAGTGATCTATCTCTATTTCAGGACAGTGTGCAGCTCGAAGGAGAAATTGCAGGGGAAGTCAAACAGTGTCCCTTTTGGGGATTTGAAATGTGCTGCAGTTCATCTTGTTAATGGTATGGACTGCTGCCATCAGGTGAGTGATATCACCACAGAATTCCCAACCTCTGACCTAGGTAGAGGATTTATAGATGAGGTTTGGGATTTTGGATAGTCGGATAATCATTTTTCCAACAGAAGTGAGAGTTACACATGGGAGCCCCATTGACTACCTATTATAACAGACTCTGAAGGAAATGCCTGGGAAATTGAAGAATTGAAGATTACCTGGAACCCTGTGAAAGTATGCATTTAAATCTGAGAATTCAGAGGGTTCTGATGGAATTAAACAAACTGTTGCATAGGGAAATTTAAACTATTAAATTATTTAGCTCCTGAATAACTATTCAACTGACCCCCTCCCCCACACCAACTTACCTCACACACCCCCAACTATACCTCACCTAAAGTCCTCAACACCCCTCTCCCCAGGACCAACCGCAGGGAGATCCATCTCCAGCCTCAAGAGACTCCGGCCCACTTTCCCTACCACAGGACCTCACCACCACCTTGTTTGGTCTGAAACCATAATCATTGCACCTATTATTGCTGCACCAGATCCACTACCTTGCCCCATCATCACACCTGGCCACCTCTTACCCTACTTGCATATTTGAGACCTCCCTTTATTCCACTGCCATAAGCGACACTCCACTTCCTCTATCGCCAGATCTAACAACCCTTGTTGGACAGCTGTGCCCAGATCCCCATTTCCCCGGTTATCCCATTATGACCCTCCCCCCATCATGCTCCATTACCAGGCTGTACCCCACAACTGGACCCATCCTCCACTGATTACCCCAGTGCCAGCCCCAACCCCTTTTACTTCACTGTCAGACCTAATGCAACCTTTGTCCCGCTGCTGGACTTGACCCTTCTCTTGCCCCGCTGCTGGACCTGGCCCTTCTCTTGCCCCGCTGCTGGATCTGATTCCACCCCCATTGCCCCCTGACAGTCCCAACCTCCCTTGGCCTTACATGAACAAATGCACTTTGCCCACTGCCTGACCACATTCCCTTTACTCCTCTGTGTGACTCTACCTTCACCTCCCTTGCCCTACTTCCAGACCCAAATCCTTCTCGTTGTCCCCCTCCAACTGACCTGACCCCATTTTTCCCCACTGCTGGATTCCACCCCTCTTTGCATCATCACCAAATCCGACCTCTCTGTTAGGCCCATCACCTGACCTGGTAGCCTTTTACCCACCTTCAGAGCCCAACCTACCGTATGGGAGCCTGGTGAACTTTTCCATACCCTCTACCGACCTCCAACCCCAGGACCAAACCCTCTGTCCTCCTACCCCATGCAGGAGCAGTTGTTTCCCCGCTACCCTTGACCTATTCTCACCATTTACCTAGCATACATACCACATTGAACCAATGGGTCTGCATCCCTTGGCTCCCTATCCATCTGGAATACTATTTTTCTGTTGCTTAATCTCCCGATCCATTTGGTACCCTACCTACCTGGCAATGTACCTGCCTGGTATGCTATTTATCCTTCACTTTATTCTCTGACTTACTGAAACCCTCTCTCCCGGCATTCTAATGTCACATTTTCCTGCTGCGTTTACTGTTTGGCAGCAGCTGTCAAAGCGACTGTCTGTGATTCTGGATTTTAAATTTCAGAATTTGCAGCTGACTGCTGTAATAAAGGGGCAATGGTTCGCATTCTACACTTCAAAGGATCTGTCAGAATAGCAGTACAGCTCCACATTCCTAAAGGAGTCCTCATCAGAATCTCCAGTCAGAAATGTAGAGTTCTTTCATTGCCTAAAATATAAGGAATGGATCAGAAAAAATGGCTCATATTTATCACTTTACATGACAACAACTGGGACAATGTCAAGTCAAAATTATTTTAAAGATGAGCTCGCAACCTATAGAATTCTAAAACTTTTCCTCCACTATTCTGGGCTGGATGCAGATCCTTTTTGCAGAGATCAAAGCTTTGTTGTTCTATTATATAACCATGTGGTTTGTTTTACATTTAACACTTTTGTAATGACCAAGTCTAATTGTTCCATAATTGTCCGCAGTAGGAATACATAATAAATCACTTGGCAGCGTGTTCCTAACCCCTTTATTTTTGTCTTTAATTATCAGGTGATCTGCTTCCTGCAGATGGAATATTAATTCAGGGAAATGACCTTAAAATCGATGAAAGTTCTTTAACTGGAGAATCTGATCATGTCCGTAAGTCTGCTGACAAGGACCCCATGCTACTTTCTGGTAAGTAGACTGTAAATGTTATTACATACTATAGCAAACAGCAAGGAATGAGTCACATAAAGAATGATGAGCAATTGTTATGTAAAGAAAATTCCTGGAACAGCATCAAATCCGATTGTGTTATTCTATGCTTTAAGCCAATACTGCTATCTGCTAATTGAGATGCTGTCCCAGAGTATCTCTGGGTTGTGGATGTTTGAGTGGGTATTGTCCCTGAGTCTGGTTACTCTTTATCTCTAAGTAGGGCTCTTCAACTCCTTATCTACAATAACACACCTTTATTTACATCGGTACATTGTAGGTTATCAAACACAGCTCTCAAGTGTAGTGTCTAAGATCTCAGACTTCAGTGCACGTTCTAGACTGGTGTCTTATTGCTTGCTGATGTCAGGCATATGATCAGTTACATCGCTATGATTTACATTAATCTCATTAGACCACATTGCCCCCACCCACCACCCCTCACCAACATCCTCTCTGCTTGGTCTACAATATTCCTGTAGTTTCCTCTTATTTACTGTCAGAGGCTTTGTAACCATTACAATCATTATTTCCATTATCATTACAGTCACCATTATCACCGCCTTCCTCTACCATGCCCCAAACCACAAATCTGTCAGGTTGAGATGACCTAGAACTCAGAATGCCCCAATTTGGATCATAAGTTCTGGAATCGTTGCACTGTAGTTTATATGATTCAGTGTTAGATAATCTGTAGTATTATCTGTATAGTGGCTTCTGTCGTCTTGTTCCTAAAGCAGACTTTCTGCGCAGAGTTTAAAATTGACAACATTTTCAGTCTGTGTCCAGAGTTGAACTAGTTCAGCTGCTTTTTGCTGTGGTTTTTCTCGAGTTTTATCTTTGCATGGTCGTAAGAGGCTATGCTTGGCTTGAAATTGTGTTTCGAAAATGGTGTGCCCTTTTAACTTCTTCCCCATTCACAATTCTGCTGGCAAGTATGGATTCTTATGCATCAGCGACTTCATAGTCTTGACTGTTCTTTCTGGCTCTCCACTTGACTGAGGTTGGAGTGGAGAACTTGTCACCAGCTTGATGCCTGCCTTTGAAGTGAACTTCCTGAAATCATCATTCATGAACTGAGATCCATTTTTTTTGACCCTAATTCTTCAAGGAAACCCGCATAACAAAGATCTTTCTCTGTGCTGTCATCGTGGAGACAGAATGAAGTCATGCAATTTCAATCTGTCTTGAGTACTAATTTATTAGGCCCAAATTTGTTTTCCCTCTAAAATCAAATAAATCTGTTGCTAACCTTTTCCATGGTCTTTTCAGAAATCTTACATAAAGGATTGGCTCTGTAGGCTGTGTATGGCACTGTTAGGCATGATGAAATGCAATCCTGTATGTCTTTCGAAATGCCTGGCCACCACACTGATTGTTGTGCTCTTCCTGTGTACTTCCTGATACCTAGATGCCCTGCCTGAAGTTTAGAGAGCATTTCTCTTCTCATTGACAATAGCATAACCGTTCTATGGCTGCTCACCAATAAATTTTTTGTTCTGTGTTGTTTCTGCTCATGGTATCTTTTCAGTACTTGGTCCACTGACTATATTTGACCACTCTTATAGAGAGTTGTCTCTCATCTTTGTGCACGCCTTATTTGATTTTTGTACTGAACCAATTTGTCCGAGTTTTACCCTCAATTGCTGAAGAATAAGACTCCACTTCTTTTACAAGAAAAGCATTCAGGACTAAACCTGAATCTTTGTAATAGTAGAGGCATTCTTGAGATTTCTTTTGATCCCAATGCTGTTATGAAAGCCTTGTGGATGTTTCATCCTGGAATTTCAGTTCCATGAAATCAGCTTCTCTCTCTGATATGTTCTTGATGTATACCAAGGTGACTAGTGACTAGAGATGACCACCAGACTACTCTGACCACTAGGAATCGTGGTAGCACACAAACCCACAGCTACCCTATGACAACTACTGCAAGAACAAAGGATCCCATACCCACAGCTAACAGGACCAACGTTCTATACAAAATCCCAGGTAAGGACTGCCACAAACATTACATTGGACAGACCGAGAGAAAATTAGCCATCAGGGTACATGAGCACCAACTAGCTACCAAGAGACACGACCAACTATAACTCGTTTCCACACACACAGACAAAGAAGGCCACTAATTCGACTGGGACAACGTAACCATCCTAGGACAAGCCAACCAAAGACACGCATGGGATTTCCTAGAGGCCCGGTACTCAACCCGGAACTCCATCAACAAACATGTGGAAATAGACCCCATATACCAAATGCTACAGAGCAGAACCAGAAATAAGACCAACCAGCACAACACATCAGACCGGACCATGTAAATAACAAGCGGGACAGATCAACAATGCTGCATCGGAGGCACACTGATGTTGTTACCTAGGATGGTGACAAAATGTCTGCAAACCAACTTACCATCTTGGCGAACAAATCAGCAATCTCTCTTTGATTTCCCCTAGAAATGCTGGCTTTACCTTTTGCTCTGATTCTTTCAACTTGAACTTCTTCCTTGTTTTAAATTTACCGTTTCCCTGGAATTTTTTCTTTCACAAGACCTTTTCTTTATTTTTGAGGTGTTGAGGGGACTTAATTTACCCTTTTTGTATATGACCCTAATGAGGATATTTACAGTACTTATCTCCCCCTCCTGGATATTCATTGTGATTGTGAGTAAGTTGGAGCTACGTCTTGGACAATCTGGTACTTTGTTAGCATCTGGGAGAGTAACAACATCATCTTGGGGTCTAACCCCTAACTGTGTCAAAATAATTGCATATATTTACTCGCAGTGCTGACTGATTTCTGCCTATATAGCAAATAAGGTTCTCTGTTCCGGCATTAAATCTTCCTTGGATTGAAGGAATCTGATAACTTCTCATGCTTCACAACTGCCATTTAGAATTATAGAATCATAGAACCCCTACAAGGCAGATTCAGGCCATTTGATCCATCAAGTCTGCGCAGACCTTCCGAACACCCAGACTCACTCCCCCCGCCTAATCCCCATAATCCTGCATTTCCCATGGCTATCCCCCTCGCCTACACATCCCTGACACCTCAGGGCAATTTAACATGGCCAATCCACCTAACAAACACATCTTTGGACTCTAATTAATTATTCCTCTAAAGCTCCATACCTATAACATCTAGATCGTGATCAATCTAGATGATATAAATTCTTTAAAAAGGTGTCTATTGATTCTCAGGATGCAGAGATCACTGATCAATTCTCACCCATTATTTCTAAATTTCTTTTGAGGCTAAAGTACACGTCAAATGCTTCAATCCATGCATCATACTGTTGTACTTTTATCCATGGTTTGTCTTACCAGAATATCACCTAATATTGGTCTGACAGCGTATAAAAATATACTGGCTTCATAGTACTGTTTCTTCATGTAAAATGCTGAAACTGCCACTTCCAGAGCTCCTGCTCTTGGCCTCATAGGCCTTTCCTGAATTCAAATGGCTGAGACAATGGCAAGGTCTTGATCAAAGCTATCATTCCTATGGGCTATTGCACCTGACTGACTTAGGTGGGTACTTAGGTTATTCCTTCTTACTGTTGAATTTTTCTGATTCTATGTTTTTCCTCTCCTGTGTATTATCGGGTCATGGCTAGGCTTTGAAGCTGGAAGCGTGTTCCACTCCTGTCAGAGTCTCCATAGCCCTGTAATTGGAAGCCTCCAAATTCTTCTTCGAGTCTTCTCTTATTCCAGCTTTATCTTGAAGTGTTCTGGGGTCTTGACTTCGCAGTTTCCCCTTTTCACCTGTGTCCTTTCGATTCTGATTTAACTTGAGATCCTGCCTCTGTGGTTTTTTTTTTCCTGTAGCTGCCAGCATACTTTATCTTGTGTTTTGAATCAATTCTGCTCCTTCCACATTGAAACACTGGTCTGGTGTATCTCTGGGCTGTGGTAGTCTGCACACGCAATGTTCCTGAGATAGTTTTCTCCTTATTAGATCGGGCACATGAACTCCTCATGACTGTAACACCCCTTTATTTATAGTTTTTCACTTGGGATTAAAAAAAAACAGACCATAAGACCACAAAATGTAAAAATAGAAGTAGGCTATTCAGCCCATTGAGTCTGCTCCACCATTTAAGAGATTATGGCTGATCTGATAATCCTCAACTCCACTTTCCTGCCTTTTTCCCTGTAACCCTTGATTCCCCTACTGATTAAAGTCTGTCTATCTCAGCTTGAATATACATAATGCCCCAACCTCAACAGCCCTCTGTGGTAACGAACTCCACAGATGCACTACCTTCTGAGAGGAAAAAGATGCTCTCATCTCTGTCTTAAATGGGTAAATCCTTACTCTGAGATTATGCCCTCTGGTTCTACATTCTACCAAAGGGTGAAATAACCTCTCCGCATCTACTCTATTTAACTCCCTAAGAATCTTGCATGGCTCAGTAATATCTCCTGTCATTCTTCTAAACTCAAATGAGTACAGACCCAACCTGTTCAATGTCTCCTCGTTAGAAAACCCTCCATACTCCGAATCAACCCAGTGAGCCTTTTCTGGATTGCCTCCAATGCCAGGATAGCTTTTCTTAGGTAAGGGGATCAAAGCTGTTCACAGTGTGGTCTGACTCATGTCCTTCATAATTTTAACCATACCTACCTATTTGTACACTCCATTCATTTTGAAATAAAGGCCAGCATTCCATTTACCTTCTCTATTACCTGAAACCGCGGATGCCAGCTTTTTGCGAATAATGCATAGGATGCTCAAGTCCTTTCGTGCTGCAGCTTTCTACAATTTTTCTCCATTTAAATAGTATTCAGCTCTTCTATTTTTCTTGCCAATGTGTATAACCTCACATTTTGCCACACTAAATTACATCCAACATGCTTTTGCCCACTCACTTAACCTGTCTATATCACTCTGTAGGATTCTTGTATCATCCTCACCACTTGCCTTTCCATCTATTTTTATGTAATCTGCAAACTTGGTGATAGTACATTCACTTTTCTCATCTAAATAATAATGTATATTTTAAATAATTGTGACCCTCGCACTGATCCTTGTGACACTCCACTAGTTACAGGTTGTCATCATGAAAATGCCGTCTTTATCCCAACTTTCTATCAATAATCAGCTAGCTAATGGTCCACCCTCTATGCTAATATACCACTGTCAGTGCCATGGGCTCCTATCTTATTAAGTAGCTTTATGTGCTTTAGCTTAAAAAAAAAATGCCTTTTGGAAATTTAAATCAAGTCATTGGATTAAAGAAGTGTGACAGCATGGATAGGAAATTGATTGAAGGGCAGAAAACGAAGTTATGATAAGTGGTTATATTTTACGTGGACAGTGATGTAGCCCTAATATCCAGACTAGGGCTATTGCTGTTAATACAGGGAAATGATCTGGGCTATGGTTTCATAATTGGTCATGAACAGGACTTCAAGTGATGTAAGAAGGGCATGGACAGATTAGTAGATTTGGAGATAGATATCAAAGAAATTCAATGCAGAGAAGTCTAAGCAGAAACAATTTGGGAGAATAATGACAAAAGGATGTATATATTAAATAGTAAACTTCATTAGAGTAGAGGAGCTGACACCCCTAGGGGTTTTACATGCATTAATATTTAAAAGTATGAGAAACACTGATACAATTGTCAAAAAGCATTTTGATCTCAATTTTCACAATTGCAGCATAGTGCATTAAAACAAAGTGGTAATTTTTGAAACAATTTGAATTCCATTCCTTTATTTTACTGTATTCACTTGTTTTCATCAATTATAGATTAGAGCTTTAGATGTTTAGAATTGCGCCACAACTACAACTTTGTTCTTGCAATTCTGAGTTTCATGTTCCGTATAGATTTAGTTTTATTCATGATAATAACATGACTGTAAATGATAAGATGATTATTGATTTAATCATACCTTTCAGTAAAAATGCAGTGTTGTGGCACTTTTGTCCAACAGTGGTTTTGGGAGAAAGCATTTCTGTTTGAATTAGTAAAGGCAGAGTACTGTGCTGTGAAATATTTACAAGATGTGAGCTGAAGTTACAATCAGAAACTTTTAAAATTTCATTTTACATTTAAGGTTCCAAAAACTTTTCTCCGTTGATGGATACAAGATGTGCTCACATGTAGCCCATAGGTTCTTTCACATGTGAACAGGAAGGACTTTTCACGCCCAAACAAATGGTCTATTGATACCCTCTTAGGATCATAGAATCCCTACAGTATGGAAGCAGCAAATTGGACCCATCGAGTCCACACCAACCCTCCAAAGAGCATCCCGTCCAGACACCCACCCTCTTCCCCCAATCCCCATAACCCTGCATTTCCTGTGGTTAATTCATCTAACCTGCACATCTCTGGACACTCTAGGCAATTTAGCATAGCCAGTCTACCTAATTTGCACATTCTTGGACTGTGGGAAGAAACCCACGCAGACATGGGGAGGACATGCAAACTCCACATACACAGTCCCTGAAGCTGGAATTGAACCCCGGACCCTGGCACTGTGAAGCAGTAGTGCTAACCACTGAGCCACTGTGCTGCCGTTCTTGGTCTGACTTTACGGACAGGTTACCCCCTTTTCATTGGTGTTGGAATGTTTCTGGAATGGCGATGCGGATGTACATCCATTTCTAATTCTGATATCGAGATCTGGAATTTGGCTTGACTTTTTTTTTAAGCAATTCAATCGGGGGTTTCCAGCTGCGAAATTCAAAAATCAATTTTTATATACTATTGCTCCTTGACAACAAGCGCTCCTTAATGTGTACAATGCAATTGTGGTGTTAACTGTAATGTACTGATCCCTGTGGTTATAGATTGGGGTGAGTAAAGGAGACCTTGCTAGCTGTAGCAGGAAGCCACCTCAAAGCAATAGCCAGGCTTCAACCTCAGGTGGGGTAGGGCCCGTACAGTATAGGGAAGACCCTGACACAAGACTAACTAATTTTGCTTCCAGCCACACCTCCAAATCCATGTGTGTGGGACTGGAAAAATTCAGCTCAATACCACCAGTCAGCATGGATTTTGCTCTTTAGAAGATTGATTTGAATTCTTGGCTGCACGAGTGAAAGCAAATGAATATTACATTTTCTCATAATGCTGCATCACCCAAAAAATGAATTGGGAATCGGAAATAGGAAACGTCCAGACACGAAATAATTGAGAAAATGAAAAATGGAAAAGTTGATGTATTCTCAATGTGGATTAATAGTAACTGCTTTCAGCTTTGAAACAGATTGGCATGAATGTATGTGACAGTCACCTGTCGATGAGTGTTCACCGTTAGGCTTTAAATACTAGCAGAGGGGCCAATGAGTGTTCACAAAACTAACCAATCTGTCACACTGCTTTTTGACATCCTTACCTTCAATAAACATTCCCCAATTCTATTTTTAGTTCTGTCAGAAGACATGTTCTTTAATGACTTCCACTGTACAAGGACTAATTTACTGTGTCAAGGATAATGAAAGACAGCACATGCTGAAGAAATGTGTCACTGCGGTGTGTGTGTGAAACATCCTGAACATTTTGAAATATGTCAAGGTTTTGACTAGCAGCCTTGGATGCAGATTTAAAAATCTGCATTTGTCACAAACAAAATTGTAGATTTACAGCTAATTATAAAATGTATTCTTCCTAGCAGCTGTGCTAATTACAGAGACGAACAGTTCTTAATAAGCCTGAAATCTGTCTGCTAAACATGTAAAAATGGGGATTTAAGATTCAACCTTCGTGCATTCTCAAATTGATCTGTATTGAGAGCTTAAGCTCTGAGGTTTGGTAACTGTTATTACCACCTTCTTGAAGTATAAACATTTATTTGCAACACATCATTGCATTGTTTAAAGGGAAGACACCCACCTTTATTGTGGAATTAAGCTGGGCTGGGGGGAGCAGTCTGTTAAAATGACTCTGTTAAAATTTCATTCGAACACCAAAACAGACCTTTTGTAGAATGAGTATTGAATATATGTTGAATGGCAGTGGTTAGCACTGCTGCCTCACAGTGCCAGGGACCCAGGCTCAATTCCAGCCTCGGGCAACTGCCTGTGTGGAATTTGCACATTCTTCCAGTGTCTGCGTGTGTTTCCTCTTGATGCTCCGGTTTCCTCCCACAGTCCAAAGATGTGCAGGCTAGGTGGATTGGCCGTGCTAAATTGCTCACAATGTTTAGGAATGTGTAGATTAGGTGGGTTATAGGGGGATGGGTCTGTCTGGAATGCTCTGAGGGTCAGTGTGGACTTGTTGGGCCGAATGGCCTGTTTCCACACTGTAGGGATTCTATGAACTCTATAATAATTGAGTTTGATTATCAATTTTACCTTGGTCTCTACCAATGTCATGCCAAAGCTAGCCACTGAAAGCAACAGGACATGATTTACTTCCAATTTTCTTTCTCTGCCCTGTGAGCAGCATTGGCTATGCTCAACAATTGAAGTTACAAGGTCATACAGTAAGGAGCAACTCACACTACACGTTTTGCCGCCCCATTATTCTCAAAGTTTTGAAAACTTTAAAATTTGTGTTACCGTAGTTTTCCCAATTTTACAAGTTCCTGAATGACAGGGGAAGATGGATGTAGCTAGTGATAAGGTGGAGAGCCAGGATTGCTCTGTTATTGTCCCACCACCAAGAAAGCTATCCAGTGGCAAGTTGCGAGTTGAGCAATCAATTTGCATAATTAAAAGGGCAATCAAGGATCATTTTAGGAGACTGCCAGCTGTAAGGAGGAAACCTCACTATGTTAATCATTAGAGTTTGGGGGAAAGGGGAAGTAGTCTTTGGAACCAGATGCTGTATGCCTGACAGAGGGTACTCCAGATAGGAGCAACAACTCCCACAGCCTTAATAATTCAACCTGAAGAGGTTTGCCCTTCAATTGGCACATCTTCCCACTCAGCCATCTTGGTTTTTAATTTGTACCTCCCTCTTGAGAGGTCCCTAATCTGATTTTGCAGCACCCACCTCTCCTGGTATTGCAGAGTAGTTAGAGCTGCCAGTCATCCAGCTGCCATGGTGGCTCAGTGGGGGGTGGGGGGCGGTGGCACAATGGCTCAGTGGTTAGCACTGCTGCCTCATAATGCCAGGGACCTGGGTTTGATTCCAGCCTCGGGCGACAGTCTGTGTGGAGTTTGCACGTTCTCCCTGTGTCAGTGAGAGTTTTTGCCAGCTGCTTCAGTTTCCTCTCACAGTCCAAAGATGTGCATGTTAGGTGGATTGGCCATGCTAAATTACCCCATAGTGTCCAGGGATGTGTAGGTTAGGTGCATTAGCCATGGGAAGTGCACGGTTGCAGGGATAGTGTAGGGGGATGGGCCTGGCTGGGATGCTGTTCAAAGGGTTGGTGTGGACTTATTGGGCTGAATGGCCTGTTGCCATGCTGTGGGGATCCTATAAGAAAAAGGAGGTGGTCCTGTCTTGTGGTGAAATGTGGTCCTGCTTTGAGCAAGTGCATCTTTTCACATTGTGTGCCTCCCATTGTTCCCAGGAAAAATCCAATTTGGTAGGCAGGATTTCAGAGAGTCTACTAAATGGGACTAGTATAGTTTGGTGTTTCTTGGCCAGTATAGACTTGGAGGATTCAAGGGTCTGATTCTATGCTGCATGACTCTATGATTCAAGAGTGCTAAACAAAACGCAAGCTGCCACAGATGGTGAAAATCTGAAATGAAAAGACAATTTAATGAAAATATTCCGCAGATCAGTTTACAACTATGGAGACAAAAAGAAAAGTTAAATTTTCTTCTGTTTCTCTCTCCACCAAAGCTGTTTGATCTGCTGAATATTTTTTATATTTTCTCTTTTGCACCTGTGAGATGAATATTGCTGCAAGTATTGCAGTCAGTGTAAGAGCAACAGTATTTCATAAGTTGCCTGCAGGTTTACCAAATGGTAGGTCAATTTATTTTACATGCATGAGATTGGAAATTTACAATTATAACCTCTCTGCTCAAAAAGGGAGGGAGGCAGAAAACAGGAAACTGTAGGCTAGATAGCTTGGTGTCCATTGTGGAGAAGTTGTTTGAATTGAACATTATGGGAGTTATAACTGTACACCTGGAAAAATTTAAGATAATTGAGAAAAGCTAGCATGGTTTAGTGAAAGGGTGTTTGACCAATTTATGGGAATTTCTTGAAGAAATAACATGCACTGTGGATAAAGAGAAGACTGTTGACATTCTGTAGTACAATCTTCAGAGTACATTTGACAAGGGCCACATACAGGATTATTGCACAAAGTAAGAGTTCCTGGTTTAGGGGATAACATATAAGCATGAAAAGATCATTGGCTGGTTGGCAGAAAACTGAGAATCTGTAAAAGTGTGTCCCTTTCAGATTAGCAGGATGTGATGATTGGGATCAGCAGAAGTCTGTGTTAGACTCTCAAAATTTTACAATTTATATCAATGACTTACATGAGGGCAACAAAGTCATGGTAATTAAATTTGCAGATGATGCAAGTGAGTTGGGAGTACAATGTAATAAGGATGCAGATTGATATGGATAGATTAAGTGAGTGGTCACAAATCTCACAGATGGCATGTAATTTGGGAAAATGTGAAGTTGTACATTTTGACAGGAAAAATAAAAAAAGCATAATATTATTTACATTGAGAATGACTTCTGAATTCTGAGGTGCGGAGGGATCTAGGCATTCTAGTGCGTGACTCTCAGAAAGCTAGTATGTAGGTCCATCAAGTAATTAAGGCTAATGAGAAGCTATCCTTTATTCTGTGAGGAAATGTATATGGAAAAAAAACATTTCAGTTATGCAGGACATTGGTGGGACGACATGTTGAATACTATATGCAGTTTTGGTCTCTTTAGTTAAGGAAGGATGTAAATGTGTTGGAGGTGGTTCAGAGCAGTTTCAGTAGATTCATACGTGGAGTGAGCAGGTTGTTTTATGAGGAAAGATTGGACAGGCTGGGTTTATTTTGACTGGAGTTTAGAAGAGGGAGGGGTAATTTGATTGAAGTTTATAAGATCTTGAATCGTCTTGATGGGATGAAAGTGGAAAGGACGTTCCCTTTTGTGAATCAGATCAGAACTTGAGATTACTATTTTAAAATTAGGGTTCACCCTTGAGGATAGAGACCAGGATTTTTTTTTTTCATTCAGAGGATTGTGCATCTTCGAAATTGACTGTATCAGAAGGTGGTGGAGGCAGGGACTTTGAATATTTTACAGTTGGAGGTAGATATATTCCTGTTACACATGGGAATCATGAGTTATTTGGGGTAGATGGGAATGCGGAATTTGGAACACAAACAGATCAGCCATGGTCTTATTGAATGGTGGAGCAGGCTTGAAGGGCCAAATGGCCTACTTCCGCTCCTAACTTGTACGCGCATATGATCAGGAAAACTGAATGCATCAGTTTGTTTGTCAAACTGTTTAGTTTCTTCTGATTTAAATGAGACATTGCTCAATGTACTTTACATTTCAGCACATAGTTCTCACCTAAGCAATTACACTTTGCATATCCTGCCTTTGTTAGGGAATTAGAAATGCAAGCAGCTTCATTGCACATTTTTAATTATTAGCTAAGTATTAATGTTTCACATTCTCTAAATATAAACAAGACCAATAAAGAAGTCGTTATATTGTCCTCCACATGAGAGGTGGGTGTGAAGGTGTGTTTTCTGAAGAAGGATCACCACTCAAAAAGTAATTACACTTGTGTTCATCTCAAATATCTTTGTTTTGTGTAAAGTAAAACAGACATTTCTTAAATTGCACAATATAAAGAGGTCGTTGAGTCAAATACACTAATTATTCCAAAGGACATTTCAAGCGTAGCACCAAAACTGCTGTAGAGGCAGACATGTAGCAATTACTCATCCACCAAGATTTCCTGGTTTGGCTATTCTTTGCAGGATATCATCATTAGTGACTCCTTTTATGAAACTAGTCAGAAATTTGTGTGACATATGTCCCAGTACTATGACAGATCCATGTTATTCAATTAAAATATTGAAAGCTGACATTTTCAAATAAAGGACTTGTTAATGAGGCCTGCCAATCGTGTCGAATCTGCTAACAATAGTTACAATGCCGAGAATTAACTCATTCATGGTAAGAAAGATAAAATAATTTCTTTAACCAGTTTCTCGTCTCAGTCCAATAATCAATGTATCTGGTTTCCAAAAGTATATTTCTTTTCAAAAGTACGTTCTTAAATGAAGAAAAAGTTAAATTTTTTTATGGACTGCCAACTTTCATTTCTCCAGTGTCCAAAGATCAGTGCAGCAACATAGCAAAATGTTTAGTCTCGCTGTCTTTAAATATTAAAGAAGGCAGGTTATCACCATCATCTCAAGGACAACCAGGTATAGAGAGCAAATGCTGGCCAGCCAGTGATGCCCATGTTGCACAAATGAATAAAAGAATTAACATATGTTGAGCAGACACTCATGCTGGTGAGGCTCCCATTTTGGATATGAGCCAAACTCATCTGTATATAAGCAGGACCTGAAATTGGGACTTGTGTACCAGCTAACTTTCTAACTTAGTGGCTGAATGGTTGATGGTTGTTAGAATGTAGCTAAAAGAATTTGGGAAGAGCATGTTTTACTGTGATCACCTTTTAATGGGAATGCCTCATGACAGTAATTTTCCCTTTATCCAAACATTCTTGTTCAACAAGCATGGTTAGATATACATACACTCATCTAAACTAACAATATATGTTCCCTCGAAGCTCAAGAATTAAATTAACTAATCTATCTCTAATAGCAGGTTTTTATGACGAGATGGGTATAAAACAGATCTTCAGGCCCGGTTTTATTATATAATATTAGCAGGTGGGTATATTATTCTGGTCGAATAATCAAGCTAGCAGAATTGTTTTGTGAAGAAAATGAATCCATTTCATCACAAAGGATCACAGTACGTGTCTAGCTACATGCCAATAAAGCTGCTATTTAGTTTAAAATAGTGCTTCTACTAATTCAGGATGGACTTAATAGCATCCTGGCCAACAATCTTTCAATTAACCAGGTCCTTTTCTGAGCAAAAGCTTAGTGTTAAATCACAGCTGAGGCGTTATCTACTTTGACAAGACATTTCCTTCAACCAATTCCGTGAAGGGTAATTACAAGTTATGATTGATAATGTAATTTGTCTTAAATTTAACTGGTAATTTCTTAGACCTAGTAATATGGTGATGATATTCCATTTGACTTTCAGTGAGCTGAAGTTATGATCTTCATTGTCTGCTTTTTCTTTAAACAGGTACCCATGTCATGGAGGGTTCGGGCAAAATGCTTGTCACAGCTGTAGGGGTTAACTCACAGACTGGCATCATATTCACATTGCTGGGTGCAGGTGGTGAGGAAGAGGAAAAGAAAGACAAGAAAGGTAATTTACTTGCAGCTGAAAATATAGATTAAATCCTTGCAAATTGATCAGTAACATATGACTGGATTTGAAATTGCTGAAGCTCAAGTACTGGTTTGATTCTGACACATGTTAAAATATATTATTGACAAAGTTACGGACCAAAATTTTCCAAAACATTACCTGATTCAAAACTGTGCAGAGATTTGAAGTACTATATCTCCAAATGTTTTCCTTCTTTGCGATTTCCCCAATAAATTTTCAAAGGGATGCAGGAAACATAAATAGTTTTGTGGGCAGACCCAAACAAATGAGTGTACGATTATATGGTAACATCAGTCATGCTGCTTTCCTGTAATTTAAAAATACCCTCGTAAATTGGTTTATCAGAACTACAGAGTTTAAAAGAAAAACCTGTTGGCTCATATTTTGTATTTCCCCTGTTTTCTGTTATGTTTTTGAAGGACTTGTACATTTTTATCTGTTCCTGCTGCCACATAGTGATTTTCTCATTGAGAGTCCCTGAATACCTCTGCCTTTTGGAGGAATAAAAGGAACAGGGAATGCGGGGTAAATCAGACTGGTGCCTCAGGTATTGCTATTGAAGATGTAGGCTGAGCTGTATATACCTTCACTGAGAAGCGATGCCTGTGAAATCGTGGTCAGACCTGTTACAAAGCACTGCTGCCAGATGACTGCTGATGAACTGTGAAAGTCACAATTTCCCTCAAATTTTATCTAATTCGTTCTTTTCACAGAATCGTACAGCGCAGAATAATTCAATTCAACCCATCATATCTGCGTTTTGTTTTGGAATCCTAGTAGCCCCACCACTCCGTGCTTTCCCCGTAACCCTACAAATTTCTCCTTTTCAAGCTACCACTAGATAAACGGTGGACATCAGTCGGTCAGACATGCACAGATCTCTGGAATGAAGAACAGATTAATTGTTTGATGGGGCATCAAGTTTATTCTGTTTACAATGGATAACAAAGAGTAGCAGGAGAGAACTACGAAGTGGCTGGATTCCTGTTAGTGCGGTGGCATGTTATAAAAATAGCCCGACATTGTCCATTACTTTACTTTATGCTGCTACTAATATAAATTTTGAAGCATTGTAATCTCATTCTGTGGCTTGTCTGTAACTTGGTGCTGTATTTCTGCAGTTGTCATCGTACCATCATTTTAAAGCAGCCCACAGTGCTACTAATATTTGACCTTGTAAAGCAAGTCACACACAAGCTCCATGGACATCAAAGTTATCCCCTTTGTCCATCTCTGTGTGGTTTCCCAAACCACAGCTGAAAACAGATTGAATGAGCTATACAGGAGTTATCAAGCACTCCAAAATGTGTCATGCAGTGCTGCAGGAGTCTAAATCAATTTAGAGGCACCTCCAGTGCAGCCAGGCTAGATTTTCAGACTCTTACTGCTGCTTACTCCACAACTTTACTGCAGAAAGTAAAGAGGCCCAGGAGCTGCAAAAAGAACTTGGAGAAGAGTTGAAGACTCATTGGAAGGCAGCAGCTTTGCCATCAGCTTGATAAATGAATCCAGCTGTACACCAGATATTTGCATCCATGCTGAAAATACACAAAACATCCTTTCTAGATCTTCCCCATGCCCTCCAAGCTTAGCTGTTGAGTTAAGTATCTTCCCTTTTCAATATGAATTGGGAATCTTAGCATCCTACTGCAGATGAAACCAGGATCCAACCTCATTGATGGCTGTATCGGCGCCACCTCGTGCTCCCACGAGGAGCTCGAACAGTTCATCCACTTCACCAACACCTTCCACTCCAACCTTAAGTTCACCTGGACCATCTCTAATACCTCTCTCTCCTTCCTGGACCCCTCTGTCTCCATCTTGGGCAACCACCTAGAAACCGATATCCATTTCAAGCCCACTGACTCCCACAGCTACCTAGAATACACCTCCTCCCACCCATCTTCCTGCAAAAATGCCATCCCCTATTCCCAATTCCTCCGCCTCCGCCACATCTGCTCCCAGGATGAGGCATTCCACTCCTGTACTTCTCAGATGTCCTCGTTTTTCAAGGAACGCAACTTCCCCCCCGTCAGTGGTCGAGAACGCCCTCAACCGTGTCTCCCACATTTCCCGCAACTCATCCCTCACACCCCGTCCCCACAATAAGAACCAAAAAAGAATCCCCCTCGTCCTCACATACCACCCCACCAACCTCCGGATCCAACGCATAATCCTCCGACACTTCCGCCATCTGCAATCCGACCCCACCACCAAAGACATTTTTCCCTCCCCACCCTTATCTGCTTTCCGGAGGGACCACTCTCTCCGTGACTCCCTTGTCCACTCCACACTCCCCTCCAGCCCCACCACACCCGGCACTTTTTTCCCTGCAACCGCAGGAAGTGCTACACCTGCCCCCATACCTCCTCCCTCACCCCCATCCCAGGCCCCTAGAAGACTTTCCACATCAAGCAGATGTTCACCTGCACATCTGCCAATGTGGTATACTGCATCCACTGTACCTGTTGTGGCCTCCTCTACATCGGGGAAACCAAGCGGAGGCTCGGGGACCGCTTTGCAGAACACCTACGCTCGGTTCGCAATAAACAACCGCACGTCCCAGTCATGAACCATTTCCACTCCCCCTCCCATTCCTCAGACGACATGTCCATCCTGGGCCTCCTGCAGTGCCACAACGATGCTACCCGAAGGTTGCAGGAACAGCAACTCCTATTCCGCTTGGGAACCCTGCAGCCTAATGGTATCAATGTGGATTTCACAAGCTTCAAAATCTCCCCTCCCCCTACCGCATCCCAAAACCAGCCTAGCTCGTCCCCGCCTCCCTAACCTGTTCTTCCTCCCACCTATCTCCTCCTCCGCACCCCCATCTCCTACCTACTAACCTCATCCCGCCCCCTTGACCTGTCTGTCCTCCCTGGACTGACCTATCCTCTCCCTAACTCCCCACCTACACTCACCTTTACTGGCTCCATCCCCGCCTCTTTTGACCTGTCTGTTTCCTCTCCACCTATCCTCTTCTCTATCCATCTTCTATCCGCCTCCCACTCTCTCCTTATTTATTTCAGAACCCCCTTCCCCTCCCCCATTTCTGATGAAGGGTCTAGGCCCGAAACGTCAGCCTTTTTGCTGCTATGATGCTGCTTGGCCTGCTGTGTTCATCCAGCTCTGCACCTTGTTGTTTCGGATTCTCCAGCATCTGCAGTTCCTACTATCACCCCCATAGAGAAAAACTGGTTGAAGTCAATTATATTTTTGCTCTGTTTCTATGTGTGCCTGTATAGACTATATATATGTGTATCTTGCAACAATGTTTCCCCATGATGATAATTGTTATGGCCAGTTCTCAGGTGATGGTCCCCAATTCTTTATGATTCTGGACATGATTCCCCAAATGGTTATGGTCTGAGGGGAGGAGGGAGGAACTGGCTTCTCTTCTGAAGTCAGCCTCTTTCCTGGTTGGTCACAACAAGTTTAATTCAGTAAGGATCCCTTCCCTTGTAGATATCTATTCCCAATCCAAATGCACCTAAGTATTAAATCAAGTCAGGCTTTCTTGGGTTAAACTAAATGTGCAAAACAAAAAAATGACGTAGATGCTCACAATTTAAAAATCTATGTTGAGTATAAAGATAATAGTTTTAAAAAAATTTGAAGTGTAAATGGTGTAATGTTGCAGCTGTCATGTTGGATAATACTGGTAACACGGACAATGGTGATGAAGCAGTTGATTTCATGATTCTCGGCTCGGCGATTAACTGATGGACCTTGGTCCTGTTTCCTTCTCAAAGGTGACCTTACTGTTTTGCATTCAGGGTGAGAGAGAGAGGGAATCTTTCTTTTATCTGCAGCATAGAATAATTTTAATAGCTCCTGTCAAGCTGTGTGACCTTCACAGCACACTGATCCACACTAGCATATCGGCCCAATAACGCACACAGACCAGGAGTTGCAGTTGCTTTGTAACTCTATTTTTGTTTGCATATCTCTGGAAGGAAAGACATGTCTGCAGTTTGGGACCGATCTAGTTCTTCACTTGGATGAAGAATGAAGAGGCTGCCTTCTGTGTATAAATGACAGCCTTCTGGAGTTGAAACTGCTCTCGTCTCATAGCAGCTGAGTTCTGGCTGAACTTGTTGCAGTACTTCCAGAAATGAATCATTGGAATTTATAGCTCTAAAGGCAGTTGTTTGATCAATCATTTTAATACTACCTGTTTGAGAAAGCAATCCAAAAACAAACTCGGAAGCTGTTGTCTTCCCAAAGCTGCTTTGTTCATGATCCACTCTGAAGGAGAAAGAAGCTGATGCCCAAATCTTAAACCTATTCTGATTAAATAAAACGATGTACCACACAATGTAGCAACACGTCTAATTACCAAGGAAGTGAAGGGTAGCGGTGCAGAGGGTGAGGCAGAAAGAGTCCTCTGTCATTTCACAAGACTGTTTTAGGCCTTTTGAACCTCTGTGGAAATTGTCTCCATTTCTTAGATTACTCCTCACAATTGTAACTTTTCCACTCCAATCATCATCCTGGTGAGCTTAAATTGCATACTGTCCTGAGCTTTACTATCATTCCTATAACGAAGTGCTCAAAATTACCCACATTATTACCACTGTCATTTAACCATTTCCAGTGTGTTATGTCTTCCCTACTTGATACACTTTTGCAATAATATTCAAAACCATAAAGCTGAAGGGCCTTTTTATGCCTTTATATACCTGCAATTGCACTTTCAGAGCATCATGTAGCTGCGCACTGCAGTTACCAAGTGAACATGTCTAAAGGTTCCGAATATTTCTGAGAGTTTTGGCATTTGTAGTATTGGCAATAGACTCAACATTTTACCTACAGTCTATAGCTATTCACCAAAACAAGGTACTTTCCCTATCCATTTCAAAGTAGTCAACAAATTCTTGTTCCCACGTTCTTGCGGTTGCCATGGATTGAAAAGAATCTTGGTTCAAACACATCTCATTCTGAGGAACACCACCAACTTTCAGCAATTCCTCAGTATCTATTGTCTACCAGTGGTGGTTGAGGCCACTACATTATGGGTTTTCAAGAAATAGGTAGATATAGCTCCTGTGGCTAAAGGGGACAAGGGATATGGGTTTGGGCATGATTAGAGTTTTGGACTCGATAATCAGCCATGATCATTTGAATGGAGGAGCAGGATCAAAGGATCAAATTGCCTACTCCTGCTCCTATCCTCTACATTTCTATCTTTCTCTATCCTTGTATACCAAACATAACTTCTTGCTACTGCTTTCATTTGGACTATCTCTGTGTGCTCTTAATGAAGTTCCTCTGACAATCTCACTCTACGTCTTGGCAGGATAATGAATCTGAAACCATATTGGATACAACCTTAATCTACACTCAGTTAATTTCTACAAATACACATGCAATTTCTTAGCATTACATGTGTCAGGCCAGAAATTCAAAAGAAAAAAGAACAAAAGATAAGTACAGTACAGGAACAAACCCTTCGGCTCTCCAAACCTGTGCCGATCATCATGTCCTGACTAAACATACCTTCTGCCCTTATTCGGTCCATATCCCCCTGTTCCCTCCCTATTCATGTAACCATCCAGTTCCCTCTTAAATGTTGCCAACATGCCTGCTTCCACCACGTCTTCTGGCAGTGCGTTCCAGGCTCCTACCACACTCTTGTGTGAATAACTTCCCTTGCACATCTCCCTTAAAGCCTCTGACTATCCATTCTATCTATGCCTCATAATTTTTTTTAATAGAATCCCTACAGTGTGGAAACAGGCCCTTCAGCTCAACAAGTCCACACCGACCCTCAGAGCATCCCACCCAGACCCAACACCCTAAAACCCACTTAATCTACTCATCCCTGAGCACTACAGGCAGTTTAGCATGCCCAATCCACCTAGCCTGCACATCTTTGGACTGTGGGAGGAAACGGGAACACCCGGAAGAAACCCACGCAGACATGGGGAGAATGTGCAAACTCCACACAGACAGTTGCCCAAGGGTGGAATTGAACCCGGGTCCCTGGCACTGTAAGGCAGCAGTGCTAACCACTGAGCCACCTTGCCGCCCATAGACCTGTATCAAGTTTCCTCTCAGCTGACGTCTTTCCAGTGAAAACAATCTTAGTCTTCTTAACCTTTCTCGTAGCCAATGCCATTGAGACCAGGCAATAGCCTGGTGAACCTTCTCTGCACTTTTTTCAAAGCTTTCATGTCCTTCTGGTAGTGTGGCGACCAAAACTGCATACAATACTCCAAATGCGGCCTAACAAGGGTTTTATATAACTGCAGTTTGGTTTGCCAACTCTTGTACTTCATGCCCTGGCCGATGAAGGCAAGCATGCCATATGCCTTCTTAATCACTTTGGCTACCTGTGTTGCCACATTTAGGGAACTGTGCACGCCCAGATCTGTGTGTATGTTAATGTTCCTAAGGATTCTGCCATTTACCATATAATCCCACCTAAATTTCACCCTTCAAAATGCATACCTCGCATTTGTCTGGATTAAACTCCATCTGCCATTTCTGTGCCCAAGTTGCCAATCTCTCTATATGCTGTTGCATTCTTTCACGATCGTCGGCACTGTCAGCAATTCCACCAATCTTCTTGTCATCTGCAAAACTCCAGCAATCTTCATGTCATCTGCCATGATTATGTCATGTCATTCATGCCATGATTAAGTGCCTTACCAAGCATCATTTCCTTTCACGTTTCTTCACTAATTTCCTGGCAGAACTTGCTGTGCCGTTTATGCATTTAAATTAATTCACAGGTAACTCAGTGGCTAGAAATGAACCAGTCTTCATGGGAATTTTTGAGACAATAGACCTAATAGGCCATCAAAATCAATGCCCATCTCTGAAGCATAAAGAATGATATTCTCTTATTTGAACCAAATATGATCACTAGTGTGGTCAGTTCATAAAACAAGCTTCTACCCTATAAGTATTCTGACTATACATATACCTTGGCAGGAAGAATAAAGAAGTAACATATTGATACCTAGAGAGATTGCAGAACATTGAGGTACAAAAGGATTTTGTGTGTCCTGGTAAATGAATCACAGAAATTTAGTTTTCAGGGACCGCAAGTGTTTAGGAATACAAATGAAATGTTTATTGCAAGAGTAATAGGAGATAAAAGAGATATTTTGTTATAGTTATATAAGTTATTGGAGAGTCTACATCTAGAGTACTGGCCTCCTTATTTCAGATGTAGCAGTTCAGAGATGGTCCACTTGACTTATTCCTAGGATTGTGGGGTGGGGATTTGATCCTATCAGGAAACGTTGGACAGTTTGGTCCATATCCATTAAAGTTTAGAAGAATGAGAGGTGATCTTAGTAAAACAGGCAAGATCCTGAGGGGTCTTGACAGGGGGGTTGCTGAGAGGATGTTTTTCCTCTGGGGAAAAACTAGAACTAGGAGATGGTTTAAAAATAAATGGCAGAATTTTAAGACAGAGAAGAGGAAAAATGTTTTCTCTCAGGGGGTTGTGAGTATGTGGAACTCTGTTCCCTAGAGCACAGTGGATGTCGCGTAAAATATTTTTAAGGAAGAGATAGTCAAAAATCTAGATAACAGAAGAGTCGAAGGGTATCAGGGTAAGCAGGAAAGTGGAGTTGAGGCCACTGTCAGAATAGACCTGATCATTCAAAAAGTGGAACAGGATTGTGGCAGTGAATTGCCTACTTTTGCTCCTGGTTCATATATTTATATGATCATGCATACCTTTTTATTCAACTTGTGACTATTTTTGCTTTGATTTTGTTCAAGTACATGAAGCACATGCTACAGACCCCTCCATAACATCTTCCATAGTCTAAAATAACACCATATCCAATTTTGCAATGAGGTATTGCATGCTAAGACCAATCTTCTCTTGAGATCATAGTTCAGGATCATTAGTTAGCATTTTCTTCATTGCTTCAAGTGCTTTCTAACACTCCACAGACCACTCCCAATCTTTCCACCTTTGAGCTTTTGATACCATGGAACGAATGTAGTAGCCAATTTGTGAATGAACATTGAATAATACATCAATAATTTCCATGAATCTTCTAAATTCTTCTTTGTTCTCCGATCTCATTGCTTATAAAATCCTCTAAATCTTATCCTAGATAGGGTGGATATGTTCACTGTCCATTTGGTGACTCGGGTGTGATAAATTTAATTAATTGCTATTGATAAGCACTGGATAAATATCTTTCTTGATCACCTTCCATGTTTGTTTACTTATAATCTCCACAAATCTGAATGGCTCTAACTGTTTCATGGACAACCGCAATAGGTATGGCTCTTCACTTCCTTAATTGTCCCTTCACTCAGTAATCTATTCAGTTTTTTATTTACTGCTCCTCACTGAACATAAGACACTCATCTAAGCATTACAAAATGTAAGCTCTACATTTGATATTTATCTTGACTTCAGCCTTGTGATGGCTACTTGTATTATTTAGTCCTTCATGCTGAAAGATTGCTTTTTGCTGTCTTAGCACTTCTGGAATGTCAGATTTTTTCACATTGATCCCAACTGTAAATAATTCAGTCCAATTTAACCATATCTTCCTGAATCAATTTCTTCTCATCAGAGACAGTTCTTTCCCTCTGCTATCAACAGCAAGTAATTAGATTTACCATCATATTCCATCCTAACACTGATTTGATCAAGCACTGGAATGCTATCCAGTGCATCATCCTCCACCACTTCCACCAACTGCAATCCCCACCACCAAAGAGGTATTTCCCTCCCCACCCCATCCGCCTTTGGTAGGGACCGCTCACTCTGTGACTCCCTCGTCCTCTCCACGCACCCAACTCCCCACTACCCCACCACACCTAGCACCTTTCCCTGCAACCGCAGGAGGTGCTACACCTGCTCTTATACCTTCCCTCTCACGTCCACCCAAGGCCCAAGACAAACTTTACAAATCCAATTTGGGTTCACCTGTACATCCTCCAACCTGGTCTACTGTATCCGTTGCTCCCGATGTGGCCTCCTCTATATCGGTGAGACCAAGCGTAGACTCGGGGACCGATTTGCAAAGCATCCACGCTCTGTGCTATAATCAACAACACTTTCCGGCTGCCCACCTTTTTAACTCCCCCTCCCACTCTCTTTGTGACATGTCCATCTTAGGCCTCCTCCAGTGTCACAATGATGCCACACAGAAACTGGAAGAACAGCACCTCGTATTCCACCTCGGGAGCCTTCAGCCTGATGGCATCAACATAGAACTCACCCAGTTTCAAAATCTGCACCCCCTTCCCCCGGCCTCATCCCATGTCCAACCCTCCCTCTCATCCCCGCCTCCTTTGACCTGACACAACCTGTCCATCTTCTCTCCCACCTATCCTCCCTACCCTCCCCACTGACCAATCCACACTATCCCCTACCTGCATCCACCTATCACCATCCCACCTTCCTTTCCCCAGCCCCACCCTTCCTCTCTCTATTTATTTACCAGCTCCCTCCCCAGTCCCGATGAAGGGTCCTGACCCAAAACGTTGACTTTCCAGTTCCTCTGATGCTGCCTGACCTGTGTTTCTTCAGCCCCACACTGTATTAACACTGGAATGCTGTTATTTACACCTCCTCAAAAGACCTCAGATCTTGTGATGTACCACACCATGCATAACAAGTTCACTCTAAATCACAGAAGAAAATTCTATTGAGGAAAATATACAATAGATTGAGAAGAGCACCGTTCTCTTTATAATCGAATATAAGCCAAAGGTGCTCTTTACTAGTTCAGTTTCATACTGAATTGCTTACATACTTAAACATTCAAGTGCAAACGTTTGAAATGCAAACCTAGACGACCATTAGCATTCGTGTTTTCAGAATGTTTGTGAAAGAACATCTGTTCCCTTGCCGTTTAAATTTTCACAGAAGGATTGCAACGAGTGTCACTTCTCGCGTTTGTAAAGTGTTCTGTTATATTTCATTTAAATTTAGGTGTTCAAATCATTTCTCAGCCTTCCTTTTCTCAAATGTTGTTTTCCTCACAAGCCATATTGATAAGGCAGGGAGAGTGCATGAGCAGCCAGCATAAACCACCATTTCAAACATTACACCTAGTGTTCTTGTCCTCAGCCCACTTTATATTGCAGGTTAACACAGCAACACAACCATACTTTTAAACTTTCAATGATGGACATGTAAACCTGTAAAAACTGCAAGCCACAGGGCATCATTTCTTCTGGTAATATTGTCATTTGCCATTTATTAAGTTTGATGAACAGTTTCTATTGAAGTATATTCTTTGAGTTAGATCTCAATCATCAGCAAAATCTTAGAAAGTGCTCTGAAAGACAAATTGCTCGCTAATAACGTATTCAGCAACACACAGTTTGGTTTCTATCAGGAGCACTCAGATGCAGGCCTCATACCCTTAGTCCAAACATGGACAAGAGAGCTGAATTCCAGGGGTGAGATGGTGGTGACTGTCTTTGACGTCAAAGCAGCAGTTGATCAAATGTGAATTAAGGAGCCTGGTAAGATTGCAATCAATGGGAATTGGAGAAAATCTCTTCAAAAGGTTGGCATGATCCCTAATAGAAAGAAGATCATATTGGTTGTTGGATGGCCATCATCTCAACCCCAGGACATCACTGCAGGAGCTGCTCAAGGTAGTGTCCACTGCCCAACAACTTCAGCTATTTCATCAATGACCTTCCCTTCAGCAAAAGCTCAGAGGTGGGCCTATTCACTGATTGAAAACATTATTCTATCAAAACCTATTGAAGGTTAACTAGGGAAACAGAAAACAGGCGTCCAGTTTGTGATGATCTCCAATGTGAATTCAGTTTGTTCTTGCCATCCCTTTTTAGAAGAAAAAGCTGCAGTCTCTCTACAGAAATGAAACAAGCTCAGTGCCTGTCATGCTGCACTTTATATCAAAATGAAAATGAACTGGATGCATTTGAATGATCATCATTTGAAGGTCAGACCATCAGAGAGTAAATAAAGTAGTATGTTTTGCCATTGTTTGTATGGAGGTTTTTATTTATGTGTTTGTTGGTCTAGCATGATGGTTGCACACCAGGAATTGTGCAATAATAAAGAAACATGGACTTGAAACTGCTGCAGGATGGCCTTTGCAATTTATTTAGTGTTTTGAAGTTGAGATGCTGTCCTCTTCCAAAGTTCCGTGGTTCTGCTCTTCGTTTCGCTGATGTAAAGCTATCTGGATTCAAGATTATGTCCAGTTTTTATCTCTGTTGGGTCTTTCAGGGTAACCTATATACAAACATTAAATCTACGTTCCCATTAATTTCTGTATATCTTAAGTTTGGTTGAACGCATCTTGGTGTTCTAATTTAGGATTTAGCCCTCAGCTTCAAGGTTCTTGGACAAAAATAATGTTCTTGAAACTTAGAAACAGCTTCAACACACCAGAATACAAAAATATCTGCCATTATACAACATCTAACAATCTTTCTCCTGCTTCTTGCAGCTCCATCATTTGGTGTTGTTCTGTATGGCAACTACAAGTAAATACCGTCTATTAATTACTGCTTCAAAATAGTACAATCCCTCCCCTTATTAAATGAGAGATGTTACATGTTTCAATGATTTACTTCCAAACTTTAAACAGTAAAGTTAAGCGTGACTTGACCATTCAAATTATTGTATATTTTAAAGCCAACTTCACTTATTTACAATGGGATGAGAGATTTGCCCTACAAGTAAAAACAGTTCATTTTGTCACATTGTCGCGGACATATGGTCGACATCTTCTCTTATGATTAGGATATCACTTAACATCAAACATTGTTGCATTTGGCTCATGTTCTTCATCTGAGATATAAATTTTTGAATCAATTCAGAGCTTATGACTGATGTTTTCAGTGCTTTGAGTGATGATATATTTCATGTGATGATTAGTGAAATGCCCATACCAGCGGTATTTTGTCCTCTTGTGTCAATCATCAGTCGTTGGCTGTTTAAGGAGTTGCTTGCCTTCCAACATGATCATCACACATCTCAAATACTTTATCACCTAGCTTTAGTTGTGTAGCTCAGAATTTTATATTTTGTTCTCTGTTCATTCTCATTTGATACTTCTGTTCTCAAATTCCACAGGATAGCTCAGTGAGACATGTGTACGAATGATATGCAGAGATGAATGTGGCTGGAGCTTTCCAACAGCCAAATATTGAGTTGCTCTGTGATTGCGAAGAAAACAATACAGTTTTTGCTTTCATGACTTCTGTCATCTGTAGCTGTCATTGTCATGTATTTGTCATTCTTTCCAAGGTTTGCATAAATCTCTTGGTTTCTCTTACAGCTCTGGGCCAATGGGGCATGATCATTGAATGAGTTAAATCGAAATAGTTTGCAAATTTACTGATTTTCATCACTGTAGGATGGCAGCATGTTGACATATCTTACTATTTGAAGTATTCCAAACAAAGGAAATACATGATCAAGCTTTGGGGTAACTTTTCATTGAGCTATATGTAACTATTTTCATGGCTGGAAATCTACTGCAGTCATCAGCGACAGCAAGTTGGTATTTACCAGTGTGCAAGTCTGCAAAGCCCATACTAACATCGGTGTGCAGTCGTGGACATAGATCAGACATTTTGAGGAGGTCATGAAGATTTGACAATGTACAAGCTTGACTTGGAACTACTAGTTTAGGATTCTGTTAAGGTTAAATTGCGGATTCAGTTGGCAGGTAGGAAGGCAAATGAAGTCTTCTCATTCATTTCAAGAGGGCTAGAATACAAGAGTAGAGATGTACTGCTGAGGCTGCATAAGGCTCTGGTCAGACTACATTTGGAATATTCTGAGCATTTTGAGCCCTGCATCTAAGGATGGATGTGTTGACATTGGAGGGGTTTCAGACGAGTTTTACAAGAATGATCCTGGGGATGAAGGGCCTGTCATATGAGGAGCGGTTGAGGACTCTGGGACTGTATTCCAATGAAGTTGAGAAGGGTGAGGGTGGATCTCACTGAAACTTATAGAATTCTAGCAGCCTGGATAGAGTGGATGTGGAGAAGATGTTTCCTCTAGTATGAGAGACCAGGACACAAGGGCAAAGCTTCAGAGTCAAGGGATGACCCTTTAGAACTGAGATGAGGAGGAATTTTTTTTTTCAGCTAGAGGGTGGTTAATCTCTGGAACTCATTGCCCCTGAAGGCTGTGGAGACCAAGTCATTGGGTGTATTTAAGACCGAGATAGACGGGTTCTTGACGAGTGAAGTGATCAATAGTTATGGGGAGAAAGCAGGAGAAAGGTTTCTCAAACCCAATCTGCAATGATCTAATGGCAGAGCAGACTCGATGGACGGAATGGCCTAATTGTGTTCTTGTATCTTATGTGTGATATACTCCTTTTGTCAGGTTACATATGGGGATGGATAGCATGATGAGATCAGGAATGAAGTAACCACAGTATATGTTGAGAGCTTGCTGACTCCAGATTTCCTGCAATTGCTTCAACTTTTCATCAATTTAGTGATTCTTCTTCACTATTGAATATATGATAAAAGAATTTGATTCTACTTTCATTGCATAGGCACTTGTTTTTTTGTCAAGATCAGGTTGCATTCTCTGAGATATATAGACATGCATACAGTTGTGTCTCTAGTTCACTTTCAGTGTGACTGTAGATGAGAATGTCATCACTGAAGTTCAGCATACCTTAAAGTCCTTGCAGTGCAGACTGAATCAAGTGTTTAAAATTCTCATATTGCTTTTTCTTCATTTGCCAGTTAGTTTAAATCTGTGCCTTCTCACTGTCAATCCCTTCACAAGAGAGAAAAATTTCTTTCTATCTACTTCACCAAAGTTACATTTGTCTGCTAGCAGTTTCAATTGTGTGCAGTACTGGATCATCAACACATTGGCTCATTGCTTCTCGCATCTGAAACTGTTTGTCTCATTTATTGTGTGTTTTGCTTCAGCTTGAAATAAGTTGTCAATGCTTTTGTAGCTAACTCATAGTCATCTTGCTCAGGTAAAAGTGTTTCAGAAATGCCATCCATTTCACCACCAGTGTAGTGGAAAAGTGAGGTGGTTTCTGTTTTCCTCTGTAATGGCAAAATCTGTCTTAGCTCCTTCAAATTGTCAGATCCACTTTTGCAGGCATAAAAGGTGGCTTCAGATGTACTTCAAAAGTGGGATAAATTAGGCATAGAAAATGCTATTGTTTGCAGCAGCGATGAAAGTACTTTGTAAAAGCGTTCCTGCTTGTAAATCTGGCCATCTTGCATGCACTGAACACAAGCTGACAGTTTCTATCTGCAGTTTGAAATTCTTCCTTAATGAGCAACTTAAAATGGATCTTTGCTGCAGAAGGATTCATCCCATCCAATTTCACATCATCCTTATTGTCGTTGAAATGTTCTTGGTTGAGCTTGAGGCTCTTGGGACTTGCAGGCAATCCAGAATACAACAGAGGTTGCTTTCTTAACACATTTTCTCCTGTTTCTTCTTACAGCTTCAGCTACTGGTGTTGTTTTGTATGGCAGCTACAAATGGACACTATATGCAAATTGCCATTTCAAAGTTCTAGAACACTATATCAGCAAAGCTGAACACTTCCACCAACTCTTTCCTAACCATAAGGCCAATGAGTTTCAAACAGAGTAGGGTAAAAACTGGCATATATCAAACTGTATCAGAGATAGTAGGAACTGCAGATGCTGGAGAATCTGAGACAACAAGGTGCAGAGCTGGATGAACACAGCAGGCTAAGCAGCATCATAGGAGTAGAAAGGCTGACATTTCGGGAAGGGTCTAGGCCCGAAACATCAGCCTTTCTGCTCCTATGATGCTGCTTAGCCTGCTGTGTTCATCCAGCTCTGCACCTGGTATATCAAACTGTATTATCTATGCTTGAGGGATTGGATTGGTCTGGCTTCAAGGCACATATGAATCGTAGGATATATCATTTTGACTCTGCACGATTAGTGTGGCTTCTTAGGCAAAATTATATACATTTTAGGAGATGGTAACTGTAAAAGACCAGCCAACAGTTTTGAATGTGGGCTGCCCAGTTCAAATTATTTCTTAGTTAGGCTGTCACATTTCTAAATGTGCTCTGTCCCAAACCATTCTGATTTGTAATCTATTAGAAATAGATTTCCATATGGTATCTTCAAGCAAGCAGTTGTGCACAGTGCTATGGTGTAAATTCTTCATATTAGCACAACATGTTTCAGTATGATTGCACAAGTTGTAAGATGAAGAAAGATACTATTCTTTATAATAAATTCTTCTAAATGTTTTCACATTGGCAGTGAATTAATATTTTCATATTATCTGTTCTATTTAATGCTTTCCATAAAAAATGATTTTGTGATAACAGATCTCACTTCAGTACATAACTTACTCAGCGGTTTAGATTTGTCAACAGCACTGTTCAGCTGTAGTAAATGCATTTTCCCTTTATCCTTGTTAAAGATATGCTGTTGAAGAAGTTTTCTTTCTGCAGAGATCCTTTATTATGGATAAGGTCAATGCATGCTTGATTAAACAAGAAGGATCTGCAGGGAGTTAATAGTTGGCAAGAGACATGTTGAAAACAGTGCGGAATTGCATTTTTCTTAAAATGCACAGAATATTGACAATGTTGCAAAAAATGTCTGCTGGTAGAGAATGGAAACACAACACGGGCAACAGCTATTGCCTGCATTTCCAGATTAATAAATAAATAACCACTCCTTTTTTGTTTCAGAGACAGTATGAAACATTTCAGTAACATCAGAAGAAAAACGTGTTTAATGGAAGTTTAAGCCAGGAAAATTATACTGTCTATTCCATTTGAGATTTTTCTGTTAAGTATATGACATTGTATGAATTTAAATCTCCTTGTCCATTTATACGTGAACTTGTCCTATTCATTGTTCAGCAGTTAGACAATGTGCATTTATGTTACCGATCTTTGGTTTGTATAAAATACAGCATTGCGTTGCTCAGTTTTCACCCATACAAAGGTTAGTTTGTTCATTACTTTTCAGAGATGTATTAGAAGCTGCTTATAGTACCTGCATCAGGCAGGGTGAGACTTTAATTGAATAACATTCTGACATTGCTGAAAGAATGACTCATCTTAAGTAAGCAGTTTCATTCTCCTGATTTTGCCTAAGTCACACAGCAACAGCAGGAAGGCTGACGTTTCGGGCCTAGACCCTCCTTCAGAAAAAAAAAAATTTTTTTTTTTTGAAGAAGGGTCTAGGCCCGAAACGTCACCTTTCCTGCTCCTCTGATGCTGCTTGGCCTGCTGTGTTCATCCAGCTCACCTTGGTATCTCATATTCTCCAGCATCTGCAGTTCCTACTATCTTAGAAAATATAAATCCTTTTTCCTTCTTCATAGACATTACTTGTCCCCACATGAAACCTTCTTCCCTTAAGATAAACAAGGATAATGTGGATTACTTGCATCACATGTCCTTCATGTGAGAAGCAGATAGTGAGCAGGATATTTTGGAGTGCAGATATCTCATTGAGAAATTTAAAAGGCCAAAGTATGTCTATTATGAAAAATAAGAGTGAGGGTATGACGGTGAGATTTATGCTTGGGCTTAATTTGGTTCTCATTCATCCAACATAGACCAGCTCAAAATTAAAAATTCCAATAATGTTTGGCTATCATCAGGAGTTAAGTATAACTCCCACTGAAGTATCGTTTAACTCTTTGGCAGCTGAGCCTGTCACTAATCATTATAATCTGCTACTTGCTTCTAATCTGCCACTGTTGCAAGGAGAGAAAAAATAAAATTAGCAATGTAATCATAAAATGCTGAACTTGATTCTAGGATTAAAACTTCACAGCTTGATCTCAATTTAACTTAAAACTCAGTCCAGAACTAAAATATCACAGCTTTAGCATTTGCAATATACATAGGAGTGTAACAGATTGCAGTCATACAGTTCCTGTTGAAATCTACAATGTTAGTCTAAAATTACATACGTTTTTATTTAGGTGCTAGTATTATTGCTATATTCCAATCTTTAGTTTTCCTGTGTAGTTCTTCTGATCCTATTTCTAGGGTAGTACTTTGCTGAGTTGCCTTTTGTGTTTCATCTTTCCTGACTGACTCAGTTCTTCCTCGTCAATTCCTCTAAACACGCACATACTTTAAACCAATACACTGCCTTTTCTTGCACTTTTAGAATCTAGGTTACTGATCCAAACACTTTGTGAAAATTTTGTATGATGTAACTTTACCCCTGTGTAAAAAATGTTTCTTCCTCAAATAATCAGATAACTAAAGTTAAAAATCTTTTCCTTCAGTAAGGGCTAACAGAAACAGGTAAAAAACGGAGCTGGTCCGAAGGTGTTCCATTTTTCCTGTTGCATTTTTCCAAGCTGGCATTGCAAGCTATATCACAACCTAACACGTTCAAGCATGCTCAATTGGCTATTCTTTATGTAAGAACCTGGGATGAATGTTGGTCATGAGGGCCTTCACATCTTATTATTATCATGTCCTTATCCTGTGTTCATAAATAGAAATTTTTCACAAGGTGTCTCAGAAACAATGGTCCTAGGTGTTCCTGTATTCACATGTCAAATGTTTACTTCCTCAGCCACTTTCAGATACTGTGCCTTTCCAAAGTGGGTGACTCAAGTGACTTCTCCAGCCATGAACCATTGAGGTGGAAGGGAGGGAAGGACCAGGAAGGGAGAGGAGGCAGAGCTGTGAATGAGTTCCAATATGTTCTGTGAAGTGCTGCTGTTTTTGTTCAATTTAACGCAACCTTTTATAAGGATTTTAAAAGTTAAGGGGCTTTATCGGAATAAATTTTTACATTTATGAGATGCGTACCTTTTTTATGAGTGCACACTAGGGCTTGCCTTTCCACTTGCTTACCATTTGCAAATTACAATACAGGTCAAACAAAAGAAGATGAACGCCGCTTACCAGGTATTGTACATATTAACTAGCTGTAGAAATGAAGGAGTAGCAGTAGCTTGCACTGATTTAGAATCCATTACAACAGGGCTGCAGCAAGGGGCTTTGGTTTCCTGTCTCCCTGTTTGGTTCAACTCTGGCTGTCACACACTTATTTCACCACTTTTTCTTCAAACTGAGCTTAGGCCCTGCTGCTTTGTGCTTGCAAACAAAATTCTGATGATAACGCAATGTTTAAAGCAGACAATAGCTCTCATACTCTAGTCTTGCTATGCCATCTTTGTGTGTTTTGTGATAATAACCATGTTGACTAACATGTTAATACTACATATTTTATGTTATTTCTTTAATCCATTTGAGAGAGAAATTTCTCTAAATTTGTGCTTTCTAACAGAACAATTCACCTGTGAAATTGTATGCTTTTCATGTATTACGGGGATGTTGATGCTTATTGTGGTTTTGTTTTGCTTTTACAAAGTTAAATGATGTCTTTTGACCAAAAGTCATATTAATTCATTTCATTTTTCTTTCCCCATTTGATCTGTTTGTTTTCCTTTGATCCATTGCTACCAAGTAGAAGTTCCCCAGCATCCTTCCCATGCTGTTCCCTCCCAGCCCTTGTCTACTTCAGGTACAGAAGGTGAAGCAGGTGCAAATGCCACTGATAGTACAAATGCCAGCTTAGTCAATGGTATGTTAAGAAAACCTGGCTTTTTCTTCTTTTGTTTTTTATGAATTTCTCATGCTCAACCTGTTCTAAGCCTTCTCCGCAAACTGAAGACATGGTTTTATATGCTTGTGATTAGTGTACTTTTTGGGGAAACATATTAACCAATGAGATTGCCATGATAATCCAATTATCAACAACAGTGCTCCAGGCATTTTTCAGTATTTCAGAATGGACTGTCATGTAAAGTCAAGGGGTGCTGCTTGGAGTAAGTCTGATGGATAAAAGCAATGGACAGAGCCAAAGATTTGATTGTATCAACGGTTCTCCTTGTGAATGTCCCAGAAATATTGAAAAGTGCTCCTCTAAGGCTTGAAGGATTATTGTATTGTCAGTGACTGGCTCCTTTTGAGGAGTTTCATTTGACACAGCAGCTCTGAAACACTGCTGAAGTAATTTCATCTGCTATTCACACTGATCCCTAGGGATAGCATGTTTCAGTGGCAATAAGAGTTTTGAAAGGTCATACATCAGCGTCTCCATTTTCTTTTGACTGATAAGCAATCACCCTTTTACAGGTTATTTCTATTAATGCATGAAGGTGAATTTTGCAAATCTGAGTGATTAGCAGGGAACCTTGTCTGCAGCATTTGGGGAATATCACTCATAACGGACAAAATCTAAAGGAAGCATTGTAAACTTACAGGCATTGATGATTATCCTTCTCACGTAATGCAGTAATCACCAAAAAAACAGTGATACATTCTAACACTCAGCTTGAAAATGATTGAGTACTTACATTGTTGCAAATCTTTTTGTCCATGGGCTATGAGATTCTTTTGAGTACTCTGGATTCATAATTGCAGTTTAAAGATGAGATTAGCACTGTCTTCAATGTTTTCTTATCTTTATTGCAATGTGCGGTCCTCAGGAAAGGAAACCCAGGCCACTGGTACAAGAATCCTCAAGAGTAATTGAAGCACTTCTGTGATATCTTTACGTCCCTCAGCAATGTGGGGAACAAAGATGAAACAAGTGCCCTAACTTGCTGTGGTGCCTTACAGTATGTTGTGACAAAATGCCATAATTTTAGCTTCTCAAAGCATTTCTGCAAAAGTCATTTTTGTGAAGGAAGTTCAACTGTCACCAGTGCTAGCTGATATGAATCATAGACACAGAATGTAGAAGTAGGAATGTGCTATCATAGAGAAGATCATAGAATCCCGACAGTGTGGAAACAGGCCCTTTGGCCCAACAGGTTCACACCGACCCTCAGAGCATCCCACCCAGACCCATTCCCCATAACCCATCGAATCTGCACATTCCTGAATACTATTGGCAATTTAGCATGGCCAATCCACCCAGCCTGCACATCATCTGTTCAACCCATTGAATCCACATTGCCATTCAACGTTATCATCATTGATCCTGTATCTCAACATCATACTTCTACTCTCTCTCCATACACCTCAACTCCTTTAGCATCTCAAAATCTACCTTTTACTTTGTGAAACATATTCAATGACTTGGCTGACACAGCCTTCTGTGGTAGAGATTTCCACAGGTTTGCTACCATCAGTATAGAGAAATTTCCCCTTATTCTGAAAAGGTCTACAATGTATCAGGAGACCGTGACCCCTTGTTGTGGACCCCTGGCGGAAGAAACAACATCCCTACATCTAATCTGTCAAGTCATGTCAGAATTGTATACATTTCACTGAGATCATGTCTCATTCTAAATTCCACTGAATACAGCCAAGTCAACCTAATCTTCTCTGACATGACACACCAATTATCCTCAGAATCAGTCTAATGAGCCTCCTCTGCACTCCCTCTTTGACAAGGATATCTTTCCTTGTGTAAGGAGACCAAAGCTACACACAAACATCCAGGTGAGGTACCAAAGCCCTGCAATAGGACAGCTTTGCTCCAGTACTCATATTCTCTTGCAATGAAAGCCAACATACCATTTGCCTTCCTAACTGCTTGCTGCACCTGCATACTTGCTTTCAATGACCAGGATGCAAAGACATCCATGTCTCTGTGCATCAACATTTCCCAATCTATCATCACTTAAATAATAAGACCATAAGACATAGGAGCAGAAATTAGGCCTTTCAGCCCATTGAGTCTGCTCCACCATTCAATTGTGGCTGATCAGTTTCTCAATCCCATTCTCCTGCTTTCTCTTCATAACCCTTGATCCCCTTGACAATCAAGATCCTATCTATCTCAGTCTTAAATGTACTCACTGACCTGGCCTTCACAGCCTTCTGAGGCAGTGAGTTCCACAGATTCACTATTCACTGGCTGAAGAAGTTTCTCCTTATCTCTGTTCTAAAAGGTCTTCCCTATACTCTAAGGCTGTGCCCTCTGGTCCGAGTCTCTCCTATCAATGGAAGCATCTTCCCAACATCCACTCTGTCCAGGCCATTCAGTATTCTGTAAGTTTCAATTAGATCCTCCCCCTTATCCTTCTAAACTTCATCGACTATAGATCCAGAGTCCTCAAACGTTCTTCATATGTTAAGCTTTTCATTCCTGGGACCATTCTCAATTAACCTCCTCTAAACCCGCTCCAGGGCTGGTGCATCTTTACTGAGATACGAGGCCCAAAACTGCGCACAGTACTCCAAATGTGGCCTGACCAGAGCCTTATAAAGCCTCAGTAGTACATCCCTGCTTTTATATTCAAGTCCTCTCAAAATAAATGCGAACATTGCATTTGCCTTCCTAACTACTGACTCAACCTGCAAGTTTACCTTGAGAGAATTCTGGACTAGAACTCCCAAGTCTCTTTGCACTTCAGACTTCTGAATTTTCTCTCCATTTAGAAAATAGTCCATGCTTCTATTCTTCTTACCAAAGCATATGGCCTCACACTTTCCCACGTTGTACTCCATCTGCCACTTCTTTGCCCACTCTCCTAACCTGTCCAAATCCTTCTGCAGCTTCTCTGCCTCCTCAATGCTATCTGTCCTTCTACTTATCTTTCTATCTACTGCAAACTTAGCCAGAATGCCCTCGGTGCTTCATCTAGGTCATTAATGTATAAAGCGAAAAGTTGTGGTCCCAACACTGACCCTTGCGGAACACCACTTGTCACCAGCTGCCATCCTGAGAAAGACCCTTTAAACCCCACTCTCTGCCGCCTACTAGACAGCCAGTCTTCTATCCATGCTAGCACCCTGCCTCTAACACCATGGGCCCTTATCTTACTCAGCAGCGTCCTGTGCAGCACCTTGTCAAAGGGTTCTTGAAGTCCAGGTAGATAGCATCCATGAGCTCTCCTTGGTCTAACCTTCTCATTACTTCCTCAAAGAATTCTAGCAGATTTGTCATCCATGACCTTCCCTTGATGAAACTATGCTGACTTTGCCTTATTTTACCATACATTTCCAAGTATTCAGAAATCTCATCCTTCACAATGGACTCTGAAATTTTACTCCCAGCCAAGGTTAGGCTAATTGGTGTAATTTTTCATCTTTTGCCTTACTTCCTTTTTTAAAAGGGGGTCACATTAGTGATTTTTCAGTCCTCTGGGACCCCCCGATTCTAGCAATTCCTGAAAGATCACCACTAATGCCTTCAATATCTCTTCAGCTATTTCCTTAAGAACTCTAGTGTATAGTCCTTCTGGTTGAGGTGATTTATCCACCTTCAGGCCATTCAGTTTTTCTAGCACCTTCTCCTTGGCGATGCCACCATACTCGGGTCTGACCCTGTGTCTTGAATTTTTGGGAGATTACTTGTGCCTTCCACCGTGAAGGCTGATGTGAAGTAATTATTCAGTTTCTCAGCCATTTCCTTGTTCCAACACTACTATCTCTCCAGCGTCATTTTCCGGTGGTCCAATGTCCACTTTCGCCTCTAATTTGCCCTTTACGTATCTAAAGAAATTCTTAAGTTTTCATTTATATTACGGGCTCACTTACCTTCATATTTAATCTTCTCCCTTCTTATTTCCTTTTTTGTTTCCTTCTGTTGGTTTTTGTAAACTTCCCAATCCTTTGGTTTCCCACTGCCCTTTGCCACATTATATGCTTTTTCTTTTGCTTTTATGCTATCCCTGACTTCCTTAGTCAGTCATGGTTGCTTCATCCTCCTTGTACCATGCTTCTTTTGCCTAGGGGTGAATTTTTGCTGTGTCTCCTGAATTATTCCTAGAAACTCCTGCCATTGCTGTTCCACTGTCTTTCCTGCTAGGCTCCTCTTCCAGTCAATTCTGCTCACCTCCTCCCTCATGCCTCTCTCGTTACCTTTCATTCAGCTGTAATACCAGAATTCTGATTCTATCTTTTCCCTCTTAAACTTCAGAGTAAATTCAATCATATTATGATCACTGTCTCCTGAGGGTTCCTTCACCTTAAGCTCCCTTGTCAAGTCTGCCTCATTGCACAACACTAAGTCCAGTATTGCCTGTTCCCTAGTGGGCTCCACCACAAGCTGCTCCAGAAAGCCATCTCGTAGACATTCCACAACTTCCTTTTCTTGCAATCCACTACCAACCTGATTTTCCCAGTCCACCTGCATATTGAAAACCCCATGATCACTGTGACTTTGCCTCTCTTGCACACCTTTTCTATCTCATGGTGTATCTTGCATCCCAGCTCCTGAGATATCCCTTACCCTAGCACCAGGCAGAAAACACACCATGCAGGACTCTCAATTCTGCTTACAAAGAATGCTATCTATTCCCCTAATTATAGAAACCCCTACAATAACACTTCCCTTTTTGCTCCTCCTTCTTGAATGGCCTCCCGTGCCATATTGCAGTGGTCAGTTGGCTCATCCCTTTTCCTCATCCACACAGGGAGCAAGTACCTCGTATCTGTTGGATACGGTCAAGAGCTGAGGCTCCTCTGTTCCTGACTGCAGGATCCCGCTACCTACCTCACTTGCAGTCACACCCTGCTATCCCTGGCCAATGACCAAATTTGAAGTACTTAATCTACCAGGTGTGACTGCCTCCTGAAACATAGTGTCCAGATACTTCTCTCCCTCCCTGATGTGCCGCAATGTCTGAAGCTCAGATTCCAGCTCATCAACTCTGAGCCAAAGTTTGTCAAGCAACCAACACTTGCTGCAGATGTGGTCACTGCAGTTCGCAATGGGATCAGCTAGCTCCCAGATCATACAGCTACAACACATCACCTGTCCTGTCATCTCTCCTTAGTTAATTACCTTATTAATTTTTTAAATAATAGTTAGTTAGATTTATTGATACTTTTTGCTATGTTCTTTTTCAAATTTAATGCAGATTTCCTACCAGCCGATCGCTGTGACATTATTCCAGGTTTTTTGCAGCAACAGTGCCGTCTGCTCTGCTGTTCCACCCTCTGACAGCTTCCTGCCGACTAGGCCGCGATCCCCGAACTCTGGTAGTTTTATACTCACCTCTGCTCTGCTGCTCCACCCTCCAACAGCTTCCCACCAACTATTCTGCCATTGGTTTTCCTACCAAAGTGGACAACCTCACACTTACCCATGTTATGTTGCTTTTGCCATCCATTTGCCCAAACATTCAGCTTTTCTAAATCACTTAGAAGGCTCCTTACATCCTCCTCACCAGTCACAATCCTACCTAGTTTTGTGTTGTGTTAAAAGTATTACATTTGATACACTCGTCAAAATCGTTGATATATATTGTGAATAGCTACGGCCCAAGCACAGATCCCTGTATCCCACTTGTCAGCACCTTTCACATAAAAAAAATCAATCTATTCCTACTCCTTGTTTCCTGTCTGCTAACCAATTCTCAATCTATGTTGGTATGTTATCACCAATCCCTTATGCTTTGATTTTGCTCACTAACGTCTTATGTGGAACTTTATCAAAAGCTTTCTGAAAATCCAAATGTGTCACATTCACTTGCTCTCCCTCTTCTATTCTACAGGTTATGTCCTCAAAACACAATCCAGTAGGTCTGTCAAACATAATTTTCCTTTTATAAGTCCATGTTGACTTTGTATAGTTCCTCAAGTATTTTCCAAATGTCCTGTTAGCACATCCTTTTTAAAAGACTAAGCATTCTCTCTACTACTGATGTTAGGCTAACTGGTCTATAATTCCCCATTTCCTCCTTCCCTTCATTTTTAAATAGAGGGTTGCATTTAGCCATCTCCTAACTGATGGGACCATCAGTTAGAGGCATCTTTGCACACTCATGGTTCTTGCTTCCCCTTTTGAAGCAGATTGATTGATTGGATAAGCTGAATGATCTGGCTCTATGGTTTCATCAACAATGTTTTACTGTAGTATGTTTCTCGATCAACATTTAATGATGTAACACAATGACATTGATTCGGCCAAACTTGGAGCGTGGCGGAATTCTATCCGTTGCTAAAGTAATGAAGTATTTTGAGGAAAGTTTTTTTGCAGGGAGGTCGATAGATCCTGAGTCCCATGACTGCTATGTTATACTGTCAGTATATTTGCTTCCAGCAGGATCTCCATTGGCTGATTTATTTGAAATGACTGTTCCATTTTGCTTTACACCATTAACTTCAATTCAGATCCTCTGAAATGAAAGCTATCCTACTTATAACAAAACAAATGCATAGGGTTGTTTAACTGAAAGCTGAGAAAATACAGGAGACTGTTTGTTTGTTTGTTTGTTTGTTTGTTTGTTTGTTTGTGTGGGTTTATTGTGGATGTGCATAACAATAATGCTAATCTGTAAACTTTATTTTTGCAGAGACTGTCCAGTCATAACACTAATCACACATGAATGTGCACACTATGTTTGAGTGCTTTGTTTTATTCAGGATATTTTGAATCCATCTGAAAATATAGATTTAGAGTGTAAAATCCATCATTACAAGACATCTGACAGTTTTGTTTAAGCTTGTGCAGTGTTGGATGACATGCTTGTCTCGTAGAGTGCGTGCATCTTCCATGATGTTTCTGTTACATGCATTGCTTTCCTCTAATAGTGTGAGGTATCACTGATCTTTGTCTGCTGAGATAATATTGAGATCTGGACCATTCCTGTTCAGATTGTTTAAAGTTTCACATATAACACAATTTCCTTTTAAAGATGTAACAAATTTACTTCATATCATCATTTTTTAGACAACTGAAATTTGGAAGTTTTTTTTTTGGAAGGAAATATAATCTCCAATTATAGTAACAGAATTGAATAGTTCTTAGTACTCATAATGACATGGATCTATTGAATTGTACATGCCTGAGTGTATTTGAAATCTAATATACATCGGTGCATACATGGGCATTAAAAAATGCAAGCCTTTTAATGATAGAGTAGGAGGACAATGATTCAGCATTGACGTCATTACTGCATTATGGATGTGTGTCAGGAACTGTATGTAACCATACTGCACATTATTCCCATGTTTGTACAGAAAACTAAAAAGCCATTGACCATAACCACTTGCCTGCAGAATTCATTTCCAGAATGTGCACTGAATATTTTATACTGGGCATAGGTGATTCAATAAAATGCACATGACAGATGTGAGATTAAATTAAAATAGCTCTCTTTTTAAGTACCTGCTGCTGAAGCTTTCATACAATGAGGATATGCATGATAAGTCTTCACTTTTGTGATGCATTGATGCAATCAATGAAGTTAAAAAATTTAATTACTTTCTAATAAGAATGTGACCATGCAAAGAAGAAATATGACAATTTGTCACAAGAGCAGCCAAATATTCTCCTCTGATTTGTTTCCTTGCAAACATAAGGATCAATACTAATAGAATGCCATTTCACACACTGTATGCTAATATTTTAATTAGCTGTTCTTGAAATGTATTTCCTATAATTTTCATTCAATATTAGGTTAGTGCAAAATGGCATTGTTTCATGGAGGTTATAGAAATGGACTGCATCTAGGAAAATCAAACAAGGATATAACTAATGCAGTTGGTTTAAAATATCAGACAAAGGAATCGTGGCTCCTGGAGACATAGGTTCAATTCAAGCTTAGAATTGGTTTCTTCCCAGTAATGAAATTGAGATCAAAGCCTTTTAAATTCATTTTAGTAATATAGATTTAAAAAAAAACACTGTACCTTCCTCACAGCAATAATTGCAGTCAAATTTGAGGTTATTTACAACTGACCAAATTTTTACAATTAGGAGGAAGTCATTTATTCACAGTCATTTCCAGGATGGCTCTGAACTGATTAGGAAGGTACCTGAGTTAATTTGTTGGAGCATGTGACTCTAATGTATGAAGTTTTCAAATGAAATCAGAGTAAAATATGACTAAAGTAAAACTGAATCAATGAAATTGGCTAACAAGTATGCACTCTGCACAAGAAGGAAATGAATTTCCTTTAGGGATGATAGTCACCAATTTTCATTTTATGCCAACAATTCTTCTTCACAAACTGTCAAAATTATACACCAAGCAATCATAGTTAGTACTACAGCATTCATTTCAATATCTGTGTACCAAACAATCTCAGCATTATCACTTTATTTGTAAATGTAGAGCAGTTCTATTTATTGACAACAACCTTTCTTTAAGGAGTAAAGAACCTTTTCATTTGTGTGCATGAAATGGTAATTAAAGACTTGAACAACATTTTCACTATATCAATGTGTACTGTAATCAATCACTCCTGAGATAGTGCTTATGGGTTTTTTTGCAAATATGATCTTTGAACTCGTGAATCAGCATGTAGCTAAATAGACTGCTCTTCAATCAATTGTAGATTTTTGGTTAAACTGTTAAAATTTGTGTATGGTGTCCACCATTTTTTTTTTGTTTTTGGTTGCAATGTAACACTGTCTTGTCTCTGTTGTGACTCTTCACTGTTTGTTTCTGTTCTGTTTGTTGTACTTTTCCCACAATAGGCAAAATGCAGGATGGGAATATGGAGAACAGCCAGAATAAAGGTAACCGTTCTTCTCGACAGTCACTCATTCTTTCACTATTTTATACTGACATAAATGCCATTCAATTAAGATGTTCCTTTTCTCTAGTTTTCTGAAGTGCTGAGCCGGCATTTACTAACTCCTTCCGATTCTTTTCATACAGGAGTCTTTTTCATCGATGTTGAAAATAAATATGGTAATGCAGCTTCACACATCTCTGATGGTTCTGTAGAAGATCTTCTAGCTGTTTAAAATTCTAAAATGCATTTTAGTTCCATTGTCTAGTTTGTAATTTGTGTCCAGCCTTCCTATAGACTGTTTCGACAGATGTTTTAATGTTGTAATATTTTGAAATTTTCCATAAATTTGGCTTTTTAAAACTAATCGAGCACTTTTGCTTTGAAGCATTTTTAGCATTGTGTATTAGTATGGTACAATGCTTTTGCTTAATTAATGAAGGGGGGATGCTATATGATAGAGTAATGCTAACAATCAGTAGCACAGATACTTAATGGATGCTTAATCATCCTTTAATGATTTGCAATTGTCAATGTTAGAATATTGGTCTAAAATAATTGAAAGGAGAGTATAAAAATCAAATCCAAAATTGCTAATTGTCAATTAAACTTACCTGCCCTGGGTTTTGTTATGAAATATTTTTATATTCTACTACTTTGCGAATGATATTGCTGATCTTGTCAGGATGAAATGCAGAGTGGAGGTCAAGTGCATCCCACAGAGAGAGAGATTAGAAATAAGAAGACTGAGTCAACCCCCTCCATCCTCCTGCTTCCTCTTGCTAATGACTCATGCAATAAACAGAGGACCAACATAGGCTTTTTACCTGTCCCCTTGGGAATAACCTGCGAAGAGAGAGGAAGCACAAGAGGGAAGAAAGACGGAAATCTGTAAATACGTTTTACAAGAAAAAAAACATATATATTTGTATGAAAAAAGATTCACTTAGGATTTTTCAAAAAGCTGAAGGCCAAAACTTGTTGAGAAACTATGCCAAATAGTGTTGAATATTAGGTGCATTGAAAACGCATGCTGTTAAAGAAAGTCTTTGCTTTTGTTAGCAATGTGACTTAAATGAACATGTTAAGTGTTAGACTGCATAGAATGATCTGTTACTATTTTCTACATGTTTAACAGTCCCCTGCAAAATAGAAGTAAGCCACCAGCTTCATTTAGGATACAACTCCAGTTTCAACAGCTGCACTTTTAAGCACTAATGAAGGAAATCAGAAGGGAAGTAAAAGATATGCAACATTCATTGGAGGAGATTTTAACTCTTTCTGCCTAGGTTGTGACAATAGATGTGGTGGACTTGTTGCTTTTCTTGTGCTCCACTGCTGTTTTGTGCTGCCACCTTCTGCAGGATTACAGAGCTGTCCAATCAAGTTAGATAGCCTCATGAATCAATGGAGGATAGAACCCTGAGTCAGTCTTAATAGGCTATTGGATGGCACCTGTGCTGCACAGACATTTTAAAAAAAAACAAAATGGTAAGCAAAATAACTCCACAGAGACCAGTATCCTGTCACCAAGTCATCCTTTATTGTCACGTGCATAATACTTAACACTGGTCAGGCTTCCTCGGAGCCAACTCATGGAGTGAACAGAATCTCTGAGACCCCTGTTTATATCTGTCAGCCAGGGCTCCCTGATAGGACCAGGTTAAAAGCCCAATCAAGGAACTCATAATCTGTGAGGTCCACCTGGCTGACCTTATTACAATCACTACATCCTGCCCCCTCTAAGTCCAGGAACGTATGCCTGTCCTTTTCCTTGTAGCCAGTCCTGGGGCATTTTCACACCAGGTCTAGTTCCTCTGACTCAGCCTCGGATACAGGCGGTGTGTACCAGACTGTAGCCTGCCTCTTGCACCTGGAGTATCTTGGAAAAAATTCATCCTCCTCTTCAGGCAGTAAAGGTGTTGAAGCTCCAACATGTCCATCTCAGACTCCAAAGTTTCTTCTATGCTAGACGGAGGGGGAAGAACCCACAGGTTCCAACAGCATTTCTGGCTGTTTTGAGGGGCCAGGTATGTTTTGCTCCTGTCCTGTTTGTGAGTTTGTGGCTTTCTTGTGGTCCAGGACTGCCTCACCTACCCTAACTTTATACATCACAGGACCTGACCTCGTGTTGGCCATGCCTTTTACCCCTGTGGGGACATTTCTGTGGTTTTGGTACCAAACTTTGTCCCCTGAAGTAAACTGTTTCTGTTGCTTAGAAGTGTCTTGTGTCCAGCATTGGCATTCCTGATGTTGTTTCACCCTCCGCCCTCCAGGTCTGGGAAGATCAGATTTAACCTGGTGCAGAGTCTCTCCCCATTAGCAACACTGTGGGAGCTATCCCAGTAGTTGCATGGGCGGTGGTCCGACAATCAAATAGGAACTAGGACAGTTGGTATCCAATGAAGCTGTAGGCTGTTTTTTTAAGCCTGCCTTCAAAGTTTAGACTGCTTTTTCTGCCAGACCATTGGATGATGGATGGTATGGAGCTGCCCTTATATGTCAAATGCCATTCGACCTTAGAAAATACTTGAATTCCCTGTTGGTAGTCTGTGGCCCATTGTCTGTGACTCACACTTGTGGGAGTCCATGTATTGCAATAGATTCTTACAGTTTTTCTATCGTTGTCCCCATGTTAGATGGGTAAACTCTATGCATGCCCAAACACTTTGGGTGGGTATCCATAACGACTAAGAACATTTGAGCCTGTGAAAGGGCCAAAGTAGTCAACATGTAAGCGAGTCCATGGTTTAACCGGCCATTCCCACAAATATGGGAGAGCTGCTGATGGCATTTTTGTCTTTATTGGCTCTTTGGATAGTCCCTAGACCTTCCTGAAAAACTTCCAGGTATTTAATTTGGACTTCACTCAGGTAACCATTTTCGAATCGAAAAATGTTGAGCCAATCAAGGTGAATCTTTCTTGACTAATTTTGCCCCATCAGGCTTTTACTACAATCCGTGGTAACTGAACCGGCTGCTTCTCATATGAAACTGGAACCGAGGTTGTACCCTTAATCTGTAAAGGGACCCCCATATAGGTTCTCAGCCTGACAGAGGTCTTACACTAACTTAAGGGTTGGAGTCCAGAGAGAAGTTTGTTAAAGCCTGGCTCTGCATTTACTGATACAGCTGTGTCGTTATCAATCTCTATTAGAACCGGGTGACCATTTAACCAGACATTTATTTTGATTGGTTCTGATTTGGATGTTGCTAAGCAATTTAACTGTTCCAATGTGGTGTAGGTGGGCTTTCCAGTGTGTGTACTCTCCTGGATACCGGCCTATGTGGTTTAAATATCAGGAAACTTTAGTCTCCTAATAACTGAAAAAGCTTCGGGTCCACAAGCTATCAGGAGAATTACTTGTTGCTTTTCTTCTGCCCCAATGTCGTTAATCCCACTCTTGTCACCACTGAAATAACCCCACAGTGGCCGGTATCCTGTCACCAAGTCACCCTTTGTTTACATGTACGTAGTACTTGACACTGTCCAACTTTCTCAGAACCAACTGTCAGAGTGAATAGAACCTCTGACACTCCTGTTTATATGTGTCAGCCAGGGCTCCCTGATTGGACCAGGTTAACAGCCCCGATGAGGTCCACTGGGCTGACCTTGTTACAATCGCTACAGTAAGTTTAAGATCAGTGTTGTGAAATCAGGTGTAAAATTGTTGTTTCTCAGAGATCCAGAAGAATAAAGTGGCCTGCTGCCCCTGGTTTCCCCTTTCAGTGATCACATGTCCCGACTGAGGACCTTAACCCCAGAATGAACTCCCTGGCAGCTGGGAAAGTCGTCTGGCCTTTTGGAGCTAGTGTGCAGCATTGGACACTTGTTCTGTGGCTGAAGGTCACTTGCAGCTTGCAAATGAGACTCATTCCTCAAAACAGACCAGGCCTCCAGCCAACAGGATCTTCTGTTTTGCCAGCGAGCTCCATTGGTCAATCATCTAGTAATTAACTTTTTATCTCATTAATTGAGCAAATATTGAACTGTAAGGTGTGTTGTAGCTCTGCACTAGTCTGCAGTTTTATTTCAATAAGTTACCATTGGAGAAAAATCATGTTTCACATTCCAAATAAATCAACGATGGAAGTTTTAGTAGATTTACAGCAAGTGATTACTAACAGATACTAAATCTTTGTGTTCAAAATATTTTTGACTGGCTTTCCTTAATTTGTTTACATTTAGCCAAGAAACAAGATGGGGCAGCTGCCATGGAAATGCAACCTCTCAAGAGTGCGGAAGGTGGTGACGGAGATGACAAGGAGAAGAGGAAGGGAGGTGCACCAAAGAAAGAGAAGTCTGTCCTGCAGGGCAAGTTGACCAAACTAGCAGTGCAGATAGGGAAAGCAGGTGAGCTGGTTACTAATTCAGTGATCGAATAATTTTGAACACAAAGAACATGTTGTGAATTCTTTGGGGAATCTTCGGACTTTGTCAAATCAACATTCTAAAACAAAGTCGTCAACCAAAGTCTGTGCATCAAGAAACAGAATAGACATTTCAAATGGGGAGCATTCCGCTAAACCAATAATGTAGTACCATTAACTGGAAATGTTAGCTTTGTTGCTAGCTCCAAAAGCATTATCAGATCTGATTATTTCCAGCATTTTCATTTTTAACACAAAAACTGTGTTAAGTACCAATCTGCTGCTGGCTCAACCATCTATGCTATACGGACGGCTATAGTCAAGTTTGTGTGAAGCTACATTGTGCAATTGATAACTTTATAAAAATGCTTATACAAATATATGAACCATTAGCAATCATACTATTGTGCTTCATTTGAACAATTAAAACCATGCCCCAAACAATTTGAATAGTTGTTTGGTAGTGTAGAATGTGAATAGTTCTGAGATAAAAGGCTCATTTTTTCAAAACGGTTTGTCTTACATTCATCACGGGTGGCACAGTGGCTCAGTGGTTAGCACTGCTGCCTCACAGTGCCAGAGACCCGGGTTTGATTCCAGCCTGAGGTGACTGTCTGTGTGCAGTTTGCACATCGGTGCTCCAGTTTTTTCCATAGTCCAAAGATGTGGATGGGCTGTACTAAGTTGTCCATAGTGTCTGGGGATGTGCAGGATAGGGGGGCGAGCCATGGTGAATGCAGGAATATGTTAGGAAGGTGAGTTTGGGCAGGATGCTCTTCAGCGGGCTGGTGTGGACTTGATGTGCCAAATGGCCAGTGTCCACCCTGCTGGGATTGTATGATCAGGACAATTTACAATAAATGCCAAAGTAAAGGGAAAGCCACATTTATATGTTTGGTTGGCAAGAGGACTTTGATTGGTAGAGGCTTTGCCATGGACAGTTAATAATGACTGACAGTTAACTGCCAAACTTTGTTTAAATTTTAAACAAAGCAGGTTGATTCTCATTGGCTGAGTCATTGCCTTGAGAAATAACCCAGTGAATGACTGTCACCTATTTTGTTGCATTTGAAATTTGATTATTTGAATTCAATCAGAGGCAGAAACCATCAAATTTTGGAGTTTCCATGGGTGTGCCGCTGATTCCAAGTTGTAACTTCAACAGAGGTTCAGCAGGAGCTTCCTAACATGCAGCGTAAACAGGATTGACACAGTTTGTCCAAGGTTTTTGTTCTGCTTAAATTATACATTTCATTAAATTGTATCCTAACCAATATCCTGTTTAAATGCCACATTGCCCCATGTGCCGTATTCCCAAATTTATAAAACCTAAAGCTCTCTTGGTTTGTTGTTATTGTCCTGACACTTTTGGGGAATTGTTTATTTAAGCCATGGTTTCTCTGTTCTCACACTGTACAAGGTCTTTACATTAAGTGAATAACTTTACAGAAAGTGAATAACTGCCAATCCTTGTTTTTACTCTCACAGAATATATTACCTCACACTTACCTACTTTTATAGCATTTACCACCTGCCTGCACATTCTGTGAACCTGTCTGTCTTCCTGAAGTCTTTTGCAGTCCTTCTCACTGTTTGTTAAATCTCCTACATTGTGTGTCTAAACTTCTTGGCTTAAATGTTAAACATGAAGCAAACAGCTGCTATAACACTGTGACTTAGTACGTTTTAATTGAATTTTTCTAGGGTTGGTGATGTCAGCAATCACGGTTATTATTCTTGTGTTGTACTTTGCCATCGATACTTTTGTGATTCAAAAACGGCAGTGGCTGCCTGAATGCACACCGGTCTACATCCAGTTCTTCGTCAAGTTCTTCATTATTGGTGTCACTGTACTTGTTGTGGCTGTCCCAGAGGGTCTCCCACTTGCAGTCACCATCTCACTTGCCTATTCTGTGAAGGTATGGATACATTCACTTATACCGTACTATTAATTTCAGAGATAAACTTCACAGACCACTTTCCTCCATAATACGATTTCAAAGAAATGGTCATTTCTGTTGGCTTTAATTTGCATAATAGAGATTTTGTAAGTCCAGTAATTGAGATGTGGACGGAAGGACACTTGTAGTAACCTAGGGAAGAAGCACACTGATGTCAAATGTCTCATTAAGGCAGTGGATGAATAACAAACAAAGGCTATCCAAGCATATGCCTCAAGTGTAATTTATACTATCAATGAATTACTTGTGGTGTTAACACAACCTTGATTGGATTAGCTTTGGGGCTGTACAAGTGAGGCTTTCTTTATGTTGTCTATGTTGAGATGAATAAATAATATGATTAAATCAAAGGTTCTGAAAAAGATTTGAGATATGTTACACTTGGAAAGTTTTGACTTGTGATTATGTGAAGCTGAATGGGAAAGTGGGCTCTGCAGTTGGAGTGATTGTTCCAGAAAAGAGCAATAGACATGATTATTGTGAGTGCTGTATTTCCTTACTAATATAATGGCAGTAGACATTGGTCAAATAAATACACATGGGCTCTGCACATTTATCCATATCATTGAGTGTACATGAAACTTTTCCAACAAAAAGAAGTGCATGTACCTAAAGCAGTGTCACTTACCTCAGCCACTCTAATTGGTCAACAATTTCTATTGCAAGTCATTGCCTTGAATCAGTTTCCTTTGTACTTAATAGGATCCAAATTTGCATCTGTTCATGAGGGTTTGTGCGGGCTGCCCATTGGAAATTCCCAATTAAATGCGGTGGAGAAGGAATGCTGTGCAGAGCCATTAGCTGCTATCCCATTTTCAGTTGATAGGTTAAATAAATTTGTCCTCAAACTTTATGAAAAGATTTGAGGTCTCATCTAAGTAAACAAGCTAGAAAATCAATGTGGGTTTTGTAAATTGTGATCGACTACATTCGAAATGCAACAACAATCTGAACAACAGTAAATTGATGCCCTTTTAAGTAACCTATTTGGATGACACTTGGAGAAGATGGGACTTGAACCCAGACATTCTGGACCAGAGGCAGAGAAGTTACCACTGTATCACAGTAGCCTACTGATTGCTTTGTAAGCTAACAATAATGCCAATGTATAAATCTCCCACTCCGATAATGCCTCACATTATGGGAACTTTATTGTATATTGTATATTGTATTCCCGTATGCGTGTCTTACCTAAATTTAAGTCTCTGTTTTTCATAAGAGTTTTACGCGTGATAGAGACTGGGGCCCAAAGACAAATATGAATGGGAGGAAACTAGTGCATAATCACATCTTTTGCCACATTGGAACCGGAGAAAATTTAAAGCAATGTTCAATGGCAACTTGTTATCTTTAGCCCTCTGTGAAAATACAGAGAGTGTTTTGCTGCATTTATTTGGCAGCGGTGAAGCAGCAGGAAGGAGATACTATACAACATTTTTGGGTAAATAAAGTGATGCTGCTGCCTCCTGAGGTTTCAAGGTTTATTTATTGAGATGAGTGCAACACATCAGCAGCCACATAAATAAAACCATGAGGGAGATAAGCAAGCAACTGTTTTTGGCTGAGCTTTCAGTTCTCAGTATTAACTTCACATTGAGAAAGCTGGAAGTATGAAGAATATCAAATGATTGAAACTCATAACGCTGTTAAAACTGACTGAGCCTTCTATTGCAAGAGTTCGATTCAAACCTCAGATTTGGTCCATATTAATACTCTGAATTCCGCCAGAAAGGAAATGATTTATTCTGCATTGGTTATCAGCTGTAGCGATGAGAAATCAAGATGTTAAGCTCAGAGGAGGAAGGGAAGATCACAGATTTCTCCTAGGCTAGACTTTAGTCTCCACTTTCTCTCAACAGAGTTATGGCTTTATGAAGGCTTTGGAGATGTCCCTGCTCATTCTCTCAGCTGGGGAGTCAGGGGATTTATTCATAGAAGAAAACTTGAATAAAGTATATAAATTGAAATTATTCAGTCTTCAAAAACATTAGCATTTCTCAGTTGTGAAAGATCTCTTCAGAATATTGATCAGCAATTACTTATTGTATTGTTCCTCCTTTTGACCAGAAAATGATGAAGGACAACAATCTAGTGAGACATTTGGATGCCTGTGAGACCATGGGTAATGCTACAGCAATCTGCTCTGATAAAACAGGCACTTTGACAACAAATCGAATGACTGTTGTACAGGCGTACGTTGGTGATGTCCATTATAAAGAAGTCCCAGACCCTGATGCCCTCCCATCAAAAACACTGGACATGCTTGTTAATGCAATATCTCTCAACAGTGCTTACACTTCCAAAATACTGGTAAGTTTTTCTTTCTTATTAATGTCTTAAATACTGTTCTTGAGTTACTTGTTTTTGAGGAGCAAAGTTGTTTCCAGATTGCCATTTGATTATTGGATGCAAAGGTTTATTGGGTTGATAATGTCAGAAAATTCAAGAGAGTTAGAGATTTAGCGATTTAGCAGAGGGAATTATTGATGAACATGAGAGGGCTGAACGGTATTTTGTGAACGTTTGTACTGATTAGAAAGGCTGCAGCAGTCTTTTCTGGATAGTGTGTTCCTACAACTTCCGTGCTAAATGGCTCATTAGTTCTATTCACAGTAACATTTGAATGTTGTTCATTAATGTGAAAATAATCCTCACTCAATATTATTTCTGATGAATAAAATTGGTCATATTACGTATCTCTGCATTAGATTCATTTGTAGCAATCATTGAAATTTTCTAGTGATCCATGTTTTATGGCCCATTGGGACTTTGTCCATGGTTGTGTTTGTGTTCAGTGTTTCATGCTTAGTTAGTCTTGCCCTTTAGTAATGTGAAATAATTAGCTTGTGGCTGGGAAGATTCCTAAGTTCTTTCTGGTCAAATCCGTCCAGTATCAAATGGTCAGAACTACAGATCTCACAGTCACCCTTTTGAGCTTGCAATATGGTACATTATGCCAGAGGTTACGTCAAGAACTATCATACTTTCTAAAGATTTTTTCATAAAGTTATACTGTATATAAATAACTCATGGATAAAGTGACACAGTAGTATCCTTTTGGTAGCTTCCATTGTTATTAGCAAGATCAAGAAATTGCATATCTTCTTATTCTCTAATATTGTGAAGTTGTGCAGAGTACTTATGGATTGGAAGGCAGGGCATTAGAATGTAAAATGCAAGGGGGAAAGCTTTGTGTAGTCCCTTTAAAAGATCATGTGCTTTTTCTGCACTTAGAGATTTAAAATGGATGTCTGTGAGCAGCAGCTTGAAAATTTGCAAATACACAGAGCACCTGAATTGAAACATCTGTATTAAAAGGCTGTACAGTTAGCAGGCCAAGCAGCAGTTTTTACAAAGACAACAGGCTTTTGAATTTAGCCAATCAATTTGAACCGGGTACTGAGATATCAAAAACCTATTAAAGTCTGATGGTTTTGACAACATAGGACCAATCCTATTGTAAGAAATATTGATGTGTTATCAAGAGTATAAAAAGCAGAGGGCAGTTGGACAAAGACCCCAAAGAGCTAGCTGCCATCTGCCAGAGCTAACGGTCCTCAGCTCTCGAGAGAATTGCTGGCTCTCTCAACTTCCTCTATGTCTTAGAGAAAGTACCATCTAAATAACAATGGAACCAATGGCACAGCCAAATAATATTCCTGACAGAAGAATTGACAGAGAAGGGACAGAACATTCCAGAAAACACGTGACCTCACTGTAATTTCGAGAGACTAAGTTTTTTTATATGTAAGTGGGACTTCTATTTAATGGAACGGTGTACCATTAGAATCTTGCTTTACTTAGGAATAGTTCATAGTTAGAAGTGATCTATTTGGTTTGTTAATAGTTTAGTTAATTTCCTCACTGTTTGAGTTAGATAAATAAACTGTTACTTGTGGATTTTAAAGTGAGTGTCAGGGATTTATTTTATTAAACCACTAGAAGCTGCTGAAAAGCAGGTTGCACCACTTTTCACACTCCTTGTAAAGATTATAGGCGAAGTGCTCCTTTTGGGTGTTTCAGTTTTGGTTCTCGGGGTGGGGGGAGTCAACTTTGACTTTATGCCAGATTAGGAGCTCATCCTTGGGATTTGGACAGGTTTGAACAGATTTAGGGTACAAAAGGTCCCAGCAGATTTAAACAGACTTGGTGACTGGTGTCCTCGATCTTTAAATAAAACTGAAGTGAGAAGTAGAAAATCTGTTTTAATTTTGGTTGCTTGTTGTTGATTAACTCAAAAGTAGGGTATTGGCTTTTTCGGTCACTAAGAGTTTTCTGGGATGGAAGAAGTGACTTTGGGAGTTTTACAAAAGGTGAGCAAGGCAAAGCTGTTGGCATTGGCAAACAAGGTGGAATTTGGTGTTGCTTTTGCCTGTGAGAAAAGGAGAGGTAATTATAGCAATAGCACAACATTTAAATATGTCGGAAGTGTCATCAGAATCTTTGGAAATGGCTAGAATTCAACTGCAGATAAAGCAACTTGAACATGAAAGGGAGCTGAAACAGTTTGAATTATGGGTAAAAGCAGAGAAAAGAGAAAAGGAAAGAATCACCCTAGCAGGACAAAAAAAGAGAGAAAGGCCCTAACAGAAGAAAGGGTGACAGAGAGAGAGTTTGAACTTAAGAAGTTGGCGATTAAACAGGAAAGTCAACTTGAAAGGATGGAGGTAAATGTAGAAGGCAGGCTAAGTGAGGAGGATAATGATGATGAGCAAACCCCTCGTAGCTAAAGGCCTGGTAGGGATATATACAAATATGTCCAAATGTTACCAAAATTTGATGAAAAAGATGTAGAAGCCTTTTTCATTTCCTTTGAGAAAGTGGCTAACCAGCTGAACTGCCCAGAGACTGTGTGGGTAATGTTAATTCGGACCACGTTGGTAGGTAGGGATAGTGAGGTGTTTGCAGCACTGCCAGGGCTGGTGTCAGGAGAATATGAAGAATTAAAAGTCTATTTTGTATGCCTATGAATTGGTACCAGAAGCACATAGACAATGGCTCAGAGATGTAAGAAAGGAACCTGGTCAGACTTACATCAAGTTTGAAAGAATTAAACAGAGCAACTTCAATAGACGGATGAGAACATTAAAGATAGAAAAGACATATAACGCTGTTAGAGATATTATTCTGCTGGAGGAGTTTAAAAACTCCCTTCCAAAAGTGATAAGAATGCATGTGGGAGGAACAGAAAGCTCAAACAGTGAGAAGAGCTGCAGAGATGGCAGATGAATACGTATTAGTGCATAAATCAAAATCTAGCTTCCGACAGCAATTTCATTCCGTGAAGGATAGAAATTGGGAAAGAGGGAGATCCCTCAATGAAAAACAAAATGTAGACCACACAGGGAACAGTTTACCACATGTGAAAAAAGAAACCCAAGAGAGTGGAAAAGAGGTGAAAGGCCTCGGATGTTTTTACTGCACTAAGGTGGGACGCGCAAAGTCACAGTGCTGGTGGTTTAAGTGAGGCACTGGGAAAAAGCACGTGGTAAAATAAGCTAAAACAGTGGGATTAGTTGAGGTAGTGAAGGAAATCCCAAGAGAAGTCGAGGACGTGCAAGAGAGTGCACAGCCTAGTCGCGGCCTGGGTAATAAGATAGCACCCAACCTTTTCAAAGACTTCACCTGTGTGGGTAAGGTTTACTCGGGTAGAACATGGGGAGTAGGTAAAGAAGTTAAAATATTGAGAGATACAGGAGCTAGTCTGTCTGTAATAGTAAGAGATGAAAATATTTGCACTCGTTCTGAAATATTACCTGAGAGAGAGGCAATCTGTGGAATAAATGGAGAGAGGAGTAATGTAACATAAGGGTAGAAAGTCCAGTCAAGACTGGGGAAGTGATAGTGGGAGTGATGGAAAAATTGACCATTCTAGGTATACTGTTTGTTCTTGGAAACGATATAGCTGCATCACAGGTTGGAGTAATGCTCATTGTAGTGCAAAAGTCAAAAGAAAACCAGGGAATTGAGGAGTTAAAAGAAAAATACCCTGGAATTTTTCCAGGCTGTGGTGACAAGATCCCACAACCATAAGTTAAAACAAGAAGGGAAAACAAAAGAGAAAGATGAAGGAGTTGACGTCCAGTTAGCTGATACTCTGTTTGATAGGATGGTAAAGGTAAAACCTCAGCAGATAGAGGATCAGGCAGAGGTGTTTAGTTCTGAAAGATAACTGAAGTTACAACAAAAAGATGAGATGATGAAGATTTTATATCATAAAGCTTACTCTGAAAAGGAATCCGAGTGTATTCCAGAATGCTTTTACCTTAAGGATAAAACCTTAAAGCAGAAATGGAGACCTTGGCAATTTAGTGCTGATGAGAAATGGGCAGAAGTTCACCAGATTGTGTTGCTGGTAGAACACAGACAGGAATTATTGTGGGTAACACATGAATTACCTGTTGGAGGTTATCTAGGAGTGAGGAAGACTCAGGCTAAGATACAGAAGCATTTCTATTGGCCTGGATTACATAAGGATGTGGTTGAGGTTTGCCGCATTTGTCATATGTGTCAGATGGTAGGAAAGCCACAGGCAGTGATAAAACCAATGCCTTTGATGCCAATTCCCACTTTAAAGGACCTTCCACATGGGTTATAATTGATTGTGTAGGTACCCTCCCTAAAACCAAAAATGGGAACGCATATTTGCTAACCGTAATGGATGTGTCTACCACATTTCAGGAGGCAATTCCATTACGGAATGTTAAGGCAAAAAAGGTTGTGGAGGAGTTGCTTGTTTTCTTTACCCATTATAGCTACCCAGAGAGATTCAGTCAGACCAAGGGTCCAGTTTTACTGCCAAATTATTCAATGAGGTCATGGATAGTTTAGTCTTCAAACACTTTAAATCAAGTGTGTACCATTCTGAATGCGAGGGCGCATTGGAAGGGTGAAGTCAGAGCCTAAAGACAATGTTGAGTGTTTATTGCCAGGATTACCCAAATTATTGGGATAAAGGTATCCCATTTATAATATTTGCTATCAGAGATGCTCCAAATGAATCAACTCAGTTTATTCCATTTGAATTGATATTTGGACATGAAGTAAGAGGGCCTTTAAATTTAACTAAGGAAAAGTTGATAGGTCCGAAATCAGAGATCTCACAGTTGGATTAAATATCTGAGGTGAAAGAAAGATTAAACAAAGTAGGTGTATTGGCTAGACAATATTTGAAGTTGGCACAGCACCTAATGAAGCAAGAAGCAGATAAGAAATCTAAAATTCGTATGCTTGCCTGTGGGGATTCAGTATTGGCTGTGTTATCAGAGGTAGGAGATCTCTTTAAAGCAAGGTTTAGTGGTCCCTATCAGATTGAGGAAAAATTACATTGGGTGAATTATCTGATAAAGATGCCAGATAGGAAAAAAATTATTAGGTATGTGATGTGAACATGCTGAAACATTATGATGACAAGGAAAGGGAAGTGGAGAAACAGTTATTATTTACTGCCACTCAGTGAAGAGTCAAATCCAGATGATTTGGATTTTGATGTGCCTTTAGAATAAATTGAATAATGAGGAAGTCCTTATGGAATAGGATAGGATAGTGAGCTATCTGGCCCAGGATCCTAGAACTGAATTGAAAGACTTGTTACAATGCTATGAGGACTTACATAGAAATTTGGATAAATGTGAGGTTATTCACTTCAGAAGCAAAAACAAGAAGGCAGATTACTATCTGAATGACTGTAAATTGGGAGAGGGGAGCGTGCAACGGGACCTGGGAGTCCTTGTGCACCAGTCGCTGAAGGTAAGCACGTAGGTGCAGCAGGGGGTAAAGAAGGCAAATGGTATGTTGGCCTTCATTATAAGAGGTTTTGAGTACAGGAGCAGGGATGTGTTGTTGCAGTTACACAGGGCCTTGGTGAGACCACACCTAGAATATTGTGTGCAGTTTTGGTCTCCTTTTCTGAGGAAGGATGCTCTTGCTCTTGAGGGAGTGCAGCAAAGGTTTACCAGGCTGATTCTGGAGATTGTGAAGTCTGATATATAAGGAGAGATTGATTAGGTTAGGAATGTTTTCACTGGAGTTAAGACAAATGAGGGGGGATACCATAGAGACTTATAAAATTCTAACAGGACTAGACAGGGTAGATGCAGGGAGGGTGTTCCTGATGGTGGGTGTGTCTCGAACCAGGGGTCACAGTATGAGGATTTGGGGCAGATAATTTAGGATGGAGATGAGGAGACATGTCTTCACCCAAAGAGTGGTGAGCCTGTAGAATTCATTACCACAGGAAGTAGTTGATCCCAAAACATTGAATGTATTCGAGAGGTGACTAGATATAGCACTTGGGGCGATTGGGATCCAAGCTTATTTGGAGAAAGCAGGAATAGGCTATTAAGTTGGATGATCAGCCATGACTGTGAAGAATGGCAGTGCAGGCTCAAAGGGCCAATCTTCTATGTCTACGACTAATGCCATAGTACATGAGGTTGACGTAGAGAATGCTGTTCCAATAAAACAACACCCCTACAGGCTTAATCTTAAAGCAGTGCAGGTTCAGAAGCAAGTAGAAGTGATGCTCCAAGAAGACATCATAGAGACCAGTCAAAACAAGTGGAGTTCGCCAAACGTGTTGGTTCCCAAACCTGATAGTACTCAATAATTCTGCATAAGTTATTGGAAGGTCAGTGCTATGACCAAATCTGACTCCTACCCAATTCCACGCCTGGAGGGTTATGTGGAAGAAGTAGGATGAGCCACTTACATTAAAAAGTTGGATTTACTTTGTGGTTACTGACAAGTACCTTTGTTGGAGAGAGCAAAAGAAGTTTCTGTTTTTGGAGCCCCAGATGGGCTGTTATTAATTTAAAGTAATGCCCTTTGGAATGAAAAATGCACCAGCCACTTTTCAAAGCCTTATGAAGAGCGTTATTGCAGATTGGCTAATTGTGCCGTCTACATGGATGACTTAATGATCTTTAGCCACTTGTGGAAAGATCAAATGGAGTAATTGGCAGAGCTCTTTGAGAGACTACAGAAGGCCAAGTTGGTCATAAACGTGGCAAAAACAGAATTTGCAAAGTCAGAAATGACATTCTTAGGACACAACATCAGATACGGATGGATGACACCGAAGAACGTGAAGACGAGAGCCATCAAGGAATTTCCAAAACCATCCTCGAAGAAGGAAGTGCTACAATTTTTAGGATTAAGCGGATTCTACAGGAAATTTGTACGAAACCTCAGTAGCATAGTGGCACTGTTGATGGATTTGTTAAAAAGGAACACAAAATTTCAGTAGACAGAACAGTGCCAGGAGGAATATGAGAATTAAAAGCAGGGCTAGCCACCACACCAGTTTTAGCCACGCCAATTTTTTGAAACCCTTCAAAGTTGCCATCGACGCAAGCAGTGTAGAAGTTGGAGCTCTGTTGTTACAGGAGGATGGTTGTGGAATTGTAGGGCCAATTGTTTTTTTTCAAAAAAACTCGATATCCACCAGAAAAAAAATATTCAACCATTGAAAATGTTTAATTAAGTTTAATATGTTGGAAGGTCACTATCAATGTTTATGTTGCAAACAATGCATCAGAGATGATTGTGTATACTGATCACATTCCTTTGACATTTATGGAAAGATTTAAGGACAAGAACACCAGATTATTACATTGGAATCTCATGTTACAAGCATTTCATTGTACATGTTGCAGGTCATGAAAATATTATCACGGATGCATTGTCATGAGTTTAAAAGAAAAATTCTTATGTAAAATGGAAACAGTAGTGTTCAATATTATATATATATAGAATTGGTATAAAATGTTTCACTCTAGTTTAAGGAGCTGTGGATCTAGTAATATACTGGAGTTAAGGCTTTTAAAAAAGGCCATCTTTTCATAATGATGGTTCATTTTTTTTCTTAAGCGGGGAGATGTTGAGAAGTTGGGTACAGTACTTGTGGATTGGGAGGTAGGACATTAGAATTTGGTGTTTGTAAATTGCTGGGAGGGAAAGTATTGCGTGGTCCCTTTAAAAGATCATGTGCTTTTTCTGTGCTTAGAGATTTAATATGGATGTCTATGAGCAGCAGCTTGAAAATTTACAGATACACAGAGAGCACCCAAATTGAAACTTTTGTATTGAAAGGCCATACAGTTAGCCAGCCAAGCAGCAGTTTTTTTTTTTTACCGAGATGACAGGCTTTTGAATTTAGTGAATCAATTTGAACCAGGTTCTTGGATACCAAAAAAACTGTTAAATTTAAGCTTGACGGTTTTGACCACATATGACCAATCCTATTGCAAGAAATATTGATATGTCATCAAGGGTATAAAAAGAAGGGGGCAGTTGGACAAAGACCCCAGGGAGCTAGCTGCCATCTGCCAGAGCTAATGGCCCTCAGCTCTTGAGAGAATTGCTAGCTCTCACAGCCACCTCTATGTCTTAGAGAAAGCACCATCTAAATAACCATGGTACCAAGGGCACAACTGGTTAATATTCCTGATCGAAGAATTGATCAAGAAGGCACAGAACATTCTGGAAGGTATGTAACCTGGCTGTAATTTCGAGAGACTAAACACTTCTTTTCTGTAAGTGGGACTTGTATTTATTGGAACAGAATACCATTAGAATCTTGCTTTATTCAGGAATAGTTAGTAGTTAGAAGGGATTTATGCGGTTTGTTTGTAGTTTATTTAATTTTTTCATGGCTAAAGTTAGATAAATTCCTACTTGTTGATTTTAAAGTGAGTGTCAGGGATTTATTTTCTTTAACCACTAGAAGTTGCTGAAATGCACGTTGCACCACTTTTCGCACTCCTTTTATAGATTATAGTGTGAGGTGCTCCTTTTTACATGTTTCAGTTTTAGTTCTCAGAGGCAGGTTGGGGTGGGGGGTGGTGGCAGTCAACCTCTGCTTTATAACACTCATGGTAACATGATCAAGTCAATTCTTCAAACCCAGACCAGGTCTAGAAGAATTGTTCATGTTGGGTCGATCAGTTCAACTGTGTGTGCCATCAAAATACATAGAAATTAAGTCATAGTAATGGCCCAATCTGCCGAATTGGACAATATTGTGCTGATCCAGATGAAGGCAAATACTTAAGATTTACCTAATTTATCCCCATATCTATTCAAACCCATTTCCTTCATTGACATATGGATTCTAATTTTGAATGTCCCCATCATAGCTAACCCAATCACTAATGTGTAAATAAAGTCTATTGTGCAAATCTCTATGTGAAGATAAGTTTCCTGTTGTCTTTTTTCCCTAATTGTCCTCTTCTTTATCTCCATTTCCCCACATGAAATATACATGCATATACTATGCTGTCTAGGCTCACATCAGGCTATTCTATTCCCCTTTGCACTGACCCATTCTTGAGCCTGTTCTGAATTTCCTTTATAAGCCTAGGATTTTAAAGCACTGCTTTCTCACTGAGATACTTAACACAGTCTCCACACTGAATTGAATTACACATTCCCTAATTAGTGTTTTCTTCTCTCTCTCTATAACTCCTGCACTTTCTGTTATTATTTGAGTATTCTTCTGGTTCTTTTTCCATTTATTTTCTCCTCAGCCAACACCATTTCCTTCTTTTATGTCTTTGCATGTGTTAGGTTTCATTTCTTTGCACTTCTGCCTTCTATCTACCTATGCAGTATCAATGTGCAGTCTCCCCATGCTCTCAAAGGACATGCATAAGAAGTCTCCATTCTCATTCAGTTAATTCCAGAAAACCATATTCTTTTGGATGCTAAAGAATATTTGCTATCCTGCTGGCCACTAGTAACTCTAATTACAGTTTAGGAAATTGATGCACTGTTGGAGTCCTCTAATCTTCCAAACAGAAGAATGAGTAGCACAACTATTGACAAATTCTTAACATTATATTGGGATATCTTAAAAAACTTTTGATAAATGATCAAAATGAAACTCGTACAGATCTTTGTTTGATTCCTATATTTTTAAGATTTGCATCTACTTTATAGCTGGATGTATTATGACCATGTTTCTCACAAATATTTTCCAGTTTAATGTGATATTTTTTCAGATGAAAGTTTAAGTTGTATTTGAGAAATATACGTTGTATCTCTTGTATTGTACTCTAGGGAAACACCAAGTGATGTGATATCAAGGGCCATTCCAAGCCTCACCCTTATCACTGCCATAATGAAAATTTCAGGCTCTTACAATGCCACCTTGGATTTATCTTTTATTTATAATATGCTGTGAGATATATAATGTTTAGTTTAGATGAACAGGGCAAGTTGAATGCACCCTCGTTAAAGTTAGTCTATTTTCTAAATTGTGCAAATTAGAAGCTTGATTTAAGTTAAATACTAAGATTAGAATGGATTCAAGTTGGTCATTTCTGATTCTTCTCCACTGATCATTTGTCAACTGATTGGAAAAAAAGTTGAACGAACTGATTACACTGAATCCAATAGAGGCCCATATACATCTGGCAAGTGGCCAGTGATTTTTGACAGAAATGTAGCAATAGGAGGTTTGTTGCTGTCATAAATGTTCTGCAGCATCAAATCAATCTCACCTCAAAAAACATTGCGAAATATGCCTCCAGTACAAATGCAAGTGAAATAATATCAAAGGTGTAGCTGACCAAGGAAGATGGCAGCTGACAGGACAACTGCCTGTCTAGATCTTCCCCATGGGCAATAGCAATGGCATGATAATTATAAAAAGGATTTTGTAGAAATTGTATGGCCCTATTTATTTAGCAGGCAATCTTTAAATCGCTTTGCATGAGATAGAGGATTGAGTTAACCAATGGTTTACACCCACCTGACTAGACTTTCTATTGTCTTAGGTAAGACGACTTCCTTTGTATTGGAGTACTATTGCACTGGGAGATCTACAGTATAAACATGAAATGAGATTCATGCTTGAAATGCCAATAGTCATTTGAGTGCATAAATCTAAATGCTCGGGATGAACTTGGAACAATGAGCTGTAAGGTTTTATTGCAGAAGAACATTCTAAATTAAGACTGAGGTAGGGCTTACATGTTACAGAGTGAGAAATGCTGACATTCAGTGTGCTATTTAAATGAGAAAAGTAGATGTAAAATATTTTAAACAATTTACTTAAATTCAAAAATGTGGTTTCTTCCCTGATCAGCGTAATTTTAGGTAGAGTACTTCAAATGGAATTGTATGAGTTCTTGTGGACGGATGATATTGATTTTGTTATGATCTCCACAGAGACCAATTAATTTTCAAAAGTATTTAAATTCCTAGCATCCAATGTAGAGGAACCACACAAGAAAATATAAATTTTTAAAATTTTTGCTGCAACAAACAAACTACAAGGAACATTGACTAAACATTATTTGGTTGGGGACTACAGAAAAGATAATCCTTTTCCATATCTTGATGCAACAATAACTGCGCATGACACATACACACACACACATAATATATATAAATAAATATAAATATATATATACATTTATATTATACATGTAAAAGCAAGCTCATTACAAGACTACATTTTTTTGCAAGAAATGGTCCACATTCTCTCCCAATGAGGGAGGTTTAGAAGGTAGGGATAGCAATAAGAATCTGCAAAACTGGAAATAAGATTCGGTTAATTTACGAGTGGAAAGTGTTGAAATTAGTCAATGTCAGTAACACAAAACTTCTAACTAATCAGCAGCCTGTTTAATGATGCATTTCACTGTCATTCCCATTGACTTAGATTTCACAGTGGTCACATGCTGTTTAGATTGCAGGCATGTGCATTGAATATTCATCCACAGGATAGAAAGCCTTTTAGTTCATTTAACATCAGTAATAAATTACTTATTTTAATATTCCATCAATTGATGGCCACAGTATAAAATTTTGGATGAGGATAAATGATAAATTGAACCAGGTCATATTAAATTCAGGAGCATTTTGAGCACAGACTTGCTGTAATGCTATTACACTAATGTTCCGATTATGTGCAGCCACCCGTTATTTTGAACATCATGCCCCTCTGTGGCTGTAAGTTAATCAAAATGCAGTCCTCCATTGCAATCACGAGAGCTGGCCTTCGATACAGGACACAATTGAAGGGTAGCACAAAAAACAGCCTGCAAAAGCACAAATGCCAGAGCTGGGTGGAAACCATTTTATTCCATCTGTCTGACAAATTAGGAAAGGGAATTACACTGCTGGAATCCAGATATCATTAATGCAGTCCTTTGTGATGTCTTTCAAGGACAAACAATGAGATCTGTCTTCCTGGTTGAAATTGCACTTCAAAAACCATGCTAATATGCCAGTTTCCCCGCACTGAGCCACCCTCTGTACAGCTTTATCTTATACAAAATATTTGATAAAGAAACTGGGCTATTATTCTTAAGACACGGTCATACTTAGCAAATACAGTCTGAGCTTGAAGGAATCATAGAACGAAAAGGACATCTTGCTGTGTAGTGAACAGAAGGAAGTGAAAAGGCCAGGGGACCAAAACAGTGTTCGTGCCAGAATTGCAATTTAACACCTTTCTCATTAGGATCACCAAAGGAATGTGTTTTCAAATGTGTTTTTGTAGCTGCTTCATTTCTCAACTTTATTTCAAAGTGATTTTGCTTAAGGCTGATGTAGATACTGTTTAACTGTATGGTTGCATTGAACAGCGTATGATAGCCTATAAAAAGTCATATTTTATTAAAGCCCTGGTGGTCTTGCTGTGACCTGTGCAGAAGTGAAAGGAAGGTTGAGCATGTGTTGGCTATGAAGGATTGTGGTGCACCATATGCTATTTTGAAATGGTTTTTGTTTCTCCTGATGGCCAAATAGTTGAGTTCTGGCAATATTATTGTGGACTTCTATTTGGTGGATAAGTGTTTTAGGGGATTAACAATGCTGATGATTTCACTTGAAAGTACCAGGAATCAATTCAATAGTTTAAGCTTACATTTTTAGCCTGTAATTTTGTTTCTTGATTTTAATTAGGAAGTTGAATTATATTTAATTTTTTTTTATTAGGAAGGTTTGGTGATGGCCCCTGACACCATACCATCATTTGGCGAAGTGTGGTATCAAGGAACCCTGGCAAAACTGGAGTCAGTGGGAATCAGGGCCTGGCACAATAGTTGCTGAAGGTGATCAATATCTCCAGGATATTGCTACATGAATTACTGAAGCAAGTGTATCAGGCCCAGTTATCTTCTGTAGGTTCACTTCCATTGATTCCCACAATTCTTGTGGGGTGCTGGGGAGGGTGGGTTGGAATGGTGCTGGGTTCTAATTTGCACATGCATGGAGGTAATGTATGCCAAATGTGCAGCTGCCTCAGGCAGGGTTGATTTCCAGTAGTGAAATGTCTAAAACCTGACTTTAGCACTTTGTTCTATAATAGGAAAAGATTTGAATTTACCAGACTTCTTTAGAGAGGTAGGGTATCCATTTTAGAAAGATAAGAGATAAGGTATCTTTTAGACACCTCTGGGAGAGGTAAGGTGCCCTTTGAGGGAAAAATAGATATGATAGTGCATTAAATGTCCATAAACTCATTGGAACTGTCATGAGAACTGACAAGGTATCAAGGCATTTAAATCCCTGTCTTTTAGGAATTGAAATGAGTTGCAGTGTCAAAAAAATCAGTGCTTACTGTCACTCTGTCTGTTGATGTAAGCCTGAGGGGTGTCATGACAGGCTTGAACTTTATGACTAATTTCACAACCTTTTTATCATCACAGTGGGGTGCCAGTCATTTCCCAGTTTGTTTGACAAATCCAAGTGAATTTAAGCCCTTTGAATGGTGCAATGAATGTAATATTATGTCTTATTGAGCGATTAAAAGACATTAAATAAAGTAATTTTTTCATTGATTTGGTTCTTTCTTTAAATAGTGAAATCGTGGATAGGCACTTAAGCAATGTATTTAATCTTGGCATGAGTCCTGAGATCTGCCAGTGGTGGATGCTGAATATGTTAACATGTGAGATGGATGGGGGAGATATATTGGCATGAGGAGCCATGAAGATGACATAGTGACTCTAAAGTATGGTTGTGGGTAAAGGAGCAACAGTTGGCATGGAAGGCATAAGAATCAAAGGTAGCAGGTGGGCTGCATTACTTGGCATGGAAGATATGTGGAAATGTGGATGTGACTGAGTGCATGCGTTGTTATGAGGTTGGTAAAGGCATGGGGTATGTTTGGAGGGGAGAGAATGTCTGAGGAATGAGTGTCAGAGAGCTCTTTTTTTCATCATTGCTTCAACACAGGGGAAGGAATAATGTACAACATTTGATGGATAATAATGAGTTTGTGAAAAATTATGCTGACAACCAATTTAGAATTTGCAATTGAACTCCCAGGGTGGAGCATTTGCAAGTGTAGGAAATTACATAAGTTAATACACAGGACCCTGATTTTGCAGACAGAAAGAACATGTGCAGACACTGTGCTTCTCTCAACACAACAAATTAGCCGGCAGCCATTTGCTAGTTCATTTCCCAGGGCAATGCACTGACCAATCAGAATCAACCTGCGTGATATTTGATTTAAGCAAAGCATGACAGTTAACTGTCAATCAGATTTGGTTGGTGCGATCTCCATGGCAAGCCTTTACCAATCAGGGTCCACTTGCCATCATCAGCATTCTATTCTTATACAATATAAGTTTCGCTTTGAATTGGTATTCTTGTAAATTGTCCTGATGAGAACAAGAGGAATAGTTTGATCAAATATGTTTTTAAACAATTTGATGGAAACTTAAAAGATTCAAAAATAATAACGTGAGTTATTTTATGTCACACAATGTGGCAATTGTGGCATTTAACATTGGAAGGACCCATTACAACATTACCTGTAAGAGAGACAAGTACTGCTTTCGATTAGTTGCATTCTCCCAATCAAGTAGGGGCATGAAGGGAAAGCATTAACTTTGAGGAAAATAATAGTGAGAGTGTTAGGAACAAATATACAGATCAGATTTAAAACATATTCAGCCATAGTTGTGCATCTCCCAGTGCAGAAACTCTGTACTGTGGGATGCACAGTGAATTCTACAAGTGTGGAAATCTGTGACTAGACATGTCTCTTTGAGGTTACACTATTTCAGTGCAGAAATAGGAAAATCTCCTATCAATTACAGGCTAATTGCTGGCATATTATTGTAGTTTTAGTACTTATAAATGCTTTGATGTTTCTCAAGGTCAGAAGACACATGCTAGAAATGACTGGCTCTGTTTCTCTTTGAATCTGATGCATAATGGGATTGACATCTGAAGTATATTGTTACATTAGCTCAAAAATCTATTTAAATATTTTTTATGGTGACATGCATTCAAATTGGCTACATGGAGTCATAGTCATACAGTTGGACAGCATGGAAACAGACCCTGTGGTCCCACTCATCCATACCGAACAGATATCCTAAATTAATCCAGCTTCAATTGTCAGTATTTTTAAAAATTTATTAACGAGATGAGGGTGTTGTTGGCTAGGCAGCATTTATTGCCATCCCTAATTGCCCAGAGGGCAGTTTAGAGTCAACCACGTTGCTGTGGGTCTGGAGTCACATGTAGGCCAGATCAGGTAAGGATGGCAGTTTCCTTCCCTGAAGGACATTACTGAACCAAATGGGTTTTTCCCCAACAATCGACAGTGGATTCACGGTCGTCACTAGATTCTTAATTCCAGATTTTTTTTGGAATTCAAATTCCACCATCTGCTGTGGTGGGATTCAAACCTGGGTCCCCAGAACATAATCTTAGTCTCTGGATTAACAGTCCAGCGATAATGCCACTAGGCCATCACCTCCCCTTTGGCCCACATCCCTCTTAACCTGCCCCCTTCCTGTTCATGTACCCATCCAGATGCCTTTTGAATATTGTAATTGTACCAGCCTCCACCACTTCCTCTGGCAGCTCATTCCATATATGCACCACCCTCTGCGTGAAAAGGTTGCCTCTTGGGTCCCTTTTAAATCTTTCCCTTCTCATCTTAAACCTGTGCCCACTAATTTTAGACTCCCCTACCCTGGGAAAAAGATTGTGGCTATTCACCTGATCCATGCCTCTCATGATTTCAAAAACCTCTATACATTAGCATCCGACACTCCATGGAAAATAGCCCCAGTGTATTCAGCTTCTCCCTATAGATGAGTGCGTGCCTTCAGAAGAATTGAAACTTGCTGCATTTGACACTTACATTGTCAGCAACCCAGAATTCTCAGTCATGGCTCAATTAGTACCATTCCTACCTTTGAGTTTGAAAGATGTGTGCTCAAATCTGACAGCACTGCAGCACTGTGATTATGCTGCCATGTTGTATGTGCTAACTTTCAAATGAGTTTTTAAACCAAGGATCTGTCTTTTAGCTGGCTGTGAAAGATCCCATGGTTTAAAAAAAGAGCAGAGGCATTTTCCTAGTGCCCTAGATAATAGCAATCCTTCAGCCATTTCCTAAAACTGACAACCTTATCATTTATTTTACTTTGTTGCCTGTGAAAATTTGTTGTGCAAAAATTGGCTGCTGTGTTTTCTACATTACAACAGCGGCCACGCTTCTAAAAGGCTTCTTTCGCTGTAAGTCACTTGGGTCATCCTGGATTCATAAAAGATAATGTAAATGCAAGTCTTTCTTTGGTTTAAATCATTCATCACAGAAAAATGGGGAAGGGTGTTTCTTTTTCTGAGGCTTTCTAAATCATCATCATTGGTGGTCTCCCACAGACGAGGATGATTCTCTTCCATTCTCAGGGCAAGTCTGTAGGTGGCTGTACAGACCGATGTGGCTTCTGCAGGTTGTATTACACTTGGGGGCAGAAGGTGGTCATGGGAAGGAGTGGGTGGGCCACTGGTGTGGCAGCGCGCTCCTTTCGCAGTTTCCACCTGGCTTCGCTTTTTCCCGAAGGCACATCTCAAAGTGCTTGACACTTTCCTGGATGTTCTGCTCAACTTTGGACGGTCTTGGGCCAGTGATTCCCAGGCGTCTGTGGGAATGCCATTCTTCACCAGTGAGGCCTTAAGGGTATCACTAAAGCACTTCCTCTGTCCACCACACAAATTGATATGACAGCATAGAATTATGTATTGATAAACTGCAACTGTCACATTGGTACTTACATTTAGCTTTCATAACATAAGGATGAGTCATGGGTCATCTAGTATTGAAGAAGTCAATGAACTTTCATTGCAACTTCTGGTATTTGTGAATGGATGCGACAGTCACAGTCAGGGGGGAGGTGATGGCCTAGTGGTATTACTGCTGGACTGCTAATCCAGAGATGTGGACAACATTCTGGGGACCTGGGTTCAAATCCTGCAACAGCAGATGCTTGAATTTGAATTCAATAAAATATCTGGAATTAAGAACCTAATGATGACCGTGAACCCATTGTCCATTGTTGGAAAAACCCATCTGGTTCACTAATGTCCTTTTAGTGAAGGAAAATTCCATCCTTACCTGGTCTGGCCTACATGTCACTTCAGACCCACAGCAATGTGATTGACTTTTAACTGCCCTCTGGGCAATTAGGGATGGGCAACAAATGCTGCCGAGCCAGCAACACCCTCCTCCTGTGAATAAATAAAAAAAAACTTCTCTGGCTCAAACTGAGCAATTTGGATAAACTGCAGTATGCTTCCCACAGTGTTATGTTGCAAGAGGATGCAATAAGGTGGAGACTAAGAGCCTTACAGCATAAGGGCACCTGCCGTGATGTGGTAATGACACAATGAACATGTCCTTCTACAAGGAATAACACAAGAGAAACTAACCCTGGAATATCACTGTGTTGCATACATAATACCTCAGAACTATGCAGAGATCGTTCTAGTATCTGTGTGCGACAGGTTTTAATTACAATGTTTTAAAACATCTCTGCATCAAACATTACAAAATGTCTACACTGTGCTTATCTCAGTTGTAGCTTCTGTGGTGTCTGTTTAGTTATTTCTGAGTCAACACCCAAGCTTAACCAATCAAGCACAGTCAGTTCCTAGACACACTCAATCAAATCCTGAATATTTAAACACTACACCTGGCATCAACTGAGCCCTATGCACAAATGTGAGATGTCAACAGTAATGTAATCACCTCTAATTATTAACCCCTACCTTCTGTCATCCTACCCAATCCTCTTAAAGGTTGAATTCTTTTGTGTCAATGGAAAAAGGGCATTTCTGTAAATTACTTCGGAGGTAATTAATTCAGTGGGTTCAGTTTCTAAAACAGAAAACTAGGGGCAGAATTTTCACTCCAGGTTTCTGAACCTAGTTGTCAGGCTGCAGTGGGGATCAGAGAGCTGTCCCATTTAGAACAGTGGGCTATAATTGAGGACCAACCAGAAACCTTTCATTTTGAAAGGACCAACAGGCTGTGGGAGAAAGCACTTCAAAATGAAGGCTTCTTTTTTCTTGTTTTTTATGATTTGACTTTTCATAAATTGCTTTTGCGGTCAGGCCACCACTATTGGGTGATGTGGGGAGGTGATGGCCTCGATGGGCTATCACTAGACTATTAATTTGCCACCGCAGATGATGGAATTTGAGTTCAAATTTTAAAAATAAGAATCTACTGATGACCATGTAATCAGTGGCTTTGTCGGAAAATCCCATCTGGTTCACTCATGTCCTTCAGGGAAGGAAATCTGCCATCCTCACCTGGTCTGGCCTACGTGTGACTCCAGACCCACAGCAATGTGGTTAATTCTCAATTGTCATCTGAAATGGCCAAACAAGCCATTTAATTGTATCAATTGCTGCAAAGTCTCAAAGAAATAAAACTGGACTGGTCACCTGGCATTGACCTGGGCACCAGAAAAGACAACGGCAGAAACAGCCCTGTTGACCCTGCAAAATTCTCCTTCGTAACATCTGAGGGGTAGTGCCTCAGAGTGGGAGAGTTGTCTCTCGGACTACTCAAACAGCAGCCTGACATAGTCATACTCACAGAATCATACCTTACAAAGTCCCATATACCACTACCACCATCCTTGGATATGTCCTGTCCCACCAGCAGGACAGACCTAACAGAGGTGGTAGCACAATGGTGTACAGGTGCAACACCAGGTATACTGAAAATGAAGTGACAACCTGGTGAAGCTACCAAACAAGATTACTTGCATGCCGAACAGCATAAGCAGCAAGTGATAGACGGAGCTGAACGATCTCACAGCCAACGGATCAGATCTAATCTCGGAAGTCCTACCACATCCAGTCACAAATAGTGGTGGACAATTAAACAATTCGCCAGAGGAGGATGCTCCACAAATATCCACAATGATGGAAGGACCCAGCACAACAGTGCAAAAGATAAGGCTGAAGCTTTCACAGAAGTGCCATGTGGATGTTCCATCTCTGCTTCCTCCAGTGGTCCTCAGCATTACAGTTACCAGTCTTCAGCCAATTTGATTCACTCCACATGATATCAAGAAATAGTTGGAGACCCTGAATATTGCAAATGCTATGGATCCTGATAACATTCCGTTAACTGTACTGAAAACTGGAGCTCTGGAAAGTGCCGCTCACCTCGCCAAGCTGTGCCAGTACAGTTACAACACTAGCATCTACCCAACAATGTAGAAAATTGCTCAAGTTCATCCTGTACACAAAAAGCAGAACAAATCCAACCCGGCCAATTTCTGCCCATCAGTCCACTCTGGATCATCAGTAAAATTATGGAAGGTATTGTCAACAGTGCTATCAAGCAGCACCTGCTCAGCAATAACGTGCTCACTGACACCCAGTTTGGGTTTCACCAGGGGCATTCAGCTCCTGACCCCATTGGGGTTACCATTGATCAGAAACTCAACTAGATTCACCACATTAACACAGGGCTACAAGAGCAGGTCAGAGGCTAGGAATACTGCAGAGAACAACTCAATTCCTGATGCCCCAAAGCCTGTCCATCATCTACAAAGCACAAATTAGGAGTGTGATGGAATATTCTGCACTTGCCTGGATGGCTGCAGTTCCAACAACATTCAAGAAGCCTATCACCAAGCAGCCCACTTGATTGGCACTATGTCCACAAGCATCCACTCCCTTCACCATGGATGCTCAGTAGCAGCAGTGTGTACTATCTACAAGATGCACTGCAGAAATTCACCAAAGACCCTCAGACAGCACCTTCCAAACCCACGACCCACTTCCATTTAGAAGGACAAGGTCAGTAGATACATGGACACCCCACCATCTGTAAGTGCTGCTCCAAGCCACTCACCGTCCTGGCTTGGAAATATATTGGTGTTCTTTCACTGTTGCTGGGTCAAAATCCTGGAATTCCCTCCCTAATGCCGTTGTGGGTCAAACTACAGCAGGCGGACTGCAGCGGCTCAAGACGGCAGCTGACCACCATGTTCTCGGGGCAGCTAGGGCCGGGCAATATATGCTGGCCAGCCAGTGATGCCCACATCCCGCTAAATGAATAAAAAAAAGGGGTTTGTGGGGTGGTGTCATGCCTTAACCAGTGGCTTGTGGTTGCTGCAGCACCTAGCAGGAAGGAAGGACTCTGACCTTGCTGGAGTTCTGGGCCCCAGGTTTACCACCAGGATCCAACCTCAGGCAGCTGAACTGGTCTGCTGCCTCCTGGAAGTTGGGGGCTGATGGGAAAATCTGTCCTGTGGTCCTGGGCCAAGTAGGAGATTAACATCAACACTCGATGACATATAGCTGATGAGTATATCAGCTCCCTGTAACAAGTCCTGACTAGTGGTGTCAGAAGATAAACACATTTGATTATCTATTGATAACTCATCTTATCAGCAGGTAAAAGCTTCTTGGAACTATCTCTCACCAGCATGAAGTAGAATGTTACATTACCTTGCTGAATGGCCAGACATATTACAGGATTCTGTAGAATAGCTGATACTGTTAAAGCTTTAGTATTTTTTATTTTAGTTAACAACCTACAGACATGCTTTATAATTCTTTTAATTAACTCTCAGTATATGAGTGCAAAGGCTTGCATTGTGTCACACTGTCTCACAACGCTAGGGACCTGGGTTCTATTCCAGCCTTGGGCTACTGTGTGGATTTTGCACATTTTCCCTGTGTCTGTGTGAGTTTCCGCTGGGTGTTCTGCCTTCTCTGGTAGTCCAAAGATGTGCAGTTTAGGTGGATTGGCCATTGCTAAATTGCCCTGTAGTGTGCAGGATGGATGGGTTAACTATGGTAAATATGGGGTTATGGTGATGGGATGGGATGTTCTTCAGAGGGTCAGTGCAGACTTGATGGGCTGAATGGTGTCTATCTGCACTGTCGGGATTGTATGGTCTTCTATGATTTATTGCCTATGCACAATAGTCTTTGAGAAGATGGTGCTGTTTGCTTTTTGAGCAGATGCTATTCATGTGGTTTGGTAGTGAGCTGAGGAACCTTGACCCAGTGACTGCAATAAGTTTCCAAGTTGGGAAGGTGCATAACTTGAAAGTGGTGATACTACATGGATCTGTTGCCTTGTCATTTTATGTGGACTTGGGAGGTGCAGTTTAAGATGCCTTGGTTAATTGCTGCAGGATATCTTGTAGATGGTATACCTTCCAGCTACAATTAGCTAACTGTGATCTGGAAAGCTGATCAAGTCATGTGTTCTGTTGCGGATGATGTCAAACTTCTTTATTGTTGTCAAAAATGCAGCAGTCCAGGTGAGTGAAGAGTATACTGTCACACGTCTAAAAATGGTGGATATGTTCTGTGCAGAGCAGAATCTTACCGTTCTACTTAAATAGTTGTCATCATGCCTGAGAACACTAAGAAATGTCATATAATTTAACTCTCATGATATCCAGTCAGTCACCTGCAGGTAGGATAAGTTTGAAATGAGACATTAATCTTGTTGAAAAAGAAGCCTGCCTTCTTAAAATCAATATTCATGAGATGCTGAATTACTGTCAAGGAGAGTAATTTAAATTTCAGCTTGTTCAACATTTTGGAATATTTCTTGGAGATCTGACTTCTTGTTGGAGTCCGACTGGAGGCACTCTGAAGTGGGATTGTTTTGCTGTTTTATGAAATGAGTACAGGTTGAAGTTCAAGTTTAAGAATGAAGACTGTAAAAGTGAGCAATTAATCTAAAGTCAACCAAAATAATCCAAAGGAAGTTACAATACATATAACGGAGGGTCGTATTGTATATCCAATACAGGATCTCTGTAATCTTCCAGTCTGGAAGCTGACATGTTATTGGATTTATTGCATACAATTAAAACTGGAAGTGTTCCAATTGTTTTGACTATACCAACTGCATGTAAACAAAGGATAAAACATGTAAGAACACAGCAGGTCTGCTGGTACCTGGAAAGGGAGAGTCCAGGTTTACGGTTTAGAATTGATAGAGAGAAAAGGAGTAAATTCTTTATAAGTCTGAGCAAAACTATGTGGAGGAGAAAGCAGCTGGTAAAATATATGAGCCAGTCAAATAACTGAACTAGTACAAGAGGCAGTCCATACGTTTAAAAGCATCAGATGCTAAATAAAGATCACTGGGGTGAGGCAACAGAAAGGCATTGGAAAGAGATAGTAAAACAGCATTAAACTGGTGGTGAACAGAGGGTCAATGGGAATACCCGCCAAGACAGTGGAAGAGGACAGCTTAAGACTGAAATTGCTGGAGGGCTGGAGCATTAAATACTAAGATGAAATGTTCTTGAAGCTGGAACTGAGTTTGATTAGTGTAGTGCAGTTGAGTATAAATGGAAAGATCAGAATGCGATTGAGAAGGTTAGCTGATGTGGCGATTCTCTGTAGATGTTTGATAAGGTACCTAGTCAACCTGTATTTAAATTGAAACAGAAATTGCTGGAGAAATTCAGCTGGTCTGGCAGCATCTGTGGAGAAAGAATCACAGTTAACGTTTTGGGTACAGAGACTGTTCTTCAGAATTTAAACTTCCATTCCATAGGAGGCTAGACTTGGCACTCAACAGATAATAGCTGTGACAGTGCTTGGAAACATGTCATATTTCTGAGTGTAAAAATCCTTAGCATTGTATAATTTTGTTCAGAACTTGTAACTTGATGATATTGGAATATATTTAGCAATTTCTCCTGTCATTTTCTTTGTACTCAAAGAAAGTTCTGAAATCAAGACTTGTCCAGATATCGTATTCGCCAATGTCATTGTAGGTTGTAGGTGCCAATGCCATTCACATGATAGAAATAATTAATTTTGATCACAATCAGATGCTGAAACCTTCGGCTATGATGGCAATAGTAATGGCAGTAGGCAGGCCTGTAAATTCTCAATGCTGACTTGCTGTGCTGCTTCCCTGGCTCTGACCAACCCCTGGCTGTTTGGCCACTGGGGGCATTGCCAGAGCTACCTGCTGACAAGTGGCAGAAGCCAATTAATCTTGATGAAGGCCTATTAATTCCTGTTGTTGGAGGTCACATGAGCTTTCCAGTTTGCTGGATGACCCTGGCAGCTTCAGACTTCAGGTCGCAGGCCAGGCTAGGGGAGGATGAAGGAACAAGACTTCAGGCAGGCTTAGTGTCTTTCAACTGCAGCTGCAGGCAGCTGTGCTGTGGGGAGTGTTTCAGATTAAACTGAGGAGATGTGAGCCTCCATCTTGAGGGATGGTCTCTGTGGTTTAATTGAAAGGCAAGTTGCTTTTTCTTCAGTGCCAGAGGACCACCTATTGAACAATTCAGTGAAATCACAACTGGGTTATTGTTCTCATGCAGTGTGGGTTCTGACCCATGTTTGTCGATGATCATGGGGTTCTGAGATCTGCAGGGAAAATGCTTGTTTGCACAAGGCAAGTTATCATTCATATTGACCATTTGGACAGTGCTTCTTTGAGTTCTTTCTTAATTGACTAAAAGGGAAAATACCAGTTTTTCCTTGCTTTTGTATCACCATGACATTCAAAGAGCAGAAAGACTTCTAACCCAGCCATTTACCCTTTGATGCTTCTTGCTGTATTTTAATAGCACAGGCTGAAGGTATTGGATGTCACATAAAAGCTCTTCATCAAGGTCTCAATGCCCAACTTGTAAAAATGCTGAAGCAAACTGTTAAAGGATTATTTAGTGTTGAAGACATTCTGATTTTTAACTGAAGTGTTGGAACCCAGATATATCTGCAGGTTTTTCAATCTCACTTCTGTTCAATATTATTTAGCAATTAGTCAACCTGGCTAGTTTGGGTGATGGATTTTTGGTTTGGCAGCAAAAAAATCAGTAGGAGGTGGGTTAAGTGAGAAAAATAGCCACCTGGTTGTACCAGATGGGGTCTAATTTTCTGGATTCCCTGTCATTTTTGCATAACTTAAACAAATTACCAACATCAAGTGTACTTACGATAAGTACTGTATATAATTGAGTAATAGTTGATCCAGCATAAAACTCTCGAATTTTGGCACAATTTTATATTTATTTTGTTCTTGTTTCAGGAGAAGTGTTATTGGGAACAGGCAAGTAGTAATTTTCGCAATTTTTAAAATCTTTTAAGCCATCTCAAATTGACAGCCTGGAACAGCAGTTCCCAACTGTATTCAGGACCACGGTCAGCAACCGCTGAGCCACTATAATTACCACCAGCTACCAAGAATTGGCTTGGATTTTAATCCCTCCAAAGTATGACTCATCTAGAATCAACTTCCTACTTTTCATAGAAAACTTTTTTACAAACATAGCTTGACTTTTTTACAAACATATATGGAGGTTCTCAGATTGAGATATTAGGTGAAATCTTTTAAAGTCCTACAGCTTTTAAAGTTAAATGTACGAAAGCAGCTTATCGAATTGATGGAAGGTTTCGCTGACGTGCAGTGTGCCAATTGTAATAGAGTCATGTAGCATAGAAATAGGCCCTTCAGTCCACCATGTCAAGCCAACCAACAAACACCAAACTATGTTAACCCTATTTACCTGCATAAGGTCTGTAACCTACTGTGCCCTGGCATTTGAACTGCTCATCCAGATATTTCTTAAATGTTGAGAAAGTACCTGCCTCCACCACCCTCTCAGGCAGCACTTTCCATGTATCTACCACCCTCTGGGTGAATAAGAAAAATTCTCAGATCTCCTTTAAATCACTTACTCCTCACCTTAAAGTTATGCCCTCTGGTCTTAGACAGGTCTGCCAAGGGGAAAAGATTCTCATGATCTACCCTGTCTATGCCCCTTATAATGTTGTATACCTCAATCAGATCCCTTCTCCGCCTTCTCTGCTCCAAGGAAACCAAACCCAGCCTCTCCAGTCTCTCCTCATAACTGAGTCTTTTCATTCCTGGGAACATCCTGACGAATCTCCACTGCACCTTCTCCAGTGCAATCACATCCTTCCAATAGATTGGCAACCAGAACTGCACACAGCATTCTATCTCTGGCCTAACCGATGTTTTATAAAGTTGTAACAAGACTTCCTTGTTCCCATAATCGATGCACTGGCAAATGAAGGCAAGCATCCATATGCCTTCTTCACCACCCCGTCTACCTGTCCTGCCACCTTCAGGGAATGATGGGCTTATATATAAAAAAAAGGGTCACCGGACCCGAAATGTTAACTCTGTTTTCTCCTTCACAGATGCTGCCAGACCTGCTGAGCTTTTCCAGCAACTTTGTTTTTGTTCCTTATATATCAAGGTCCCTTTGTTTCTCAGTATTCCCTCAGAGTCTACCATTCCTTGCGTATATCCTTCCCAAAATGCATCACCTCACACTTCTCAGGTCTAAGAAAGGCTGGATAGGCTTTTTTCACTGGAGCATAGAAGGTTGACAGGTGACCTGATAAAAGTTTATAAAATAATGAGGGGCATAGATAGAGTTAATGGTAGTATCTTTTCCCTAGGATGGGGGATTTCAAGATTGAGGGCACATTTTAAGGTGAGAGGAGAGAGATTTAAAAAAGACATGAGAGGCAAATCTTTTACACAGAGGGTGTTTCGCGTGTGGAATGAACTTCCTGAGGAAGTGGTGGATGCGGGTATAATTACAACATTTAAAAGTTATTTGGATAGATACATTAAAAGGAAAGGTTTGGAGGGATATGGGCCAGGAGCAGGCAGTTGGGACTAGTTTAGTTTGGGATTATGTTTGGCATGGACTGGTTGGACTGAAGCATCTGTTTCCATGCTGTGTGACTCTATGACTCTCTATAAATCGCATCTCCCATTGCACTGCTCTGTCGTGTATCCAGATCTGCCAAGTTAGCCACACAAAGCCAGTGGCTTTGTGTTTTCCATTCTCCAACTCACCGGATAGAAACGACACGTAATATGAAAGTCCGAGCGATCACCTGGTGACTCTAGCTCACCTCTTGTTCCCGTGGACTTCCATCTTGGATTCCAGCCACCAACATCTCCGTGGACATGTGCACGTTCTCCATGTTCAGTGACCGTATTCACTTCCCTGTCTTTGGGACTTGCATCGGATACGTACCAGCCTCACTACAACGTTAAGGCATATTTCCGATTCACTTACAAGGCAGCTCAGCACTTTAATGCTGCAATTTTGAGTGCACCAGCACTTTCATTGGCGCGCTACTGCGAGGACACTTTGCACATAATTCATCTGGTGGATTTGACCAAGGTGCATCGCAAGGACCTGTGTTTAGTCTCTGTGCTCACCCACTTTGTGACTACTTCAATGCTTGCCTTTGTCTTGCTTTGTCTTGCCTTTAGTGCCGACAAAAAGCCAGGCAGCTTATCATGGTTGTCAGCAGTGATCAGTCAAGGGGATGGACGTGTTGTTACAAGCACTGTACTATGCCAGTGTCATACTGCACCATGTAATAGCAGCGTAAGTGGCAAACACTGCATGTGCATTAACCGAATAGCCATGTCTCAAACTCTGTGCAGGGCAATTATCATTTTTATGTAACTGGCTGTTCCAAGGAGCCACTGGGGTCATGCTTGGGATCTGCGAAACATTGACTCACAAGTGAATCAAGGCTGTTACCAATGCAACTTGTGCCAAATCACACTGCTCCATCTTGTTTTGCTGTGATGCAGTCGATGCTGCATCCTGGCCAATAGGATTTGGCAACATAGCTGGCTCCCCCAGATGCAGGGCAGCATAGACTGCACAAACATTGCATTCGGGGGGCCACACATACCGCAATGCAGCTGACGTCATCAATAGAAAAGGATTCTATTTCTTCACTGTGCAAGGCATTCCTGTGATCATCAGTACCATATCTTAGAAGTCTGTGCCTGGACCCTGCAAGCTGCCATGATGCCTATATCCTTGAGAACTCCTATGTTCCTGGATTGTTTGAAGGACTGAATGCCTTACAACCATGGTTGCTGGGAGACAAGGGATACATTGTTTGTGACCACGGCTGTTGATTCTGTTATACAAGCCCCGACTGAGGCAGATGTTGATACAACGTAGCCTATTCTTTATCCAGTGTCATCATGGAACAAATGATAAAACTGCTGAAGGTGAGGTTCCAATGCTAAAACCAGTCGGGGTGGCCTTGCAGTATACTCCAGGTGAAGTGTGCCACATAATCCTAACATGCTGTGCTCTGCACAGTTGGATCAGGCAAAGTGAGATGTGATGGACTCTGAAGAGCTGGGGAAGCAGCAGCAGTCTTTTGAGGAGAAAGATGAGGACATTGAGCAGGAGGTACATCATTTTCTGCACTAGAACACTGCATCATCGGATGCAACAAGCCAGGCAGGATTTAATTAGCACGCAGTTCCAGTAATTGTGAGCTGAATGTAATGATCATTGATGTTAAACCTATTGGTGCCAGAAAGGCAAGAGTCCCTGTCTGTGCCCAGAGGAAAATGCGACTGGCATCTGTTTTTTTTTGTTGTCATTAAGTAAAAAATAACTGTTTTGAATAATTTGAAGATTGAGTGATGTGAAGATGGGGAAAGAGTAACGCTCAGAGAGGGTTGTAAGACGTGCTGAGACTAAAGACGTGTAAGGTATGTAGGTTCTTAATTAGCAACAGATGTACGAATATGTATTTATATGGGACAGCAAAGTGTTAGCCAGGCCACCCATGTGACTGGAGAAGGTTTTGTTTTGGTGTTGTCCCCCTATTACCTGCACAGTAAGGGGCAAATTTGACTGGCTGCATGGCTCGGCTTTAAAAATCTCACTGTTGCCAGGGATCCCACGATATTCCAGCAGTAGTGATAATTTCAATGATAGCAAGTGGGAGAGTAGAACAAGCAGGGCTCTATAGGAATATAGTACATAAGTAGTGAGATGAGTTTGAGAAGATAGCATGAGAAAACTCATAAGCCTCACAGAGAGGAACCCTCCATTGAAACTCCCCAAAATTCACACTGAGCTGATTTCTGGCAAAGTACGTTCTGTATTTATATTGAATCAATATTTTACCAGTTCTGAGGAAGGGTCACTGGACCCAAAATGTTAACTCTGATTTTTTCTTCACAGATGCTGCCAGACCTGCTGAGCTTGTCCAGCAACTTCTGTTTTTGTTCAATATTTTACCAGACTGATTCCTGAGATGGCATGATTGACATACGAAGAAAGATTGGGGTTGTGCTCACTGAAATTGAGAATAAAGTGGGGGATCTCATAAAACATTTAAAGTCCCGATGGGACTGCACAAGCTAGACGCGGGAAGAATGTTCCCTATGTTGGGGATACACAGAACTAGGGATCACAGTCTAGGAATAAGGGGTAAGTCATTCAGGACTGAGATGAGGAAGAATTTCTTCGCTAAGAGAGTTGTGAAATTGTGGAATTATCTCTGACAGAAAGCTGTTGGGGCCAGTTCATTAGATACATTCAAGAGGGAGCTGGACGTGGCCCTTGTAGCTAAAAGCATCAAGGAATATGGAGAGAAAGCGGGAATGGGATACTGAAATTGCACGATCAGCCACGATCATGTTAAATGGCGGTGCAGGCTCAAAGGGTCGAATGGCCTACTCCTGCACCTATTTTCTATGTTTCTATGGTTGGCTACTATACCCACCCAGAGTCAAAACTTTCTGCAAAGTTTTACCTGCTGATTGTTAATTCGGGAATTGTGAAACTGCTTCTTATATTGTAGGTCTTCAAACAATCCCGTTGACCATTTCAGCTCATGTGGGTACGTAATGGATTAGTTCCATTTCTTCATTTAGTTCATGTAAAATTATTTATTTATTCTGCAATATATATTTTTGAATCTTATCCCTTCCACATGTTATGATTTGCATTTTAATGGGATGTCTATTTAAATATCCTGAAGGTAAAGCACTTGTTGGTTTTTTGATGATGCATAGACACAAGTACCCTAATTCTTACAATCTTCCTCACTGCTCCTGGGTTAGGGAAAATAAAGCAAGAAATAAAGCAAGGCTTCTGCTCCTGTTTGCTATCCAGGGGTTCCTGTTGGACATGATCGAACCTGGCCTAGGCTGATGGTGCATTTCCATTATCAGTCTTCATTATTGAACCTCACTCGTAATGAAGAGCACTTGAATGAAACACAAGAGGCCTGTTAGTTAACATGAGGCTTTATTCAGCTGCAGTTAGTCTCTTGTAGTGGGTGGGGTGGAGGAGGAAAGTGAGTTGGAGAAGAAATAGCATTGAAAAAGAGAATTGACAGTGAACACATCTTTACTTAATTTCACTGCAGTGTGAAGTAAGTGCAAAGAAACAGATTCTTTGCAGTGACATCTTTGTCATCTCACATTGCATATGCAAAGGTCATAAGACTTGTTTCAGGCATGAATGCCCATGCAGGTGTATTTATGAATATGACCACTGTTGGTCTTCTGCTACGTAATGAACATTGTCCACCACATTGGACACTTAATGCTAGTTCATTTCTAGTAAGAATGAAGTCTTGAAAACAAATCCTGCAATTATATGGCTTTATTATAAAAGTATTATATCTCCATGTCAGGGTAGATCTTCTTACATACTTATGCTCAAAGATGCACAAGGCAATCAAGATCAAGGAAACTCAGCCATACATGTATTCACCAATTTTACTGTCACAGAAGTTACCTACTCCTTTACATTAATTTGTCAACCACTGCATCCAAGAACCTCTTCGATTATTATAATGGCTTAGTTCCAAGTGAAAAAAACCATTACTCTCCTGCAGTTACAATACTTCAAAATTGATGTAAAGTTAAACCCAGAACTGAATATGCAGCAGAAAACAGAATTGTAATTGTTACTTTCCTTGATGACATTATTTCTTTGAATGTAATTTTACAGTATCAATATGTCACAGTAAAAATTGACAGACTTCTGCAAATTTTGTGATCATGCTGTGTCTAATGTGTATGAACTTTAATTAGGTGGTTTTGAAACTTTATTCCTTTTTTCACTATGAAAATAACTTCTTATTGTGAGTTTGGCACATTCCTTTGGACCTGACTTGCTTCCGCTGAATTCTTATTTTCCTGTTGTGTGCTCGTTTTTACATTAAGTCAGTCAGATTGGCAGACAGATTTTTAATGAGTGAGAGAATCAAGGGTTAGAGGGAAAAGCAGGAAAGTGGAGTTGAGGATTATCAAATCAGCCATGATCAGTCTTGAATGGCAGAGCAGACCTGATGGGCTGAATAGCCTGCTTCTGCTCCTACAACTTCTGGTCATGTGGTTTTATGGTGGGAACGGTGTGTGTGAATTGACAGCAGTTAAGCTGGTACATGAATAAATGGAATTTCAGGTATAATTTCATGATTATGGCCTCACAGAAAATCCTCCTCACAGTAATCTGGGTTGCAAACGTCAGGTACGGAGGACAAAGATTTGGTGAACCATGGCTGCACCCTTATTAGGTTGCTTGGGATTTCTGGGATTTTCCTGGTAGGCACAGGTTAATTGGAACTGGATTAGGTGAAGTAGAATTTAAGTAAGTATTCCTGACCTACAATCTCATTTTCATCAATTTTTGCCTAGAGAAAACACTGTCAGAAGACAGTCTTGTGCTGAGGTTCTCCTGTGTCATTCCCTGACCAAGCGTATGAGAGTGGATGCTGGAAATCAGAAACAATGAGTGCACTTTGCTGTTTAGCATCAGTGGGTTTAGGGTGAGGGTTGTGGTGGATGCATGACAATTGAAATTAGTGTCTTGCTATGCTCCTTTAAAAAAAAAAATCAGTTTTGTCTCTGTATAAAGTCACAAAGTGTTTAATGCACCAAACCTCCCAAAATCACTCGGGACATCTGAAAAATGACGTATATTCACACAATGTTCTGTTAAGCTTGAGGAATTCTTCTCATGTAATCCTTTCCTTGGTATCAAACCACTTCAGGCTTTCTTGAAACCATGTCTCTATTTTCCTTGCTTCCATTCTGTTTCTAACTTTAATCTGGTTGCCAAGATCCTGAATAAATTCATTGTGTTAAAATTTCCTTTAATGAACTTTTGCCTTGGGCGCATAAGTGATCTCCTGTGACTATCATCATTCTTAATTGAATCTGCATTGGTAGTTAGGGCAGTGCCAATCCCCTTATCTTATTTGAGACTATATTATAGTGACTCCTGGTTTGCCCCATCTGCATCACAGCTTCTTTTTATTTTCATTTTTCTATTTTATTGCAGTGTTTGAATGCTGAAATTGTTTTACCATGATTTATTTATTAATATTTTAAGAATTGGCAACATGTACAGTTGGGACTTTGTGTATGCAAAGTTACTCTGTAAAGTTTCTATAAATATCAACTGTTTCTTTCATTATTCATCCATGGAATGTACATTGCTGGCTATGCCAGAATTTTTTGTCCATCCCTAATTAACCTTGGGATGGTGAGGGAAGATACCATTCGTATGTCTAGATGGTGAGCTCTAGGATTTTAACCTCAGAGTGGTGTGTGACTTGGAAAAGAACTACTGGTTGATGGTATTCCCATGCATCTGCTGCCCTTGTCCTTCTAGAGGTTATGTCTTTGGCAAATAGTTTCAAAGGAGCCATGGTGAATTACTAGAATCTGTCTTGTACGTGGTACACACTGTGCCCACTGTGCATCAGTTGTGGAGGGAATCAATGTTGAAGGTGGTAGGTGAGTTACTAATCAAGTGTACAGCTTTGTCCTGGATGGTTTTAAGATTGTTGTTGGAACTGCCCTCAAATTTCTTGAGCTTTGGAGATGCTGGTCAGTTTTGGGAAGCCAGGAATTGAGTTGCTGTCTGTCGACCTGCTAGCCACTGACCTGTTCTTGTATCCCTAGTGTTTATACGGCTAGTCCAGTTCAGGCTCCGGTTCATGGTAACCCCAGAATATTGATGGTGATGTATTCAGCAATGTTAAAACCATTGAATATCAAGGGGTGATGATTAGATTCTCCTTTGTTGGAGATGATCATTTCCTGGCATTTTGTGCACTGCAAGTTACTTTCCACATATCAGCCCACGCCTGGATGTTTTCCAGGTCTTTCTGCATATGAATACAGACTGCTTCAGTATCTGAAGAGTTGAGTGATGTTGAATATTGTGTAATAATCAAATAACATCCCCACTTCTGACCTTATGATTGAAGAAAGATCATTGATGAAGCAGCTGAAGATGGTTTGGCCTAGGACACTACCCTGAGGAACTCCTGCAGTGATGTACTGGGACTAAGATAATTGACCTCCAACAACCACAATCATCATCCTTTTGTGCTGGGGGTGACAGTAGAGAATTTCCCCCAGTTTCCATTGAATCCAGTTTTGCTGGGGCAGCTTGTTGCCACGCTCAGTCAAATGCTGTATTGCTGTTAAGGGAAGTCACTCTCACCATACCTCTTGAGTTCAGATCTTTTCCCGTGCTTGGACAAAGGTTGTAATGAGGTTAAGAGTTGAGGGGCCCTGGCAGAATTCAACTGAGCATTAGTGAGCCGGTTCTGAAAAAGGGTCACCGGACCCAAAACATTAACTCTGCATTCTCTATTAACAGATGCTACCAGACCTGCTGAGCCAGCAACTCCTGTCTTTGTGTCTGATTTCCTGCATCCACAGTTCTTTCTGTTTTTTTTTGATCAGCGAGCAGGTTATTGCTGAGCAATTGCCTCTTGATTTCACCATAACTGCAGTGGATTCAGGGAAGTGACGGGGCACCTCCTGTCATCCTCTCATCTGATTAAATGTCCTGCTGGCATCTAACAGGCCACAAAAGAAAGCTTTAGATTCTAGCTAACAGTTCTGTAATGGGCAGTGTGGGTAGTTTTGGCATATGACCAGTCTATAAACCTTAATGGTGTCAGGAAAGTGGTACCTTTATGAGATCATTTGTTATTGTTGAAAACAACTAGAAAGAATGTTTGCCTCTGGGAGTGTTAAACACCTTTGTTCTGATTTGCGGTTTTGACCATTTTGTGTATATTGTAAAATGTATATTGTGCAAACCAAATGTTGTAACTTTAAAGTAACAGTAGAGGTAGGAACATAAGCTGCAGCAGTTAGTTGGTTTTATAGTATTTGATTGACAGAGTTTCTTAAAAATGTTTAACCATAGACCAACATGGAAATGTTCCACAGAAACTTTCATTGAGGGGTTTGAACAACAGTCTGGCTCTGGCAGTACAAATAGACTGTGTCACTTGAGTTTTAAACTATATTGCAAGGCCATGTTAGATCAAGCTTAAAGCACGTAGGTTCCAGTTTCCTCTTCTGAATGCATTATTATTAATGGACCGGAAAGCAATAAAAAAAATTTGTGAATCTCCTTCATATTTTTATGATACCAAGCACTGCTGCACAACTGAACACACATATACTTTGGACTAAGGTTAGAAAGAAGGCCAAAGCAAGGTGGTCTAATAATTCCAAATATATTTTCAGATTTAATGAAGTGTTACAAATTAAGTATTTTGAAACTGATCTAAAGATTGATTCACAAATGAAAGTATCTTTTTCTACAGTTTGTCAAAGAAGAAAAATATAAATATCAGCTTAAATTAATTCAAAATGAATAAAAGTTCACTCGGGGTGAGGTGGAAGGGATTGTGTTTGAGAATATTTTCTGACATTTTTGACTGTAATAAAAACAGAAAATGCTAGAAACGCATTTCATTTGTGACATGTCATCTGATGAAAAGCTACACTATTTTTCTCTCATAAATGCTGCCTGGCCTGCTGAGTACTTCCAGACTTTTTGTTCTTATTTCAGATTTCCAGCATCCTTAATATTTCACTTTTGCATTACTATATTTGCTTATCAGCATCATGATACCAGTGGCTGCTGAATATATTTAGCTGAAAAGAAAGGTTTCCTTTTGCTTTAAAAGTTACTCCCTTAAACAATGAGAAACTAAGTTTTCTTTGAAGGTACCATCTCTGAAATTTAGAGTTCAGTTGTATTTTTGATTGACTGATCAATATCTAGCTTGGACCTATATTAGAAAACATTTCTCTTTCCCAAAACCTGTATATTGCATTGATTGAAGAAACAATTTTTTAAGTCATTGAAGACTCACTAAACATAATACTTTCTAAACACAAGCAATAATTTAGGAAGTGCTGCTTATTTACTGTTGCATTGTGTTTTAAAAGCCTACGATTAGACAAAGGGAAATCTTTTGGGTGTTGACAGTTAGCTTGTGATAGTAAATGCATACGAAAGGCTGAAAAGGAGATAGCAATATGGCAGCTGTGAAAAGCGTTTTTTCTAAAAGTCATGCATCAATTTGCTGGAGTTCAAAACTGAAAGGTTGCAACTACAGCCAAGAGTGAAGTATCAGAACCAAAACTAAAAGCTACAAATCTGTACTGAAGTACAGTGGGTATTCTACCTTTTGACTCTATTTATCTTTTAGAAAAGAATAGCTGTTGACAAAAAGTCCAGGACACAATGTTTTAGAAAATAGCTCTTGGCCTACTTCCAAATCCCACTAACAACAGATATCCCTTTAGACATAGAAGTGAATTAAATTGAATCTGAGCTGCAAGATAGTCTGAATGTCAATCTTGTACAGCAAACTACATCAAATGATAACTAGCCAAACAACTCAAGAAGATCATCATTAACAGGTGGCCTGAACAGATTCAGCAGGTCCCCGAGTTCGCACATACACTTCGACATTTCAGAGATGAACCAGGGCACTCGAATAGTATCCTCAAGGGCAAGCAAGTTATAATTGCACGGTCTCAACATCAAGACATGTTAGACCATATATACTTGGTCATATGAGTGCAGGAAAAAAAGGGATTGACTGGTGAATCCACATTTTGGCACAGAATAATACGAATGTCAATCAACTAACCAAGTAATGTGAGATATATCAATTGCATCAGCTTCAACAATCAAGAGAATTTCTGGTGTGGTTCATGATTATGACTGATATTTTCCAAGTCTGTGGGCATGATTGTGTTCTGTCGACCGAACCTTTCAACAAATTCTCTTCTGTGTGTCAAATCAAGGGTAACACTAGTGTGACAATTGCTGATACATTGACTGCCATATTCACTGATATTGGTGTACCTTAACATATTGTGTCCTTCAATGGCCCCACTATATGACAGCAAGCATCAAGAAACATTCAGGAAAGGGGGTGTTCAACATATCACCTCATCCTCACTACTTTCAGCCCAACTGTGTGCAGTTTATACACTCTATGTCTGAGATGATCACATCTGCAGGAAGTCAGCACAAGCTTGAGCTCTAAAAGTCAGAGCTCAAGTCATGACAGATGTCACTGTTGTTTATGCAAGAGGCAGGGGACTATGTAGATAGAATGTTTAGGGAGGTGGTCACATCACAGCTCAGCGGTATGCAGGCAGATAAGCAAAGGGTGACTGCCAGAGAACCTGGCAGGTATTGTGAGAGTAGCCTGAGATGATATCTGTTGCATATCAGTTCTTCAATTTGGTCAGGGTCATCACACCTCAGAGGAGTGCAGTCAGAGCCCATTCGGTGGCACCAATGACTCAGCCATACAGGAAGGGAGGAAGAAGAGTGGAAGACAAGCACTGACGGGGATTGTTTATTTAGGAAAACAATCAGGTGTTTCAGTGGTCACAAACATGACTCCACGATAATATGTTGCTTCCTTGATGCCAGGGTCAAGGATGTCACAGAATGGCTGCAGGACATTGTTTTGGAGGAGGGTGAACGGTCAGAGGTCATGATCCATTTCCGTAGCGGTGATCTAGATAGGAAGTGAAATGAGGTCCTGAAAGCGGATTTCCGGGAGCTGAGAATAAGTATGAATAGCAGGAATTCCAGGACTTCTCCAGTCCTAAGTGGTCGTGAGAATGAAAACAAGATAATTGAACACACGACTGGAAAATTGGTATAGAAGGGAAGTCAAGAAATTTTGAAGGTGTTGGGACCAATTCTGAGGCAATTGGGGCCTGTACGATAAAACAAGGAACTGCGGATGCTGGAGATCTAAAATAAAAACAGAAATTGCTGGCAAAACTCAACAGGTCCGGAAGCATCTGTGGGGAGAAAGCAAAATTTAACATTTCTAGTCCAGCTTGAAAGAAGTAGCAATGGAGATAGTGGATGCTTTGGTGGTTATCTTTCATAATTCTGGAAGGTTTCTGCTGCCTGAAGGATAATAAATGTAATCTAATGTAATCTCATTCTTTAAGAAAGGAGCCAAGAGGAAGAGTGGAGAACTATAAACCTGTCAGACTGATGTCTGTAGTAAGGAATATTTTAGAATCGATTATTAATGATATGATAACAGAAGATTTAGAAAATAATTGCAAAATTGGGCAGAATCACCATGGATTTATGAAAGAAAGATCATGCTTGACAAACTTGTTGGAGCTTTTCAAGGATGTTACTTGGACCATAGATGGAGTATCAATGCATGTGGTGTATTTAGATTTTCAGAAGGCTTTGCATGAGGCTTGTAAATAAAATTGGAGTGTATGGGATTGTGGTAATGTATTAGTTTTGGATTGAGAATTCTTTAATAGGTAGAAAGTGAAGAATATCATTCTCAGGATAGCAGGCTGTTAGTAGTGGGGTACTGCAAATGTCAGTGCTTGGTCAACAACTGTTTACAATCTATGTGGGGATCAATTGTAACATTTCCTAATTTGCTGATGACACCAAATTGTTTGGAATCTAAATTGAGAAGAGAGTACAAGAAGGCTTCAAGAGAACTTGGATGGACTATAATGTGAAGTTATTTGCTTTTGTGGGAGAAACAGAAAGGCAGAATATTTCTTAAGTAGTGAGAAGTTGAGAAGTTTGGGTGTCCAAACGGAACTGTGCACCTTTGTATGTCATTCATTTAAAAGCTCACGTGTAGGTGCAGCAAGCAATTATCAAGGTAAATGGAATGAGGGCAGAAGTGAAGATGTCTTGCTGTAGTGTGTAGAGCCTCAGTGAGAGATCAGTCAGCGTATTCTACACAGACTTATTTAAGAAACGATATACTTTCCATAGAGCGAGTGCAATGCAGGTTCATTAGATTAATTCTTGGTATGGCAGAATTGCCCTACAAGGAGAGATTGAGGAACTGAGTCTGTTTTCCCCAGAATTCCAAAGAATGAGAGGTGATCTCATTGAAATCTGCAAAATACTTATAGGGCGTGACAGCGTGGATATAGATAGTAAGCTTCCCTTGGCCTGAACTCTAGAACTAGGGAACGTAATTTCTTCAGGTAGAGGATGGTGAATTGTTGGAATTCTGTACCCCAGTGGGCTGTGAACAGGTTCAAGACAGAAATGACTTGAAGGGATATTGAAGTAATGCAAGGAAGTGGCATTGATCACCCATGATCGAAAATGATGGGGCAGGCTTAATAAGATTAACAGGTTAATCCTGTTCATATGTCTTTGTACTGATGTACTATGCTCTTTCCTAGTTCTGGGATAGGGATATTCATTGGAACCCTTTCCTCTAGAGAGTTGTTTAATTTTCAATCACCATTCAAAACTCAATGTGGCAGGACTGCAGAACTTTGATCTAACTAATTCATTTTAAGGGACATGAACCTGGAGCTCACCAACATTGAAACACAGACTGTGAATAACACTCCTGTTGTAGATTTGAGACCCACAAATCCATGTAACCATCTAGTCAGTTGTGGTACAAATACAACTTAATGAGACTGTGATATTGCATAGTTCTGTTAAGCCATGCTAATTCTTTAGTGTGAATGTAGTCCTGTGCTGTAGCTTCACCAGGATGACATCTCATTTTTTTTGTATGCCTCGTGTTGTTCCTGACATACTGTCTTACACTCCTCACTGTACCAGGGTTTATCCCCTCGTTTGATGGCGATGGTAGAGCGAAGGATGTGCCAGAGGTTATAAGCTTGTTATAAAGGAGAGTGTAATCATTCACTGAATCATAATGGTACTCCAAAAAGTTCATGCTGAATTTACATTGGCTCCACTCAACCTGAAGATGTCACAGAGTCTTTGAATGGAGACAATTGTCTTCCTTGGTAGCCTTCAGAGAGAGGCATTTTCGGAAGAGTCCTAGAAATTATGTCTGACTAGTAATATAAATTTTTGTTATTGCTATCTTGAAATAAAACATCTGGTAAACTAAGACGTGCCTTTTTTATTTAGATTCACCAGTGATCTATCTTCTGCCATAGATTAGATTGGTCATTATATACACTATAAGCAAATGAGGATTGATGATAGTGAACAACCTCAACCACCCCTAGCCCAGTGCTACGTACTGTCTTCCATGGCAAATACCACAATCACCATGTCAGAATATGATCGATTTTATAGTTTATGTGATTGTGGTGACTATTCATTACTTTTTACTTCGGGGAATGGCTAAGGTAGGCACTGTTGTAAAATACAGTCCGTCAATGTTATTGATCATTCATCCTTTATCATTAATGACTTTAATTTAAAAAATAATTTAAAAAGCATAAAATTATATGCTAATTTGGTGTTAGAGGATATCCTATGATGACTGAAATCCATTCTTGTAAGGAGTGATATTGCTTCTCTATACTCAGAATGGCTACATTATAAATCTGTTCAGAAAGGAAAGCTTTATGATTTTGTCATATATAACATGCCAGGAAATATTCTGTTATGACTTACACTGGCTGAATCATGAACGCCTAGTAATCACTCCCAGGTGCTTGCTACGATCCATATAATCTTCTGCAGATAAGCTGGTGTTTGCAATCTATAGCATACACTGTTTTGGCTAAAGTAATGCTTATAGTACCATTTGCTGGAACTCACTAGATTGTTAATTACACAGTTAATTGCTATATTTGAGGAGTAATAAAATGTTTATTTTCAAAAATATGTCTGCACCATATCTTCGTAATGGCCTTGTTAAAATTTGGGCCAAAACAACATTTCCAGTTCAATATTTATTTAAGCAACGTTGACTAGTTTGCATTGTACTTAATAAGTACTGCAGTAAACTGAAGAACTTATAATATCAGTCCATCACCTCTGAGTACCAAGTCTGCTCTTCATGCTTGGCTGCACCTACTGTCATAATCACTCTCCAGGGGCTCAGAGAACAGTCCTGATTTCCATATCATTTTCATTTTCTTTTCCATTATGTGGGCTGAAGTTGGCATGAGTTAAATTAAATGAACTGCATCATTGCGAGTTTTCTACTTATCTGTGTTGATAAAAATGTCAAAAAGCCACATAATATAATTGGAACTGACAGTTTATCTTAAAATAATTGAGCTGTTGTGTTCTCATCAGGTACTGCATGCTATTAACATTTTATTTTATAATTTAATGATAAGGACAATCAGAATATACTTTTTTTTAACATCACCTGAATCTTTGCCTTTTTGAGGAAAATATTGATGTGACTTTTCTGCATATCTAAGCAAATTAGTCAAACTTGATTACATAATTGAATTAAATGTAGTGATAATTTTTTTATCTCACCTCATGCTTGGGTCATGGTCATGAATGTTTGTGCATTGATCCAGTACAAATATCAACACAATATACATATAGATGAGTTCTTTGATATATTGCTGATTGCTTTCATACAGTTGGAAATGTATTGGCTCCACGAAATATTCTTGCTGTCGGTCTAAAAATAATTCAGGTTCATTGTCATGATCTTGATGCAGTATCTTCAGTAATAGCCCCTAGTCTGATTTGTAAGAGCAGCTTGACATGCTGTCTGTGAAATGAAATTCACTAATATTGAATTGCACTGTTGCAAATGACGTTTTTTTTATTACCGCAAAGAAATATGTTGATTTTCTATTCAAACAGTGGGAGAAATCCCAAGAATAATCAAATTTATATGACACAACAGCTTTATCTTAGGATGATATATTCACATCACTGAATGGAACAACAATTAATTGCATTATGGTGGCGCTATATGGTAGAAACATTACATAATTAATTTTTCACACTGTTACCACAGAAGAATTTTCAAATGTGGATTGACTACTCTGGGATGACACGTGGCCAGGAAATTGTAAATGAAGGTCAATTAATGTCGGCACACACAGCAGCTTCATAATTCCTGTGACATAACTCAGATCAGCAGAAACACCGGGGTACACTGTGGCCAGTGATGATTGGAAGACCAGAGAACCGCAGATGAAACAGAGAGGATTTTAGTGCCCCAAAAATTACATATTTAGAAGCAATGAGATCACTTTTACTGAAAAGAAAAGATTAAGAAGATTAAACACGTTTGAGAAATTTGGATACATTAACACACAAATAGGAGGAAACCATTTAGTTCCTTCAAACCTGTTTCATCACTCAATTACATTATGGCTGAACTAAATACAACTGAGGAACTTCCCCTATTTCCATTTCCATACCCCTTTTAAGGTAAAGATTAATATTCCATTAGCCGTTTTGATTGCATTTCTCAACCAATGCCTAACTTGTGATTTGGGTACAGGGGTAACTAAATCTCTTTCTTGCTCCACAACTCCCTTTCTTTCAACATTTAGAGAAAAGGTATTTGGATTGACCTTTCTCATGTATGAAGTGGATGACCTCTTATCTCCACACACTGAACAAGATCTGTCACCTTTTCTCTGCAGTTGATTTATTGCTCTTAGTTCCTTTTTTTAGATTCTTGTTGCCATCTGTGCAATGTATCTTTAACTTAGTTCTGCAAACTTGAATACACAATTTTCTATTAGTTCAACTAAGTCATTAACACATTCAGTGAAAGCCTGAGTACTCATCTTTAGGGAACACCATTTTTTGTATTCCACCAATCAGAAAATGAGCCGTAATCTGGCCCACATTTAGACCAGGATTTTAGTGTTTTCATGCCAAATCCAGAATTTGGAGATCTTCCCGGAGAGAAACCTGCAGCCTACCTTGGCCATAAAGCCCACGATCTTCCATCAATCAGGCAGCTGATTGGTTGCTTGTTGGCTTTTTGTTAGAATTACGATCTTGTTGTAGAAGCTCCCAGTGAACTGAAGCTGCCAGTTAGAGTTCAGTATCTCTAGAACTTGGCACTTCCTGGACACCTAGATGGAAGGTTATTGCGGAGAAAGGTAGTTGTAGTGGTTATTAATGAGGTTAGCCAGGTGAACCTCATAGATTATGAGTTCCCTGATTGGGGCTGTCAGTCTGGTCAGGAATCCAATCAGGAAGCCCTGGCTGACAGATAAGAACAGGAGTGACAGACACCCTTTTCATTCTGAGAGCCGGCTCTGAGGGAGCTGAATCAGTGTCAAGGGCTCTCCATGCATAAATAAAATGTGACTTGGTGATGGGATACCAGCCTCTGTGGAGTTATTACAGTAGGTATTATTTGGTTGTCTGTTGGGGTTTTGTGGTTGGAGCTCACAGAGAAGAGGACAGGGCGTCAGGAACGATAACAGGGATTAGTTCTAAGAGGCAGCCTAATATCCTGGTACTTGATCCTTGATTCTAGATTTCCTGACCTTAGTTATGAGGCTACTATACAGTAGGTTATTGAAATCTTCTTGGAAATGCAATGATAGTACTTCTGCATTATCCTTATCAAAATTTCTGATAATTTTTCAAAGAGTTAAGTTACCCAGAGTTAGCTTTGATCATGACAATGATACTATATTACACCTCTGAAACTGACAATAACATCTGGAGTATCACATGTGCAGTTGCTTGGTACTGAAATACAATACATTGGAAATTACTGAATTCATGAGAAATGCCACTTTTGCATTCGTAGTCATTCTGTGGAAAGTCTTGAAAACGCCCGATCTTGTTGACTAAGATATAATTGTTATTTTAAACAGAGTACTAAGTTCATAATTACTGCTAAACATCACACTGTTCTGAAAGGATTATGTTACATTTTTTATGTATCACATTTCTACATGATCATAAGATTTTCACTTATTTTTAAATTGCCTTATGATTTTATTTCCGCTTCTACCCTAATCCCATGTGTAAGTTCCGATCAGTTATTTTTCCATTTGTAACATGAAAACATTAAAAGTTGTTATTGGCTGATTAGCCAGCTTGATGGCATTACTGAAATCCACAGAATCCTATTGAGTCCACACTGACCCTCCAAAGAGTATTGACACATGCAGATCCAGAGCCTACCTTATCACTGTAACCCTACATAATCCATGGCTAACCCACCTACCTTGCAAATCCCTGAATACTTGAGCATAACCTGCATGTTTTTGGACTGTGGGAGGCAACTGGAGCACCCAGAGGAAACTCGCAGGGAAAATGTGCAAATTCCACACAGTCAGTTGCCTGAGGGTGGAATTGAACCCAGGACCCTGGTGCTGTGAGGCAGTAGTGCTAACCATTGAGCTACTGTGCTGCCCATTTTGAAGATCCCCAGAAACAAACCAGGTAAAAAGCAAGTCTGTGCCGCAGAGATCACTAGGTGACCACAGGCAGCTATCTTAGAGGTGAGCAGTGAGCACTGTAGCTGCGTTGCTTGCCAGCCTAGTAAATTTAATCAGACATGACCATCCAGTCTGCAGTGTGGGCTCGCTGCTCACTATTGTACTTTCACTTTCTAGATGCTTTCTGATTATACATTGCCGTAGGATTCCATTACTTTTAAGACCACTAACATTAAGCTGATTGATCTATACAATAGGTTGGCCTTGTTCTTGCTCTCTTTTTGTATGTAGGAATCACATTGCTTATCCATTTGGTTGCTTGAATGGGTGATTTGCAATGTAAAGTGACCCCAGAAACAGAGGTTTGATTCCCATACTGGCTGACGTCACAATGAAGGCCCTGCCTTCTCAACCTTGCCCCTTGTCTGAGGTCTGGTGACCGTCACGTTAAACTCACAAGTATTCATCTCTCTGTCATGAGAGAATAGCCTGAGGCCCTTTGGGACTATGGGGACTTTGACTTCACTTATTGTTTATGCAAGCTTAAGTGTAGAATCAGCACCCATGCTTCCTGAATGTCAACAAAGACCACATTGACTCTAAAGTGGTTTGCAGTATTTTACCCCACATCTTTATTTCCTATTTCATTTTGCAACATCTCATACCAGTGATTATTTTAAAGATTCAATTATTGACAACAGTTGGACATTTTAACCTTAAAATGACATGTCAGATAGCATGTAGGTCTACTTCAGCAACAGAATCATTATGGCTTGCTTCACAGCAGTGCTTGAACAGTCCTCTATTGGCCTGCCAGGTTCTTACTGGAGCAAGCATTTTTAACAATACAAATACTATAGGCATGAAAATCAACGGCAGAGTGTCAACAAGTACTGTTTTCAATCAATTTTAATCTTTTTTTCTGTATTCAAGCTGTGTAGGTAATGGTTTGATATACTTGCAATTTTTTATGATTCCAAGCCACAATTCTTTAACATGAGTTTTATGTCTTTAGCTATACAGGTGATTTTATTTAAAATGTGTTTACAAAAGACAACAGTTCATGAAGTAGATTCATGTCATGATTCATAAAGGACTCACTGAGCTGTTCATGTTGTCATAAATATATTTGGTTAAAGAAGGTGACGAACCAGAAAATGTTGTAAAATTCCTGCAAGTGCGGAAAGTAGAAATTCAAATAACATGACCATTTTTACAGTTGACAAATGTTTCAGTGTAAATTTTTATTTGAAAGTTTTCCCTGTTACTATGATAGAATTAACTAACTAATGTATTAGACTATAACTAGCATACAGTTGAGTGAATTTTGGAAGGTAGTATGTATGTTGTGTAATGTTCCAATGGTGTTTGCTCATCACTCCACTATAGATGGAAATGGCTAGAGATAATCAATAATGTTTTACAAAATTGCCATGCGCAGTTGTCAGGTTGCTTCATTTTGATGTTTCTTCTATACTACTGCATTACTTGGTTCAGACCTATTGGCTTTCCTGTAACTTTATGCCAAATCTAAAACAGTGTAGCGTAACATCATGCGTCTGTACATCACCTGTTTGAGCGTGATCTGCTAAGTTTAAAGATACTATACATTGATTAAAACCAAGCTGTTAACCTTGCTTTTTGGTCAAAATCTGTTTTCCTGTATCAGCGGATTAAGGGGAGTGTCTAATAGGAGTGTAAAATGATATTTGGCTGATTGACTGGTTGCCATTAAATGAACATCATCTCTAGAATGAATACAGTGAATCAAATCATACTATTACACTGATTGGCAATAATGAACAGAGACACTAATTGAAAGAAGTGACTTAATTACTGAAGAACATATATTGAATGGTGAAAGTTCATATTGCTAAAACAAATGTAATCACAGTTTACAGTTCTTCACAAGCCAGCATACTATTAAATACTGAAGAGCAAAACAGTAAACTGCTCCAACTGTTAATAGTTATACCACATATTGCAACATTTTTTTTTATCAGAGAGCAGATTTTATTTCTCAAAGCACAAATACATCATTCTGTTCACAAGATGATAAGCTGTTTATCGATGGTAAAGGCAGTCGGGGCCATCTTAAATCATCCAACCAGGGAGTGTTGGCTCACCCCAGCCCTCTCCCTGCAAATCTAATTTTTTTTTAATGCATCCAGGGCCTTTGCCAAATTTCAAAGTCCGATTTCTGTCTTAACTACACTACAAGAAGAATATCTTTCATATATTACTTCTAAATCAGATTTTTATTAGTTTTAGCTGGTTTCAATTTCTGGCTTGAAGTCATTTTCCAAGATAACCTACTATATGTTGGAGTAGGTGGTTGTGTAGTGCTAATGTGACTGGACTAGTAATCCATAGCCCTCGGGGATAATGTTTTGGAGACAGGGGATTGAATTCTACCATGGAAGATAGTGAAATGTTAATTCAGCCAAAAAAAAATCTGGTATTCAAAACGGATCTATTGACCTTACTGAGCCTGGCCTACATGTGGCTCCAGATTCCACAGCAATGTAGTTTACTCTTAGCTTCCCTCTGAAATGGCTTAGGTGGTCAATTAGTAAGCAGGGAACAAATACAGGCCTTGCCAGCAATGTCCACATCCCATTCAAGAAGGAACAAATATTGCTGATAATTTTATTTCCCTCAATAATATCAGTAATTACAGATGCATCCTCCCAAGGAGGAAATGCTCAGGTTTTTGCTATCTTTTCTGAGAACTAAATTTCCAGCAGAGGCTATGTCCTGGATGGTATCAAGCTTCTTGAGTACTAAAGTGTTCAACTCTTAAGTATTGGCTCCTGTTATCTTTGGTACACTCCTCGACATTTCCATGTCCTCATATTATAGTGCTGAATCAGCAATAGAAATGCTTCCTTATCTGTGACAATGATCTTACTATGTATTGGAAATTTAACATAATCTGATCTTTGAGTTCAGTTCTACTTTTCTGCTTAATCCCCGTATCACTTGATATTTTGAGTCCAAATCTATATGTCAGCTTTCAATGTATCTAATAATCTCAGCACTCTGGAGTGAAGAATTCCCAAGATTTACAACTCTCTGAACAAAGAACTTTCACGTCATTTCAGTCTGGAATGTTCATTCCTTAACATTAAACCTTAAGCTTAGTTCTAGACACTCTAGATAGGAGAAACTTTCTTCAGCAACTACCTTGCCAAACCCTTACACAATCCTTGACATGTCACTGAAATCACCTCTCATTTTTCTAAACTCCAGAGAGTATAGGGCTACAGAGTCATAGAGTCCATGAAGGATAGTTTCCTCAAAACACTCCTCCAACATAACCATCTCATCTCAGGAATCTATCCAGTGAATTTTATTCCATGCCTTCTGTAGCAAGTGCATGTTTCACCTGAAATAAAGCCAGAACTTTATGCAGTACATGGAGGGTGTCTCATCAAAGCCCTGTATAATTGCAGCGATATGTGTAGACCTTCTCAGCAATATGAATAATTTCACATTTCACCACACTCTATTCCATCTCCAAATTTCTCGTTCACTCACTTAAATGGCCCGTATCTCTCTTCAGGCCCTTCCTTGATCCAAATCTTCATGGTAATGCCAGAAGTGGCTGCAAATCAAATATCCAGCACCTCCTCCTGCCCTGTGTGATGTTTCAGAGTGAAAAGAATGGGGCCAGATCTCGTTTTATGCATCTTTGCTTTACAGTGGCATAGCTGCCTCCCAAGGGAAGTGGGTTCTTTTTTTGTAGCTTTTTCGTGTGAAGCCTAAATTGTGCAAATTGTTGTCATCTGAAGGGATGCCTGAGACCTAATGAAACAAAGGAAAAGGTGATGGATATCTTAGTTAAAAGTTCATTGGATTTAAATGGGTTTTATAAATACAAGGAGCTAGTCATCAGTAGGGTGTGTGAGTTCTATGGAAGTATGATTAACTAAAGCTCTTGCTAATGATGTAGACTTGGACTCTGTTTAAATACAGTTATCTTCTCGTGTATAACGTAGATCAGACCTAATAAGAACATGTCTGAGCTTAGAATTTTTTTTTAGATCTTTAGACTATCTCTTTGGAGAGGTAATCTATCTCTTTGGATCTGGTTCCAAGGCTCCATTGGAAAAGAATGTGCTCCAGCGCGGTAAGGTGGGTTTTGTGGAGGCCAGGTGCCCTTTAGAGTAAGTCAGCTGTCTTTTTAGGGAGTGAAGGTGATTTTCAGAATGATTAAAATTAGACATGAATATGCATGAAATGTGTATTTACTGATCAATATCAAGCTCATTGGAAATGTCAACAGACCAGTCAACATCAACTGTCAAAATAGTCAGATGCACCTGTCGAGAGGACTGTCAAAATTATCAAGACGACCTATCAAAGATAATAGTTATGTATCAAAAGAACCTATCAAAGGGATCTGTCAATGAAATCTGTGTAAGCATGTCAAGGATCTGTCAAATTGACTGAGTAAAAGTATCAAGATGACCTGCCAAAGGGAGCTCTCAAGTGGACTTATCAGAATTGTTGAGGAGCTGTCAAGCTATAATAGCATTTAAAAGTCCAGATCTTTAAATCTTTTACAAAAAATGTCTCTGCGGTCTTTAAAAAAAAGACAATTGCTTGCCATTTTACTGGATCTGTTGACATAAGCACAGGGTTCTCATGATTGGTTTAGAACTGCATGACTGATTTCACAACTTTTTATTATCAAATAAAAACCGTAAGAACTGCAGATGCTGTAAATCAGGAGCAAAAACGGAAGTTGCTGGAAAAGCTCAGCAGGTCTGGCAGCATCTGCAAAAAAAGAATTCTGTGGAAGGTTCACCGGACCGAAAGTTAACTCTGATTTTTCTTCAGAGAAGTTACCAGACCTGCTGACCTTTTCCAGCAACTTCTGTTTTTGATCCAATATCAAAGCAGGATGTCTGCCCGTTCACAGTTTGATTGACAGTGACAAGTGGCGATGGACTCTTTGATGTGGAATTGTGAATTCTAGTGCTTGTTTATAAGGGATTATGCACTTGAATGAAATGCTTATTATAAGGGTTTATTTATTTTAAGAAATGCAAATATAGTAAATCGGGTTTTATGAATGAGTTTTTTTTTCATGATTGTTATGTCTGCGATAGACACTTAAAAATTAAATAGAACTTTATTTCATCCCTGCTTTGTGAGCGACCTGAAGCATGCCCATAGTGAATACTAGCTGAATTAGCATGGTGGGTGTAAGGACAAACCATTGTGGGTAGGGCATGAATTGACTTAAGTTGACAATGTTGGCATGGGGTCTGTAAGGAGCAAGAGGGGAGGATCGAGGGAAATTGTTTTGATGTGAAGCATGTGAGGGTCATGGCATGGGTAGAGTTTCATATGTTGTCATGGAGGGTATGATGGAGTGTGAGGGGATGAGTGGGTGGGCATGAGTTGGCACTATTAATTCAATTTAATGACCAAATTCCTTAATTCCAAGACCCTTTTTTTGTGAAAACAAAAGCCGAAAATATTTAATAAGAGTCACACCTATGTTACCCCTTTTACTCTTTAATTGGCCCTGCTTAGATATTTTGTTCCTTTACTTTTATCCTTCCCCTCCAAAAGCTACACTGTTGTGTCTCCTTCCCTTTAACTTTATAAATTTCTCATCAGTTCCCCAGCTTATCTTTTTTTAGCCCAAACTTGATCTAAAACACTAATTATATGTTTTGCCAGGAATAAATATTACTGTCTGTACCTTTAGTAATGGAACACTGTTACATTGTTTTGCTGTAACTTAGCTGGCTTTTTCTGGTTTTAATTTTACTGGCACCAGCTGCATCTGTGCATGGTAAATATTAATGTATTTTAAAGACTGTTTCCACAGTCAACCTCTTCCTTTATTCATTTTCATGTTTTTTTTGTAAGGTAGCTTGACATCATTCAATACTCGGAGGTTAGATGCATTAGTATTTATCATTTTTCCTGCACAGTGCTGCCTGGAAAATTAATCAAGAGTGCAGAGCTCAGTTGGAGGTCTACCTGATAGATGATTTCTCTGCCCTGTTCCTGTTCTGTTTCTCCCTCTCCCTCTGCTTTTAGTCTCATTTCCAAATGATAAAGCAATGTCATGACTGTAACTACTACTTGTACACTTGCCTTGTGCTCCGTTCACTGACAACTTAATTCAAATTGTAACTTTAAACAATGTCGGCGGTTTGAACACTTGCTAACTTTAGGGCTAGCTGTCACAGTAAACAAATGCAAGCTTTACTTAACCTTTCTCCTCACTCAGCATCTTATGTTCTCTACCACAATGTCTCCTTCTGTCACACATGCTGCCAGTCTGTCTTTCTGTGGTTCTGTTTTTCTGTCTGGTGTTGCGGACTATAAAGATAACGACAGAAATGTATTCTTGTCAAAATGCAAAAGTTCGAAAGTTCATGCTTTATCCTGTTTGAGTATTTAGGAAAAACAAGCTTATAATTATTGTTTTAACCAGTCTTTCCTATTGCTTTGAGTGCTGCATTGATTACAGTGAACCACAATGATGCATTCTTCACAATACTTATTAGGACTTAGACTGATACATGCTGAGAGTTATTGGCGCAAGTTGGCTAGCTTGGATTTGTAGTCATTAAATCTCATAAACTGAGTCTGGACAGACCACGCTCTCAATATCTAGGCTTCTTGGAGAAGCACAGACTTCCAAACAAAAGGATTAGCACATTTGAAAAACAAAGAAATAATGTTGTCTCATCAAATTTAATTATTTTGGAGTGATTTACACTGTAATTGCATTCTAAGCTTTATTTCCAGCTAGTAAGAGTACGAGATAAAGGCAAACTGATTTTTCCAAAATACTAATATCAATTCATTGGGTTTGCAACCTTTTTTGTATTTATAGTTTCAGCATTACTTGCTACCCACTTTTGATTTGTTGCTTGTTGACATTCTTGCTTCTGTACTGTTGATTGATATGTTCCTTCCTAATTGCTGTTCTGTTAATGTGAGATTTGACAAATTGGGTGCAAGTGTGTCAAGTGTTTGCCCAAAAAAAAACAAAGTGTTATGTTAGATCTTAACCAACAATGCTTTAAACTGCAGTGATCTGACCCGCGCAGCATTGCAAAGATTGAATCTGTTGCTTGTATGGCTGACTTGCAAGGGGCTTGGTTGGATAATAGTTATAGCACTGGATGAGAAAATCAACAGTCATGTATCCAAATATCAATCAAATTGGCTGGCAATACAAAATTTGCTGGATTGTTGTTGAAAAAGCCAACTGATTCCTTGATGTAGCTTGACATGGATGTTGCAGAGCCTATCACCTTTCATTGTCAAGTCATAAAGAATAACCAGTTATAAGCATGTTACAAGTGGGCAACTGTGACCTGAAGTCTTGGGGATGAATACATAATGGTTAGTGCAAATAGCAGTGCCGTGTTAAAGGAAGTTGAATTCTATAGTTTTGGTGTTGAGGCCTGTAACATAACCATGTTTACTGGATGATTTTACAGTGGGATTACACCAAGGTGCTGATGTAATTCTCAACGTGCTAAGCATAATAAGGCCTTGGGGGAGGAAAAGTACAAATGACATTCCTACGCAACAGTGCAGTTTGAGCTTCAGATTGGTGCGAGGGAAACACTGCACATATACAAGATAGGCAACACAAGGTTGGTCTATTTATTCAACCGTTTCCTTTTTCCCTGAAAAGCAATTTGCTTGATAGTTGCACCAAATATTTACACGTTGACTTAATGATTTCATTGTTTATTTCATTGCATCCTTGGAGTTTCCCCGTCATACCACAGATTAAGACTTGATTCATGACCTTCTAACAAAGAGCCAAGAGGCCCTCAAATGAATCAAGTTGAACCTTATAGATCCACCCTGTAGAATTACCTAAGGTTAGCAGCCAGGAGAATTCTCTATCTGGAAGTTGTCACTATGATGGTAATTGAAAATTTTTGCTTTGATGATCCCAGGAAGACATTATTGATTATAGCCTCACAAATGTAACCATTGAAACTCAAAGCCAGTTTGTTGCCAACATGAGATGCACTGCTTGGAACTACAATAGCTGGACCAATCCTTGTGACAGGAGATATTATGTTTGGAATTTGTGTTAATGTCAATATTGGGGGAATGTAGATTACATGGAGGTCACTGGTGTAGCTACAGAAATTCTTGCTGTAATGTATACTAAAAATGTTACAATTGAATTAACATGAGGTTTAATTCACAAGATAACAAGTTGAAAAGTATGGTTCAGATGTAGATGCGAATCAAGTGTGACAGTGGAAGACCGTTTAATATTCCAGCAATCATTCACACTCACTGTTCTGACAGGCCTGTTCATTTAAATTTAGGTGTTGCCTCTGTAAATCAGCAACTCATTCCCCCCCAAAAAGGCTGTGACTGCTGGATCAAACACTTGAGAATTTTGTTGAGTAAAAGTGCCAGGGGATGTAGCTCAGAGATGGCTAAGTGAAGTTATCGTAATGACAAGCCATGAAATAATTGAATGTGAGAACGGGCCTGAGTGGCTGAATGATCTATGTTTCTGTTTCAATGAGGTGTCATTCTTTTTAAGACACATAAAGTTGTAATTCTGTGGAATTCTGAGGTGAGTATCTTGTCCATCCTGTCCATCATCTACAAGGCACAAGTCAGGAGTGTGCTGGAATACACCCCACTTGCCTGGAAGAGTGCAGCCCAACAAATTAAGCAACTTATCACCATCCAGGACAAAGCTCCCAACCTTCAACCTTCAACATTCAATCTCTTCACCATTGACACATGGTGGCAGCTGTATGAACCAACCACAAGATGCATTCGTGTAAGGCTCGCTTAGAGAGCACCTTCTGAAACCACACCTCAACCACCTAGAAAATCAAAGGTAGTAGATACTTGGGCAATCACCATCTACAAGTTTCCCTCTAAGCCATGCCATGCTGACTTGGAGCCATATCTTTGTATCTTCACTGTCCGTTGATCTACCTCCTGGAACTCACTTGCTGACAGCCCTCTGGGTATCCCTATGCCATGATGAATGCAGCAGTTCAATTAGCTAGCTCATCATCATCTTCTCCAAGGAAATTAGGGATGGGCAATAAATGCTAGCTTAGAAAGCAATGCCCACAACTCTCAAAGTCTAGGAAACATAACTTATTTTGAATAAGTTTATGAACAATTATCATAGATTGAAGGAAATGAGTCTAATCCTACCTTATCATTAGCTGTATATAAATGATGAACCTCTGGGTGGCACAGTGGCTCAGTGATTAACATTGCTGTCTACAGCACCAGGGACCCAGGTTCAATTCCAGCCTTGGGTGACTGTCTGTACGGAGTTTGCACGTTCTCCCCATGTTTGTGTGGATTTCCTTCAGGTGCTCCGGTTTTCTCCCACAGTCCAAAGATGTACAAGTTAAATGGATTGGACATGCTAAACTTCCCAAAGTGCGCAGGGATGCGCAGACTAGGTAGATTAGCTATGGGAAATGCAAGGTTACAGGGATAGAGTAAGAAGGTGGGTCTGGTGGGATGCTTTTCGGAGGGGTGGTGTGGACTCAATAAACTAATGGTCTGCTTCCAAACTCTGGGCATTCTACGATTTTATATAGTTTTTGGCTTATTAAATGTTAACAAAAACTGTACAATTAAATGTAAGGCCTTGAGTAATGTTGTAGAACAGAGACCAAGGGGTTCAGGTAATAATTCTTTGAAGTTTGCATCAGATGTAGACAGGGCGGTTATGAAGGCATATAGCACACTTGCCTTCATTGCTCAGACATTTGAGTATAGGAGTTGGGGTGTCATTTTTGAAGTTGTACAGGATGTTGGTGAGGCCTCTTCTGGATTACTGTGTCCAGTTCTGCTTGTCTTGCTATAGGAAGTATATTATTAAGCTGGAGAGGGTTCAGAGAAGATTTACCAGGATGTTGCCAGGAATGGAGGATTTGAGCTATAAGGAGAGGCTTGATAGTCTGGCGCTTCCTTCACTGGAACGTAGGAGGTTGAGGGGTCACCTTTTCAAGGTTTACAAATCATAAGTGGTCTAGATAAAGTGAGTGGCAGGTGTCTTTTCCCTTAGGTGGGGGATTTTAAAATGAGGGGCATATTTTTAAGCTGAGAGGACAAAGACTTTAAAAAGACATGAGGGGCAATTTTTTGTTTACACAGAGAGAGGTTTGTGTGTGGAATGAACTTCCTGAGGAGATGGTGAATGCGGGTATGGGTACAACATTTAAAAGACATTTGGATATGCACCAAATGCAGGTAGGTGGAACTAATTTAGTTTGGGATTATGGTCGGCAAGGACTGGTTGGACGAAGAGTCTGTTTCTGTGCGAGATGATTCTATGACTGTCTGACTTTATAACTTAAAAGACTTAAGATGACCACCTGCAAAAGAGACATGTGTTCCATTTAGGGTCATAAGACGTAACTGCTATTCTGTGTGGTTATGTTATAATACAAGCAGAAAATAAAA